>NC_053454.1:10805017-11114031 GCF_015227805.2 Hirundo rustica | reverse complement strand
AGAAGTCTAAAAGATTAAATATCCAGGGTTGTTTCTCCTTGACTTTTGTCTGTGCTTAAGAGTGGATTGAACTGGAGTTTCCTGTCTGCTAGCAAATACCATTTGGGTAGTAAGTTAAAGATTTGGTGTAGCGTACAAAGCACAGTTGGATTCCTGAAGTTTCCACATGACTGAAAACTTGTGGGGGGAAAAAAACCCACATCTGTTTGGACCAATGAGATGCGTTTGAAATGAGTTTTCTCTCACTCACTGCCTGTTGGTATCACGATGCCAAACTGTATTGATATCCTCAGATCTAAGAATGGTCAAACCCTGGTTTTTGGCAGGGCTTAGGTGACATTTGCCAGGAGTTTGGAACTGCTGTGAGATAGCAGTTTTCGCTAACATTTGAAATTGAGAAGTTCGAGGTTTTCTTTTGGGGTATGTGTGTATTTTTTAAAAAAATAGGATGTGGGGAGAACCTAGAGAACAACTGGCACCTTCAATTAAGTGCTCTACTTGAGAGAAAATAGGAGACCAGGCTTCAGGAACAGAAGAAAAATCTGTCTCGAAGGCAGCCTGCAAGATGGAAGGAGTGTTCACTCATTCACACTTATCCCAGAGTGTTTCAGAGAGAAGAAGTTGAAGCAATATGTGCATATTTGTTCTGCCAGCTGCTGCAGAGTAATTGCATTGCAAACTTCAGAAGAGCTGTAGACAGTTTAACTACTTATATGGAAAGAGAAGATCTGTGTAATGTCATATTAATGATTATATGGTGTTTAAAGGATCAGTAGCGGTTTTGGAAGCCAGAGTGGTATTCCTGATGG
Organism: Hirundo rustica; assembly: GCF_015227805.2. Classification (NCBI taxonomy): domain Eukaryota; kingdom Metazoa; phylum Chordata; class Aves; order Passeriformes; family Hirundinidae; genus Hirundo; species Hirundo rustica. Next base: position 11,113,222 of record NC_053454.1, on the reverse strand, counting down.
TGTTCCAGGTGTATGAAAGTTGCCATTCAGTTCGGTACATCCAAGCTGTAGCTCCTATTTGGCAGCCCTTGCTCTGCAGGTCATTTAGATTCAGACTGGAAGTGGGGCACTGACTGGATTAACTGACCTGCTGGCAGCCCCTGGGAGACAGCAGGGACGGCTATTGCAAAGATGAAGGATCATAGTCCCTGAGTGCAGTGAATACAACGTGTTTGCAAATGTCATTGTTACTGGATGTGCACTGATGAAGTGCATCGTGTGTGTTGTCAAAACATTGACTATATGGATAGCTTTATAGCTGGTCAGATTTTACATCTCTTGCTTAATGCAGCAATGATACATTATGCATTCTCTTCTGTGACAAATTTATTATCGGTTTTATGGTTTCCAGAAGAATGAAAAATTCTGAAAATGCTGAAATGAATGAAAATGCTGAAAAATTCTGTTTAAGTGAACACTTCCAAATCTGATCTAATGGATCAGGTGTATGGAAACAAGTTTTGTAGCCCTCTGACATCAGTAAATATGAATTTATTACTGTATAAAAATAAATGTAATACATTTGCCTCAATATTGACAGGAACATTAAAATACTGTGGGTTTTATAATATGTAATTTCACTCTCAGATGTGTAAGAAGCAAACATGGGCACACAAGCTGCTTATGGAAAGCTTTTCATGATTGACATTTTCTAGAAAAGCCATTGTCCTGGTTGTTCATGCTGGGGGAAGGGATAGTAATCATGTGCAAGAGATGACAAATAATTTTTAATTAAAATCTTAAATTAGGACAGGACTGAGTGATTCAAAAAAATAAACCAAGAAACAACAATGAAAAAGACCAACCCTTATAGAACAAACCACAACCTTCCTGCAAACTCATAATATTTTCTTTCTTTTTAACCAGTAACCAGCTGGGCCAAGACAACTGATGCAAATTTATCCAGCTCTTTAAATGGTTTGACCTTTGTGGGAATTCTGGATGCAAGAGTGGGCAGCAGTATCCAGGACCGTCAAAACTTGAACTCTGGGACCCTGAGAGATATCTCGTTGCCTGAGTATGGACCTGGCCTGCTGTCCAGTGCGTTAGAAGATTGCCATAGCCTTAAATCAGTGGATTCTGGTATTCCAATTCTAGAGATAGGAAATCCGGAGCCTGTTCACTGCAGTGTGTTGAATGTGAAGAGAAAGCAATCAGAACCTGAACTTGTGCCTGACAGGGCTTTTCAGAGCGCGTGCACGCTGCCGCCATATGTGCCTCCACATTCGCTGACTGCTGAGCACGACCACACCGTGCGAAAATCCTCGACTTTCCCCAGAACTGGGTATGACACTGTCAAACTTTATAGTCCAACCTCAAAAACTCTAAATCGAAGTGATGATATCTCTGTTTGTAGCGTGTCTAGTCTTAGCACAGAACTGTCAACAACTTTATCAGTTAGCAATGAAGACATTTTGGACTTTGTGGTCACAAGCAGTTCGAGTGCAATTGTGAATCTTGAGACTGACGAGGTGCACTTCTCGGATGTTACCCTGAATTCCTCTAGAGACAGCAATGACCGCAACCAGCAGCAGTATTGTCACGAGACAGACGTGGACAGTAAACGGAAAATACTGGGACCTTTTACAAACTTCTTTGCCAGGTAATGTTTCCATAATATATTTTAATGGATTATGTAAGATCCTAGGAGAAAGGTAAAGATATAATAGCTTGGTGTTTTAATTTAGATCGGTATTAACATATTTTTTCTGTTATGAGTAAATAGGCAAATATTGCTGAGGACTAAGGCTCTGCATCCTACTCTATATTATGTTTATGGTGTATGGAAGCATCTTAAATCTTGGAAGTTTCCTTCTATATTACGCTAAAAGGTTTTCTGAACAAGGTCTTTTCGTCTGAACAGTGGCTTCTCCAGTGACATCTTTTGTGATATTCGCGGAGGTCTTTAATCTTTTGTCACATAAATAGATAGATATAGGTAGGATCCGTACCTGTATTAAAGAACTTTGACATCTGAGGATTCATAAGTAGTTTAGTAGTGATGGAACATTTTATTGATCATTCTAAGGGTATGAAGTATGAAGCTTAAAATACAAATACTTTACAAATGCTTGGTGTGACTATTCTGATCTTTCCAAATCTCCTTAATTTTTGTATGGAATGAAAACATATGACATTGTGTCACCCACTTGTTGAAATGATAGCATTGGCTACCCAAAGCTGTGTCTAAATGTGGCCTTTGTAGGAATGGTAAGGTTCTAAATGTAGATACCCCAGGGAAGTGGGGAATGAGGAAGAGGAGTAATCTACCTTTGGGGGAGGGTTGAGCTTTTTGCTGGTGGGTTCTTTCTTTTTAAGTTATGTAAGGCCTTCATAACTCTCTTAAGTTATATCATCTGAAGTTTGATATATTTTAGATAAATTGTTCTAGAAGGAAATATTAGGCATTAAGTGGAGTTGCCTGAAAATAACCTGTTTTGCACAGGGCTTCAGCTAATATCTTTTTCCTTGTGCTATTTTATTTTTTTTTTTCATGAGACAAGTAGGTTAATAAAATATATCAAGAATTGGCAAAAATCATTCTTTGAAAGGCTGCCTTATTTGCAAAGCTAAAGAAAATCAATTTGTTTAGACCTACTAAGCTGGCTGAAGCCTTTGTTGATTTTTGTTCTTAGGTTAAAGTACTGTGCAGCAGAACTCCAGTCATCCGTCATGTTTGAGGTGCTGATGCTTTTGTGGACCCTTGTCTGTTTGTTGCCATAGAACCAGACTTTATTCTGAAGCTGGAGGCTTCTCAGCACTTCAAAGTATAAACTTTGTTACCCATTCTGGTAGCACAGCTGCTAACTCAAACAAGTGCTGTCCTCCAGCCTCGGGGAGCACGGTGGAACAGGCACATTTGGACCCCACTCAGAGTAGGATGTTTAACTGCTTCTCGACCTTTCTCGTCCAACAAAGCAAAGCCATCTGTCCAAATTCTGTTCTAGTGTAGTCTGTGATAGTTTTAGCAGTGTTCCAGGAAGTGTAGTACTCACTAGACTGAGCTTTTTAACCTGAATCTTTGCAGGTACATTGAATACCAGGAAACAAAGGTTGTCATTCTGCCTTTTAAATGGGGAACAGATAATCTTGGTCACTGGGTGATGTCATTGTAAGGATATGAGGATTAAGTTCAAACTAAGGGATCAAACTAGGGGATCAGCTTTGAAGTTCCAGGTGCTCAGTCTGTAACCTGACCTTGAATATCCTTCTCTTTGGCATCCACTTCCTGCTCTGTTTTGGAAACAAGGGTTGCCTACATTTTGTCTGTACTTGCACACCACACCCCCATATTTTATCATCATTTTAGCATCTGTATCATGTCATGAGACCTGGTGGTGAGTTTCACAGGTATTGAACAAGCCACAGAATTTATATTTATGCTGTCAGCACTGTTAAGGTTCAAAACATGCCATCGCTAGTTTTTGCTGGTATTTGTAATCTGCCATCCCTGGGTTTGAAAACTCCCTGTTCTCTGGAGTTCCCGTAAGCTCCTTGGATTCCCAGGACTTAAACCAGTACTGAAGTAAGTGAGCCTGAGCCTTGAAGTATTTTGTTTGAAAGCAGCTGCTTTCTAGAGGCCTTCTTACCCAGCTCATCCTGTGCTCTGTACTGGGGTTTGTGTGCAGTGTGAGATGAAGAGGAGGCATTTTGAATAATATTGTTTAAGACCAGCTTGCTGAGAGGGAGCTTCCTAAAGCAGTTTGTTCCAAGTGCTGCAGTGGTGGGTATAACCAAAGACCCCAAAAAGGAGTGTGTTCTTAGCACTGCACTCTGTGCTGAAGGTTGTGATTCAGTCTTGCAGTTTGAGTGCATAAACTTCACTTTAGAGAGCCGAGAGTGAACCACGGCAGGAGAAAGTCAGATTGCCTTGGCTTTGATCAGTGGCTGGCACATGTGTATACAACATGGAATAATGAGACCTGAGTGCTCGGTACACAGCCTTCCAGCAGCCTGAATGTCATGGGGTAAGGCTGCAGTGCAGAGGCTCAGCCTTAACCTGCAGGTTTAGCTCTTTGAGGGCTTCTCTGAGTAATAGGATACTGGTTTGAACCACTGAGAGCAAAGATGAATCAGCTTAATTTTTTGCACGGGTTGTTGATATGTAAAAGAGAGAAACCTTGCTTCTTGAAATGGCACTTGTGCTTGTATTGAACCCCATCTGGCCTCTGAGGATGTGTTAGTTTCTTTGATATTATCAGAGTAAACTTGGCCTTGACATGTCAGTTAAGATTTGTGGCTGCCTGTAGAGATAATACTGACAATAATTAGATGCCTTCCAGTGCTTGGTCACATGTGCTTAAGCTACTTATATATCAATTAGAGGTAAGTCTTTTGCAGTATCAAGAAAATGCTTAAAGAAGTAGTTGCTGTAGGATACAAAGCTATTTTTTGGCACTCTGTACGTTTATTTTTCCTTTTGAGACTATGTGCACAAGGTTGCATGTTCCTTGTCAGTTCTGTGGTGCTTTACAAAGTTTTGGATTGAGACTGCGTTTACAAAATGAGTTGTAGAAGGGATCAAAGAAAAAGGGAACCTTGTTGGCTCATTTCCTTCAGTCCTGGCACCTTCAAGATCACCTGGGAATGGAGTGCTCCTGCCCTGCCTCCTTGAGCACTATGGTGAAGAGTTTCCTGATCTGCTTCTCTCGCTCAGTTTGCGTCTTCAGCAGTTTGAGTGTCCGTAAGGTCTGGTTGTTTCCTCAGGCTGCTTGATGCATCTTTGGGTGTAGGCGGGAAGATCCAAAGTGAGAAAGTGGTACAGTGCTCTCAGGCTCCAGGTTGGCATATGAAAATTAATTACTGCTTCTGAAAGCAGCTGTAATGCTGACTGTTGACAAAATAACCTGACATGTTAGTTGTTTTCAAGTGTCACTTGTATCAGCTTTAAAAGCCCAGAGGTCTTTGATGTAAGCATGAGCTGGAATTAATTTTCTTCATTTGAATGTATGCAGGAACTTGGTTTGAAAACTAGTGTGAGCAAATAATTGGGTGGTAGACTAAAGAGTCGGTGGCTTGTCTGCTCCTTTGCCTTATTGACCCAGAGTAGTGTTGAGTTAATGAGTTTTACCTTTGGACTTCTGTAATGTACTGCTGAAACTTTTTAAATGTGTGGAATTTAAGCACCTTTACTGAATCAGGACTGTAATGACCTTGCTGCAGAAGTTGCCCTTTTCATTTATAATTTTAAATTATCAATTTGGAGAGTGAGAATGAAGATTTTTGTGGTTACATGGAAAGTGACCATAAAGAGATTAGGACTGTGTACAGTTAAATAATAAGCCATGCAGTTTGTTTCATTTTAATGGATTACACCAGCGTAAGTCTTTACTAAGTCGGCTGCCATGGATATTGTCTGTTTTCCTAAGAATCTGGATTTTCTTTCTTTTCGGGCTGCTCCTAGAAGTTTTTTATCTGGGTGTTCTAAGTATTTGTATTTCAGGAAGCCTCTAAGGAGTATAGAGACTACACATGAGATAAAGGGCTTTTAAGAAGGACATTACATTTTACTATTTGCAAAGAATCTCTGCATTTCTGAAAGAAAGCTTCAGGAGCAGGATTGATATCCTATACCATGCATAGATGGACATACTTGTAATCTTGCTTGTAATCTGATAAGAAAAAGGTCTTAAATTTCAAAATAGTAGCTATTGCTTTCAGTATTAAGTCTGAAATCCTGTGAATTTAATATGTTTATGTCACATACGTACACCTATGTTTTGAGATTACTGGTCACACATAATTTGGAGTTCTGAATTTAGGAATTAGGTCCATTGATAGCAAAAGTCATTCATCTGTGTTAAGGGATAGGACCCTTTCATAAGGCTTTTTGTTGCTTTTAATGAGAGGACAGCTTATAGTGCTTCTTTAATTTTGCTGTTAAAAGGAAGGTAGAATGACAAGGAGCATTGCAGTATTGATTTCTCACTTTCATTTCTCCAAAACTGGGAATCCACTGACTACAGGAGGGAAGAAGAATTATGAAAATAATTGCAATTGACTAATCTGAAATAATAGGTAGATATTGTCTCCCCTTCCATGCAAGTTTCTGTTCAATGAAGCCTCTTAGAGTATTGACTATTCAGGAGGAGACAGGCTGAGGACAGGACTGAAGTGTGTAGGAAGAGGAACAGAAGGAGCTGGATACACTGTGGGGGCAGATATAAGTTCACTGCCTCAAACCACAAAAGAACAAAACCAAACTGAGCTCCAGGTGGAGTTGTCCAGAAGCTGATGGCAAGGACTCCAGAAACCCAGCCCCTGATGGAGGGAACCTGCACAGCCACCCAGCACAGGCTGCTTCCTTGCCCTGTGTGGGCTGGGTTCCCAAGTGCTGTAGTTGCCTGGCCCCACAGAATTCACTGCCCTGTTGGAGGGAAGAGAATAATCTAGTGGCAGTTTTGTCCTTCCTTGCTACTTTAGCTGGGTGCATTTCTAGCAAATTGTCAATAACAGGCAGCTGGAAGGGCTGGGAGGAGAGGAGGGCAAACGAGCTCATGCTTTGGTGGTGTAACACAGAGTGCTGGCAGCAGTATTTCAGCAGCGCTTGAGGCATTCAGGTGTGCTCAGCTGAAAGGTGCTTCAGTCTTCACAATGTGGTTTTGGATAGTTATTATTTGAAAGCCACTCTGTCTACTGGAACTGACAGACTAGATGTCCTCTCCCCACCTGTACTTACTACCACGGCTCTGTGTGAAACAGAAGAAATCAGCAGAATTTTCTGAAATAAGCATTCTCTCTCAAAGCAAATCTTCCACAGCTGAAAAGTAGGAATTCTACAAAGGTGACAGCCTTTGCTTTTGATAAAGATTGAAAATAGTATGATACAGTTTTCTGTCTTATTAAGACAGAATTCCTGTCTTATCCAGAGAATGAAGTTTTGAACTTTGTCCACTAGGTGTTGAACTGAAACTGTGTAAATTAATTGCAATCCTTATTTTCCCTTTTTGTTTGGGATAATACAACAATTTTTTGTTGTGTTCATTACAAAAATTCTTTACTATTACAGTTGGATCTGAGTGTTGGTTTTGTATGACAGTCTCTACTTGCTGAAACTCCAGTTTCTGAGGATTCTTCAGTATTTGTATGGTAGACCAGCACTGTGCATTATCCATGTGCAAAATAGTTCTTGGCTTGCTCCAACCAGTCCTGAAGCTAAACTTGCAGGATTACTGCCCAATTTATTTTTGCATGCCTTGGATACTTCAGTGCAGTCAGTGCTGCTTTGTTCCCCTGTAAAATGAGGGGAACCTGTAAGAAGAAAGATAAATGCAGAATACTGTAGTTTTGATAAATATTTTATTAAACTCTGCTCTTTTCCCCAGAAATCTTGAGAAATTTCCAAGGTCCTCTATGGCAAGCTATCCTGTACTGCTAACTTATTGTATTACTCTTTCTCTCAACGGTGGAGGTGGTTTTTTTTCCAGACCTGCAGGTATCTGTTACACTGTAAAGTGTTATTGTTTTTGATTCTTACTGAACATGCTGGAATGTTAGTGGTTGGAAAAGTTTGTTTATAAAATGTGGTAGGAGTTTATAAAACATAGTCCTGTGATTAGTTACCTCTTTCATAGTTAAATGAACCTGTAGGCTGTCTGGCACTATTTCTGTTGATTTGTTTATCCATAAACCAAGCACTGCTCTTCCTTTAGTCTGACCTTTGGCAATCTCCCAGAAACAAAGTTCTGCAAAACCTGCTTTTGTATGTAATTTTGGAATTTTATTCAAAGCATAACTTCTGACTTGTTTATGGAGGTTCTTCACCGCAGCCACAGTACTTGAACTTTTTTGATGATGTTCTGTCTGTTGGTTGTTTTGATGTATAGGTTGACTGAGAAGTGATCTGGGTTTGAGAGGAGGGAATGTAAGAACTGCTTCTAGTGAATTGTTTCTAGAGACCAGTGTTACTGCGTCATGGGTACCGATTGTTGGCCTTTTCTTTTGGAGAATGCAGATTTAGGGCATTTCAGGAGACTTTGGTGGATCTCCTGACAACTATGCCTTCTCAAGCCCATCAGTTCTCCAGTCGTCACGATTGATGTGTCAGTCTTCTTCCTCCACTAATCAGATAACAAAAATTCCTTTGATAGAATGTGTTGCTGGTTTTTCAAGGTTTATTTTCTCAGTCTTTTTTAAGTGAGCAAATTAAGAACATACAGAAGTGAGAATCTTTCTTCAGTTTATTGGTAAGTTGCAAAAGTTATGATTAGTACAGAATAGAAAAGGTCATTGGAGGATGAGAAGAAAAGAATATTGTTGGGAATGTTTCCTAGATAGTGTTAATTGAGTTAATACCACAGCAGATAAGGTGACTGGATGTTTTTGCTGACAGTGCAGCAAATATTTAATAAAAATTATCTTAATCTATTTTTTGCTTAATAGATGCTGTATGTTATTTAAAATGTCTTGTTTCAATGTTGTTTTCTGGATGTGTTTTGGAGTAATGTCTGTGGAGACATCTCTTATGGTGCCTTTGTGCTCGGTGTGGGTTTACCTGGTTCTTATGATTAATATCTGCTTACTTATCTAAAGTCTATACATGGACTTAACCTTGGATAGGCTGAGGGGCTCAAGACCTTGGTGCTCTCTTCTTGGGTAGTTTAGAGTTGTCAGGGGAGTTTCAGGGTCTTCCTTCAGAAACAGCTGAAATGGACTTTGACTTGCCTCTGTTTCTTTCTTGCTTCTTAAGAACACATACGAGTCTGATACTCATTTGAAAAATTGTCTTTCAAGATAAAATTGTTCTACAAAAATGAACCTTTTGAACTTTCTCCACTGTCATTATTTTGCATCTGTTCTGCTCATGAGACTGGTAAGTCCTTCTAGTAGTTAATTTGCATGGCTATTTGATGTATTTTGTCTTCTGAAAATAACCTTAATTGAAAGACTAATTAAAATTTGGAGCATGCATCTTGAGAGCAGGAGATAATATGTGTATTTTTAAAATTTGTAACAAAAATTTACTTGCATTTGCATATTAGTGTTTGTTAAATGCAGATAAGAAATTGCATCAGTTTGCATGAGCTGGGTCAGCTTCTAGACCATTTTCATACATGTTTCTGTACACCAGCTGTTTTTTAGGAGTAAGGAACCCATTTACTTGCAAATGTAATCTCTCTGCTAGGTCAGTGTTAGCCTACCACAGAGCAGCATATGCCATCTCAGTTTTCTATTGCTTGCAGTTGTGATTCTGTGCTGCATGCCAGTAGTTCAAGTACTGCAGAACTTCATCTAAGGAGCTCTGGCAAAATAATCACATCAGTAAAGCTGTAATTCAGATTTTCTGAATAACCCAAATGCTTTAGTTGTAAAAACTCCTAAATCCAAAGCTCCTCTACCCTTTTGTTTCAGTAAACTGGTATATCTTGGGCATTCTGGTAAAACAATACTGTGTGTTGCCTGGAAGTCCAGAGGGGTGTCTGTGTGCCTCAGCAGGTGTCAGTGGGTGTCTGTGCCTGCCTTGCTCAGCTCTTCCCTCTGACAGATCCTGTGGGGGCCCATCCTTTTTTCCTGTTGTTCCAGTGCCGCGTGCCAGAGAAACAGCTCCTTGACTCTGGTGGTACCAAACTTCAGAGATATCTGAATGGGCTCAGTGTTGAGCCTGCCTGGCTTGAGAAGACTTTGAGACTTTCCAGGAAGGAGCTTTGCAGCTGACTTCAAGGCTTGGAGGAAATTGGCGACAGAAACCTTGGCAGCGCTGTCTCTGCTGCTGTAGTGGATAGGTTTGCATACTGAGCAGGGGGGAAGTGGTGGAAAGGAATGACCTCCTACGAGGTGACTTCACGTAAGTGACTAACCTTGCTTGGCACAAAGCACAGGGGAAATGTGGAAAAAAACCTTGTGAATGCTTGTGGAGCTGCTGCTCTCAGGTCCTCACGGGGCAGTAATTGCTGGCAGTTGTGTTGCAGACCTCTTGTCTTTTTGGAAAAAGAATTGGACAGAACTAGATAAATTTGCTGCTTCAGTGGTGATGCTGGATTTTTTTTTAAAAGCAAAAGCTGGAAAATGCTCTAACATATGCAATATGGATAGGTTTGACTTGATTACCTGTTATGGATGTGGTTCTAATGTCTTTAGAACCATATTTTTAAAACTTGATTGAGGCTTCAGCCTGATCATGACAAGGCTACATAAATAGGGGCAACGTACACATCTGCAGTACATATATTAGCAGCTATTTTGTAAGTTTATTTTAGCAGTGCTTAGAGAACCAAAATGGAATTGTTTTTTAAGTTTTATTAAAGAAACAAGGTTTTCCTGACACTGCTAAACTTGCCACTTGGTATTAACTTCCTCTTTTCCCCACAGAAAAGGCAGCTGGGCAGATCAGTATAGTGGTTTGATGCAATATCTGTATGTTGAAGCAAAAGATTGTTCCATCTCTGTCCTCTACCACAGGATGTTCTTTGTATGTAAAAAGGAACTCTGGAGTTAGAATTCTCTTCAGGTAGGTAATCCCTCTCCACAGCTCAATTAAAATAACAGAGGGACTGTGCAAAAGCAGTTTTATAAATGAAATTTCATCTCAATTTAACTTCTGTGCTTGGCTTTTGTAAAATAAGCAGCTTCAGATACTTAGTGTAAGATAGTGAGCACGTACAACAGGAATACAGGTGTAACCCATGACACTTTATTGACTCCCCACTAGTGAGACTGCAGACATCATGCATCATGTCAGATGTTCTTGTTAGTATCTCCATTGTAAATCATCATGATTTGCTCTGATAGTTGTGAAGAGGACAGTGAGACTGAACTAATTATGAGCATGTAATCTTTTCTTTCAAGGCATGTCAGCCCTTTTTTACATTCAAGATCTCAAATTAATTTTTGTTACCTTGTAATGAAGCTTTGACATCTTTTACCCTAGAATTTCTGGGCTCATCTTTGGAGTAAAGATTTGTTTGTTTAGCATTTGTTTTGTTTTGTTTTTTCAAATAGAGAAGTTTTGCTTCTTGCTAACGTGTATTTTCTGTTAGTAAGATCTTCTTAAGTTACCTTTAGTGTGGAATTTTTCTTAGTGAGTTTGCTCAGAAGTGAAACAGATTAGAGCTTTTCTTGAAAATCCAAGAAAGCTGTATAAGAATATGAGGAAAGTAATTCCTTTTTGTGCTGTAGCAGCAGAAAAATGAAAGGTTTTGCTATGAGTTATATGCTCTGACATATATATGGCAGAAACTTCCTCCTAAGGCAGTTACATATTTTAAGGGTTTACTTTCAGTTCAGGAATCTCAAGTAGTGGCTTTATCAGGACGTTGTGGTGTTGTCTTTATTTATTACAAAACTGTAGAAATTGAACCAAAGAACATTCCATAGTTGGTTTTTGGTGGTGGTGGTGGTTTTGTGTTTGGTTTGGTGTTTTTTTTTGTTTTTTTTTTGTTTTGTTTTGTTTTTGTTTGTTTGTTTGTTTGTTTTTTAATAGTGTGGTTGTTTTTCTCCCTTAAGTTTTCTCAGAATAAGTGCAAATTAGGCATCTCTTCTGCTCCTTCCATGACATCCTGTCATATATTACCTTGGGTGTGTTTCAGTCTGGAGCAGATCAGGGTTTCATGATGTGTGTCCTTGGTCAAAGCAAGAACCGGTTGTAGTTTGCTGTTCTACATCTGATTGTGCTGATTTGTGGCTGCTGATAATGTTAAACCTTCGGGGGATTTTGAGACTTCTTGGAGTTTGTAAAGTGTGTGGACATCAACCAAACACTGGGACTTGGGCCCAGACAGAGGGTTGAGGAAAAGGACAGTACAGAATGAAATTTGTATATTGACCATGCCTGCTGCTTTCAGTTTAATATATATATATATATATATATATATGTATATATATGTATATATATGTATGTATATATGTATTTATATTAAATTAAAATTTTACTGGAAATCCCTGACATAGCACAAAGGGAGAAAGAGATGCCTGGTGCCCTAGAATGTAGGGATAGAGAAGAGTGAGCTGAACAAGTGCTGTGCCATCTGCTAGATGAGCTGTAGAAAAGATTATTTATTATGACACTGCCTCTAAAGGGAAAGTGGGTAGTTAGGATTCTGGAATTGAATTGAGAGGAAGCATGTGAGATTGGCTTTTCAGATTTGGTTCGTTTTACGCAAGCACTTGCAGCAGAGAGCTGTTACAATTTATCATTCCAATTCATCCTTATTTTGCTGTGAGGGAAAAGACCTACTGCTGTTCTTAAAATCCCTCAGAGGAGACTGAAAGTGTTGTTGCTTGTATATACACTTGTGCTAGCAACCTTTAATGTGGATAGAGACAGAGAGAAAATTGCCTTTAATTTTTGTGTTATTTCAGTGTTAATGAAGTGTGAAGGCCTTTTACTTGCAAAGGGCTTTGAATGTCCACAGAGCTATCACAGGGATGTGCCTCCTTATGGGGCTCTTCCAGTGGCCCTGACACTAGAAGTTCTTGTTTTCTCTGAAGATGGTTTGGAGTCTGGAATTTGCTTGTTTCTGAAGTAGTAACAACCTGAAAAAAAACCTTTTGCAATAACAGCCAGTCTGTCTTGCATTGTATATCCTATTTATATGCAGTAGATTATGCTTTCCTGTTTATTCTTAGAGGTATCATAGAACTTGCTTGATATTTCTCCATTTTAAATGGACTAAATATGTACATATATGTATAAAATGAATCTCTTGTCTGTCTGTTTTTGTATTTTATTTCCCATGTAGCTGTCTCCAAAAGATGATACAGGTCCATCCTCTCAGGCTTTAGTTACTTTACAATTTCTGCATAGCTGAAAGGGTTTTGGAGAAGTACAGTTACTGCTTAGCTTTGGCATCAGTTGTAATTGACTTGCGTGGTTTCTGTACATAAACACTTTGTTCTTTTAATATGATAATCTGTTCTTGGATTGAATTTCAAGGTAACTGTACCCTTGTGATATAGAAGCATGTGATAATTTGTATAAACATATGCATATTTAAGGATGGCAGTGCATACTATTAACCTTATAATATATTTCAGCACACTTTGATGTTATAACCTCAATTTTTTTTTCACATATGAAGTGTATCTCTTGTATTTCAGTAATGTTATCTCTGTTCATGGCATCTGATATAAAATGACCAGGAAAAAGCAATTTTTTAGTGCCTAGGTTGTTCCTGTTGCAGACTTGTATTCAGCTCTTCTAGGATGTGAAGCTCGATGTATCTAATATCCAAACCATCACACTTTTTATGTAGGAAACAATCTGTACTTGATGGGCGAACACACAGGGCATTAAGGTGGTGACTATAAGGAAAAGCAGTAATGTCAGAATGGAAGCATCTGTGGCATGAAGGTGCTGGATATGCCTGCTGATTGCAGTAGCAAAAATGCTTTTGTCTCAGTGGATTTTTTTTTTTTTCCTTTTAAATGAGGCAGCAAAAAACAATAGTCAGTTTCCAGAAGAGCCTGCCTGGAGGTAGGTAAATAATGGAACTAACGTGGACGTATTTGAATATGTGATAAACTGGACAGTAGGACAAAAGAGAATTTGTTACTTTAGTAATGCAGGCAAGCCATGGGGGTAGAATAGCTGTGCCCTTGGAGGAGCTGAGCAGTATCAAAAGCATGAAGACTGGTCTGTACTGCATGTCCAGTTTTGGAAAAAGTAGTTGTGGTGCGAAGATACAAGTTTGGCAAATCACTTTATGATTAGAAACTAACAATGTCAATACAATGAATCCAATTTTCAGTGGCTTTACATCTAGCTTTATAACTGTTCCTAGAGTGTTTAAGCTGGTAAATATTAGACATTTCAGAGAGACTTCAGAATTAATGTGTTTTGACAGCTGCTTTTAAACTTACTTAGAAAAATAATCTTTTGTGAAAGCAGATCAAATACAGTAAAAGGGTACTATGTCTTCAAAGTTTTTGTGATTTTTGGTAGTAAAGTGTTGTAACAGGTGGGTGAAGATTGTGCAGCAAGAGGTTTAGTGTCTTAGTCTTTTTTCAAAAGAGTGAGGCTGAATGATCTCCAGGAGCACTAAAACTGCTGTCTGCTTTCTGAAAAGCTGAAAGTGAACTTTTTTTTTAATCTACTATAAGTTATACTTTAGCAAAGTCCATTGCCTGGTTTGGTGATAATACTGCATGATGTACCTTTGGAAGCTGGGAAACTGTCAGCACAACCACAAGAGGAGTTGGAATATATGATTAGGGTACATAAGGTTAGCAAATGTTCATCCTTCTTTTATTGTGATTAATCAACCTTTTTTCTTAATAAAACTCTTTTTTTTTTTAGGAATTTGTTTACCAGAAAGCAGAGTGCAAGATTTGAAAAACAAAATGATGTGCGATGGAAGTTGTTTGGAAAAGTACCTCTTGGAGAAAACTTACAGAGAGACCCAAAGAAAATACAAAAGGTATTTTTGAAATTCTGTGTTAGGATTAATGGTGAATGAAGAAGCCAGTTAAGTTTATGATCTGTATATAGGCCTGTGCAGCCTGTTTGTGAGTTGCACACAATTTCAGTACCAGAAAAGGCTCTTTGTTGGAATTTTACTTCTGTTACAACAGTGCTGTTCAGAAGAATGTGTTCTACTTCATCATTACACTGAGTACATGAGGCATGAAGAGCCTTCCTTATTGTGTCATAACATAACAAAAATCTAAATGCAGCTCACTTTTTTCCAACATTGTTGAAAGCAACATTTCAGAGAACTGGTTCTACTACAGATGAACCCAAGCTCTTGACTACTGAATCAAATGGCAAAAATCTTGTGAAATCCAGCTATGTGGTCAGTAGTTCATGAGCTGCTCTTTCAGTGACAAGAAAACAGCCTCGTTCAACCTGTCTGACTTGATCTGGGATTTTTGGATTGCATGTAGCCTTTTTATATGTTTGGAGCTTTTTCTGTATTTCAGTTGTCACTTCCTTGTTGAAACGACTGTGGCAATAGTAATGCTTGCATGGAAAGAGACCATGTAGTAAAACTTCCAAACCAGCTGCTGTGTGTGAAATGCAAATGCTGATTTGAAGGACTGTGGTAAAGCATTCAGGGTAAAGCATTCTGGAAATCCACGTGTTGTGTGACTGTTCTTAGCTGTAGTTGGGCTGTTAAGGTTAAATTGAGGCAGCTTTTTGAACTTGTCACTGTATTCAACCATTCAGATTTTATCTACAGCTTGTCTTGACACAATTAATCGTTCTGAAGTGTTCACCAAAGATGTTTGATGACAAAATTGAAGAAGCACAATAAGTACAGTACTCTGACATTAAGCAGTGTATTTTATTGTAGTGCCTGTTCCTTAATAAGTGGGTAGATAATTTATTAACATTTTGTGGTTGTTGCTGGTACTGTGAATATTTTTTCCTTTGCATCCAAACTATCTTACATTAGGTATGCTTTGAATAGTTGTATTACATTTGTTACAAAACAGTCGCTATTAAATTATGTGGTATGGCATCCAACCATTAGTGAGTTTCTGGAAAAATTGAAGTCTAAAACAATTGTCTCCAGTGCCTCTTGGGTAACAGTAATTAATCCTTCCGAAATGATTTGGTGCTTTTTTTGAAGTTATTTTTGACGTGTAGACTTTGAGTCGTGAGTAGTGGTGTAAGTCGCTAATTGAGCCTCACTGACATGTAAAAGCACAACCTGATTTAGGTGACCCCTCACCAAAACAATGGTCAGACAGGCTTTTTGAGCACACGAACCTTTTGTCAAGCCCTGTAAAAACTCTTCTGACAGCACTCACTTGTTCCACAAGTGTATATACAACATAGCATCATCATACTGTATTTTAACAATGTAGGAATTAAAATCACTCCAGCTCAGGTGTCCTGTTTTTAATGCTGAATAGATACATGAGTATTAGTCTTTTGATGAAGAAGCAATATTGGTATATGCTCAGGCTGGGTTGCTTTACTGGATCACTGAGAGCTTTTGTAGTTTTTATCCAGTTAAATGTTTTAAAACTTAGATGTCAGAATGAGTAATCTTGGAGAAGTTGGAAGTGCATTTGCAATGGAGGTTTGCATGATTAATCTTTTATATCAGTTCTCTTCAGGAATTCTGCTTGAGCAGAACTGGTTCTACGAGTTGCTTTTGCAATTGATGTTTGAAAATGCACTAAGTAAGATGACAGCACCTCACCAAGAATAACCACTGAAGTTAAATTCTCATCTGTCCCAGCAGACTGCAGAACTGAGCTAGGCTTTGCAGCCACTGTTTCTTTTAGAAACTCTTTTCAAGTTTGACAAGCATGGAAGTATATGTAAATACCATTTATTTGCAACAATTTTTCTCCCCCGAGTTTTGTTAGTGACTGCTCTTCAAAAGAAATTGCTTTAAAAATTCAAGACGAGGTAATCAGTCTATCATTTGGTTGTGTCTTATGTGATCTGTCTTCACAGAACTTGTTTGCAGGTGGCCTGTTAAGATTTTGTGTATTAAAAGAATTAGGCATATAGAGGAAAGCCAGATTTTGGCTATATCCTGGAGACATGTTATAGCTTTCTTCCCCAGTGGAATTACTTTTTTTTTTTTTTTTTTTTTTTTTTTTTTTTTTTTTTTTTTTTTTAAATGGTGTGTTTATTTTAATTTTCTTTTCTATAGTAACAAAATCAATTTTTAATCAGCAAGTTTGGGGTCTTTTTTTCCCCTTCCAAGTGTGCTGTGACCCTATGAGGGTTGTACAATTTAGCTTTCATTCTATGAATTCCAGTCAGAGTTGAATGGAATATCTTTGTTTTTTAAAAGTTTCAATATTAGTAAAATTCAGCACATCTAACCCTTGAGGCCTTTCAATTACAATCTTTACTCAAAAGTTCAGGTCTAAATATTTTATGATCTCATTTGCTGACATTCCGTGTTGGAATATTTAAAAATTTTAATGGCAGTTCCTTAATAATTAAGAATTACTATGATTTTTAACTTGGGGGTTTTAATTTTCCCAAACGTTTTTTCTGTAATAATTAGGATATGGCTATATGTGGGGTGTCAACATTCCAGTCAATTAAAATCAGTTGTACTGACGAGGCTCACTCTGCAGCCCATGGTAAAGTGAAAATGAGCTCTTGAAACAGGAAAATAAATTGCTTGTCTCACAGGTGATGCTTTGTTACAAGATTAACAGTAAAGCTTATAACATTACAGTAGGAAAAACTTTGTAAGTTGAGTTCGTTATAGTTCAATTCAATTTTTACTTGATTTAAGCTATAATCCTAGTTGATGAAGTGGTTTTATCAAAGTCTGTTTTCTGGCTTGGATCTGTTAGGTGGAAAAGAGTTTTAAAGCAACAGCATCCAGCAAGAAATACAGAAAGACTTTACTACAACTCCTGCTTTAGGCAGTGATAAAATCTCCGGTTATGAGCAGCGTGTTTTCTCCAGGTTGAAAAAAGCCCAAAGCAGAGCACAGTCCCCAGGCTGCTGCTGTGTGGAGGTTCTGTGCAGCTCCACGTGCCCGAGCGGCTCGGGTGGAAGCCGTGCCGCTGCCTCGTGTTCCACTCCACACATCCGTGGCCTCTGCCGATGGCCAGCAGTGGCTAAAAATACTGAGCTGTTCTGAGCGTTTGCCTGAGCTGTGCTTTACTGCTTCCACATGGCCTGTTCAGGGCCCTTGGAAGGGAAGTGCTTGGTTCAGGCTGGCTGCCTGTTCTGGCAGGAGCTGGAGCTACAGCTTTGGATAGAGCACTGTCTTCTGCTCATCCGGAGTTTGACTTTGGGTAGCCTGGGAAAGGCATTGTGACTGATGGCTATTGCTGCCAATAGGGTGAGTGTTTGCGTTTAGACTTCACTGCCACTTTGAAGCTAGAAACTGTGTAGTGCCTTTTTTTGTGTTCTGCATGAGAAGACGAAGGGTGTAAATGAGTCACTTCCTATTTCTTCACTGTTGGGTTCATTTCTATTTGTCAGCCTTCAGAAAGGCAGGATTTAGATCTGTGTGGCAGAGTTCCTTTTTTTAACAAGAAGCAAGTGCAGTGTAAGAAGGTGTAGTTACTGTGGGTAGTCTAACTTATGCCTATTATTGTTACATTCTCTGGAAATAAAGAGAATGTAACTCACTTGCAACTTGCCTTAATACACAGCTCTTTCGTGTCTTTCCTTCTGATCCAGTTTATTGTAACCATATCTAAAGGACATCTAACTTTTGTGAAGGTAAATAAAAATAAGTAGACAAAAGAAACCTTAATGTTCATGTCCTAAAAGGTCTTTTTCCCCCAACAAGAACACTGCAAAATAGATCATTCAGCAATCCCAGTAGGCTGTATTAATCTACAGAGTGTGCTGCCCTTGTCCTGTCTTGAAAATCACCTGCCTCAAACAAAAATACTATCACATTTAAACAGATAAGGCAAGAGTAGTAACTTCCATTCATGGTAA
Source organism: Hirundo rustica (assembly GCF_015227805.2). Lineage (NCBI taxonomy): Eukaryota > Metazoa > Chordata > Aves > Passeriformes > Hirundinidae > Hirundo > Hirundo rustica. The sequence continues at coordinate 11,094,864 of NC_053454.1, read as the reverse complement.
GTGAAAGGGTGATTTAATACTGTCAGAATGATTGTTCCTGAGTATTTTAATAATAAAAGCATTTAATATTACCCAGTCAGGTATCAAAATCTAGTGGAGTGCAGTTGACAAAGTGCTGCTTTTGATACATTTGGAACTTCTTCCCATATGTTAACAACATGTGAAAGTACAGGATATGTTACAACTATCAGACTGATAGAAAACAGTAAGCTTTGAGTATTGGTTTAAATAGCTATGACAAGCTACAAAGTATTTTTGAAAGGAAGTAGGAGGGTTTTTTCCTCCTTTTCCAGATTTAAAGCTTTTATTTTAGCTTTACTTTCACTCTATAGAATGCCCAGTAAATTGTGGTGATGAAAAGCCCTGGGAGCTAGAAGGATCCTGAAGAGGTGTAGCAGGCAGTGCTGGAGTATAAGTATCTGCTTTCAGCAGTAAAGATACTAAATAGAAGTATAAGCTTGGTTAGTTGGTACTGCAGTTACAATGTCAGCTGCTGGTCTCTGCTGCAGGGTATGTTTCAATGCTGGTGGTATATTTTGGGGGAAGTGCAGTAATTTTGAAGCAGTTCTCTTTGTTGCAACAGGGACAACTACTGTGTAGCCCAAGTTGATACTTAGCATTAACTGGGCTATGAACACAGATAACGCAAGATTATTTTTAAATGCAGGAAGCCACAAATTCATGGAAAAATGATTGACTTTTGAGAATCAAGTACACAACTCTTTCTAACTCTAAAATGTTGAGGCCAAGGATTATAACTTTTCAGAACAGCAGATACATCAGTGGAAGTTTATTCTCATTTGTGTTAAATAAGAATTCATCATGCAACTGGTATTTGTGTGTCTTCCAGTGCTAATAGAAAGATACTTACACACTTACTTCTTTGTGTAGTCAGTAAGCTTTTTTCCTTGTCGTAACCTTCCACTGGCAACACACAGGAGTCTTTCAGACTGCCCCCTTCCCTTCATGAGTTTTTGAATGAAAATAGATGTCTGTAGAGAACAAGCCTGGAAATAATGCCACGTGCCTTTGGCTGTTGCATTGCACAAACACTTGGCACAGCATTGCTGTGAAGCAAAGCTGGCAATAAATTTTTGAAAGCAGGTGTGTAGCCCCTTAATATTGTGGTGGAACAGCCTATTCTAACTGGAGGCTGGAACATTTCTGTTGCTGACGTATAAAATTGAGAAAGCTTTGCTAGAGTTCACTGCCCTAATTCTGTGTTAAGCAGAAGCAAGCTCCCAAGAAACTCGACCCAAAGGTTTTCTTTGTCTGTCTTCCAGTTTATACATCTCAAACTTCATCTAAAATTAAAGAATGGAGGTAGATGCAGGTTTTGAAAGACTAACTCATACCGTGCTCACTAGCAATAACAAACAAAGCTGATATGCTTTAGCTCTGTAAAACGAATGGAGGGACTGTGCGTTACTGGAAACCCTGAAGATATGGATGTAAGGATTTTGAAAAGCCAAATTTGTGCTTTTTCCTGAACTGTCTTTCTGAAGGAAGATGAGCCAGTTTTATGTTCTCATTCTCCTTCTCTCTCTGAGGACTCTTGATCCTATTTTTCACCTTGATTTTATTACAAATTTTTCATGCCTGTTAGTATTTCCACATAATTTTCTTGTGCTCTATTGAGAAGTTGTCACTTGAACAAGACGGAGTTCCATGGAAACAACTTCATGCATACTAAAACCTGAAAATAGTCATCACTTTAAGCCACACTATGAAGGTATGTTGCCTTCCTTCACATATTTTATATATATATATTTGTTCGTAGCTTTAAAACCTACAATTTCTTCTTGTCAACACTAAACCTTAAATTGTGAAGATGACACATTTTGATGAAGACATTTTGATATAGTTCTCTTTTTTTGTAAAATTAAACAAAGAATGCACAAGGATCTGGACAAGTGATGAGGGAGAATATGGCACACACTATCAGTATGAGTATAAAAGAAGCTTTTGTTAGGCATGTAGGAAATTGGCACCAGCTTCAAAGGTAATTTCAGGGATCAGAGGAGCAAACATGGGTGGAAAAAACACACAAAACACTCAGAGGCTTTAATGCAGTGGATTTATTTCCTTATTTTTCTGCAATTTCCAAGGGCAGACAAGCATCAAACTTGAAGAGGTTGGAGACACTTAAAGATGCCCAAGTCTTGATGAGGAAGCAGAAGGGAAATTAACAGAGAGATTTTGAAAACAGGGGAGAAGTAGAATATGGTTAAAAGTATCAAGTGAAGTCTCTTTCCCTACAGTAGTTTGGGGTGCATGCTGGAGTCATGGAGCTAGATACAAGTGTGCACATGCTTACCTACAAAGACAACTGTTTGGGAGCAGTAATAGTGACTGTGTGCCATGGAGGATCTCTGTACTGCATAAAACACAAGTTGTGCATTGCAAAGTAGGGTGGCATTCCTGAGTGACTTTTGCACTGTGTTAAAGATTACAAGTGTTGGTATTTGCAACTGAGAAGTTGCAAGATGAAATGTGATATTTCTGTGACTCCTTTCCTCTGTATCCTGGAGTTAACCTGGGTTTTTGGCCATTTCAGAGTGGTGTCAGCATTGGGTTGATGTGGCATGGAAAGTCCTTTTATTTTAGTGTTGTGTTCTGACATGACCTTCAGCCACAGTAAGAGTTATTTGAGACCAGATAGGAAATGTAATGTTTTTTTCTGCAACATCAGCACTAATGGGAAATGTCAGAAGAAAAATTTGCTGAGAGATTATTTGGAAGGGTATGATGGTGAGACTACAGAAAATTGAGGTGAAGAGATCAGTGAGCAGGCATACAGATTAAGGAAAGTTACATTTTCACATGAAGTCCATATCCAATGGAATTCCAGTCCCTGGAATTGATGTTTATGGGATATGCTGAAAGCAGGTGTTTATAGTGTTTTATTCTGACAGATGCTCACAAGAAAATAGCAGTAAAATAAAACAACCATTTAGCTTGTATTCTCTTGCTCAGACATTTCCCAGATGCTTGTCCTGCTGGAGGCCTTTCTTGCAGATGTTTCCATTTGATTAACACTGCCGTGTACCAGATAGTGTCAGTACCTAGGGAAACCACGTACACATTTGTATGTGCAGATTAAATTGTGTCCTTTTGCAGTGCTCTAAGCAGGAGGGTGTTGTTTTTTTGCTCTTACTGTGACTCATGTTGGAGTCACTCATAACAGTACACTGTTTTTGACAGTAAAAAGCTGTTCTTCAGCTTTTACCATGGTTCATGGTATGCTTTGTCTCTGAGTACTTTAATTTTTTATTTTTTTTTTTAATGAAGCATGTCACTTTATATAACCAAAATCCACTTAAATTATTTATGTATAGGACAAATGAAATGTGAACCCAGGGTTGAGAACCATCTGATACATAGCACATTGTATGACTGGAAGCCACAAACTTTGAAACAGCAAACTGTTATTCTTTCTTGGAAAAACTAACCTAGCCTTGTCTGTGCTTAGGTTTTAAATGTTCCTTAATCTAATGCCTTCATTGCTCAAAATACGATGTTATAAAAATATGTATGTGGAAAAATTGTTCAAATAGTCCAGGGGCTGGAGCACAGGACTGGAAAACAGAGTATGTGGCTTCTCACTCTTTTTCTTTACTTGTAACTTTCTGTAAGATATATGAATTATTTTATTCATTTAACTTTAGTGTGATTGTGTGGGATCACATCCATTGCCAGCCCAGGTTCTGTATTCCCTGTAATCTGTAAGAAGAAGTAGATGCTTTTCAGGGGAAAAGAGGCAAATTTCAGAGCACTTGAAATGTTACATACAAATAGTGAGGTTTTCCTCACAGCCTGGCCATAGTATCTTATCTTTTACATTGCTTAGGCATTCCTAATTTGTAAAGTATGGAACAGGAGAATACTGTGGTACTGAAGATGAGAAAGATGTCCTGGTAGAAGATAAAACTTCACCTATATAATGTTATTACTGTCAAATTCTGTCATGTCATTGCTATCTTCTGCTCAGGTATCCTTTCTTTAATGTAAGAGGATTAAACATATATGCATACGCATACAGAGAGCTGTGTAAAACAAGTAGGGCTGATGGTTCTTGAGCCATTAATTATTTGTAGAGTTTGGGAGATCACTATAGGGTACAGGATGAGTATGCAATTCTGATTTCTCAGGTTGTTACATCAGTAACTATTAAATTAAGTGCATTTCAGAATAGTTCTGGTTTTAAGTTATATAAAAAGCTTCCTAAGAAGTTGTTTGGAAGTGTAATATCTGAACTCAGAAACATGTATTCTCTGTTAAATTTTGAAGGATAGTATCATAATCTGATCTTTCAGTCTCCTTAAATTCTCTTTGATTACTGTATGTGTAAGAGTCTTCATTATAATTATTACTTGATGGCCCGGTGCCATGTGAAGAATCAGATCTTAGTTTCCCAACCCAAAGATCATCACAGATTTCATGATCTGGTAGTCCTGCTGCATATTCCTTTCCTTTTCCTTTCACATTGACATTGCCCCACAGCAGGCATTGCAAAGTAACCAAACTAATGGAACAGAACAGAAGACGTGATTTTGGTGGGATCATTTCCCCAGTCCAGCATATTGAAAGTCACGTGGCTGTGTAATGGTGGCACAGAAATGGTGTGAGGGGCCAAAAGAGGGGCTGGGGGCAGTGAAGTGTTGGGTGTGCACCAGCTGAAATTTGTCTGGTAAACTATTTCCTTTAGAAAAGGTAAGAGATTTCAGATGGACATGTGTGAGGCAGCCATGAAACAATGGAAGGGAACATTGAAACACTGTTGAGGTAGTGGTAAGACTTAAAAACCAGGAAAAAATAGTTTTCTTTTTGCTTGTGCAATTCTGGTCCAGTTCTTATTCCATATGCTGAGTGAGGCCAGTGGAAAAAAGAAAACATAATTAAATCTTGCACAAAACCTGTTTAAGTACTCAGGTACTGTTGTAAATCCAGCAACCTAAATATAGTGACTGCTGCCAACTGTAACATGTGGCCATCTGTGGTCTGAATTACAGGGAGTACTTCTCTTTCACCCCACAGTATCTTCCTGTGTCGCCAGGCATCCCTGTGTCCCAGTCAGTGCTTTGCAGAAGAGCTGCAATATCGTTCTATTTTCAGCATGAAAGCACAGACAATCTGCTGCAGGAACACCACTGCCCACCCAAGGGTGCTCTTCCTCAGGAGCTGCTTTTTGCCTGTGTTAATAGCTATAATTTTACATGAATGGTTTCTTGCTATGTGCAATAGCTTCGTTTCAGGTAGTTCATGAGATAAAACATTAGCTTTAGGAGCCTGTAGTGTTTTGCATGAGCTGTGTTGGCTTGTGCTCTTACGTGAGATGTTTGGATGGCAGGTGTCTGTAACTAATTGGCGGTGCTGGGAATGAAGCCGAGATACTTTGAAACAGTGAGCTGTTCTGTATTTGGCACCTTATCGCTGCATCTGTGAAATAGAAATAGTCACAGGTTGAAAACAATAGCTGATATAACACCTGACAATTCTGAGAAAATAAGTTAACTTCTGCAAACCCACGCTTGGGAAGAGGAATACTTAAGTGGCTGGCTGTTTTTGGGCCAGTCCTTGCTGCTCATTTTGGGATTGAGGATCAGACTTTGATAAAGATCATGAGCGATTCACCCTGGCAGCTGCAAACCACAGTCATATTTAAGAATATGAAATCCTTAGTGCAGAGCTGAGAAAATGGCAACAGTTGCAGGTCAATAGATAATATTTTAAAATGCAGATCTACCAAAGATGGAGCCACAACCACTTGGGTGTCTCCATTGAGTTAAATAACAGAGACTTTGGACAAAGAAAAATTAAGGCTGATATTCTGTCTGGATTGGGGGAAAATATTTAGCAAAAGATAACGTGGAAGTTGTCCAGACTGTAGAAGAGATTTATATATCTATCTCCTAGAGCTGTCAGAGGTGGACAAAACATGAGTGGTACTGAAAAGATGCTTATGCTTTAGGAAGCACAGCACTGCTGCTGTTCCTTCGGCACTGATGTAGGGGTTGGTGAGTTTTGGCTGCTCTTGCGTTTCGGACATGTACCGAGGCTGTCTGAGCAAGGCACAGCAGTGGGACTCGGTGCGAGCAAACGCCTGGCTTGGAGCCAGGGACGCGGGGAGGGGAAGCGGCAGTGTGGGAAACCGGAGGAGAGAGATGACAGTGTTTGAGTAACGCAGCTGCGTCCCAATCCAGCACCCGTAACGATGAGCTGACAAAGACTGCGGCTAATGCAGACGAGCTTGTGCGAGGTTTGGGTCGTCCGTCACGGACGCGGATGTGCACCGGTCAGGGCAGGGCTGCCGAGGCGGCCCGGGAGGAGGGAAGCGTGTTCCGGGCGGAGCCGTGCGTGCCCAGGCAGCGCTGGGCGAGGCGGAGAGAAGCGATGGTGTGCGGCGGCTCCGCGGGTGATTAGCGCGGCTGGCGGGGCGGGGCGGCGCGGCCGGACACACCCGCGGGAGGCGGCCCGGGCGGGGCGGGCGGGCGGCCCGCGAGGCCGTGCGGGCCCGGGCGGCGGGAGCCAGGCCCGCGGTGCGGGGCGGGCAATGGGGCTCCGGCACCGCCGCCCGTGAGGGACCGCAGCGTTCATGGTGAGCGGGGCGCGGGGGTCCGGGCGGGCGGGGACTTGAAGGCGTGTCGGTGAACCCGGCCTCGTCCGCTTCTCGGCCGTTTTGCCGAATCGGGGGAGAAGCAGCTGACAGGGAAGGGGATTCTCTTTGTGCGAGGCGAGACTCCGCCGGGATGGAAGGCGGCGGCGCAGCCCCGCCGGGTGTTCGGGGCGTCGGAGCGTGGGGGCTGCAGGCTGGAACCCCGGCTGTGCCGGCCGTCCCTGCTGCCCTGCAGTGCCCCCCGTGGAGCCGGAGCCCCGCAGCCCTGGCGTCTGCCGCTCCGGCACCCAACATGAATATTTCATATTCGGCTTCGTCGGGAAGTGGCTGCCTTTAAACACGCAGGACCAGAACTAGATGACCTTGATGGAGCAGTTTGTGTTTTGTGCGTTCAGTTCTGCCATGCTGCTGGTGTCTGGGGAGGCTCGGGGCGTGTGGGAAGTCACACAGCGCTCTCCCGGGTAGAGCAGTTGGTCTTTCAGCGCTTGCCCTGTGTTCCAGAGGGTTATTTGCGTCTCTCGGTAGAGATTGTTGAGGATCCCTTTGTAGATTGCCTTCTCTTTCTTGAAGAATTACAGAAGGATCAGCACAGTCAGAGCTTCTTGCATCTTAACTGCAAAGCTGGCAGGTTCCACCCAGAATTAAACTTGGTTTTGGGAGGCGTGTTTCTGTGGTTTTCTTTGTTTGGTTTGGATTATTTAAATCAGTGCTTTGATCTATAATACGTTCTTATGGAACATCTTCAAACCCTAGTTCAGCTCTTGTGAACAGCTAAAGGTGAAACCTGGAAGAAAGCCTAAATGATCCCAGCGATAAGGCTGTATTTTAAATGGTAAACGGTCAGCTCATCCTGAGTTGATCCTAAAATTAACTTGCAACCGTATCCGGTTAGTAACCCCTAATTGCAGCATAGCATTTAAACAGATCCTGATTTATTTGTACCTGTAAGAGATTTGAGTCCGGCTTAAAAGAAAAAGCTTAAAATGATCTATTGTGTAGCTCAGCCTATTGCAGTATGCCTGTATGTGCAAATACTTGTGCTTGCTCAGTCAGCAGATACTCTTAATACGAGTTTGTGGAGGCTTCAGTGTGCTTCATTGCTGTATAATACATTGTGTTCTGAAATTGCATTCTCTTCTCACTGGAGTAAAAGATAATTTTCATGAGCTTTTTTTTTTCTGTAATTTTTGGGGTTGTTTGGGTTTTGTGGTTTTGTTTTTTCTTCTGGGGGGGTGGGGTGGTGAATTGGGGTGGGAGGTTTTGTTTGGTTGTTTTTTTTTTAAATTTTCCCTCAATAAAAACCAGTCTTGTAGGTAATATCACCAAGGGACATTTTTATTCTTTTTTGGCTACCACTGAAAAGGATGAAATTGCTACAAAGGAATCATATTTGTAATCTGATCAAATGTGCCACTCCCATTTTTGTGCTGGTCTGGCTTTTTTGCTGTAGGGTAGTGCTGAGCAGAACACCAGTGAATACTTGCTGAAATGCAGGGTGGGCTTTGGCTCTTTTGAGAGGTTTGCGTAATTGTACTGATGTGCTGATACTGTAACTAGCTGTCCATTATTTAGAAATAAAACATTTTCTTAACTAAGAAATTCTTTTAAGAACATGCATAGTGGTGGTCTGGAGAACTTTGTGATTAGCTGAAAGGTTGCTAAACCAAATCAATTTAGGTGTACAGAATAAAAATCCCATTGCAGTCCAGTGTGGGCATTTTTTTCCTCACCTTCCAAAAACAGTTTTGCTCTCCACTTGGCTTTCAGTAAAAGAAGACCCTGAATAAAATTTTCATAAGTGAAAGTTAAGCTGTTTTTCTAGAACTTCTACTATGATAAACATTAGGTGCGTGTGTTTTAATGTCAAATTCTGAGATGCTTTAGGGAGTAAGAGAGGTTAATATTTGGCTATGTTAATTTGTGAAAAAGGGCTCATTAGAACATCAGTCTACTAACAGAAACTGTGAGAAAGAAAAGCCATTTGCTTCATTCCTATCAGCACAGCAGATCTACTCTGCAGCTGAAGCCCATTATGATGGTGCACTTACACACTGGTCACTCTTAGTTGTTTGTGCAAGTGACCATTGTACTGCCTCTGCTTTCTGAATAGGTCCTCTATCTCAATACCTTTTTTACAGTATTTTTTTGCTTCTTTTCTTTCTGGAGGTTTTTTTTTAGTGAATGACTTTGTCAGCACGAGCACTGTCCCTTAACTTGATAAAGCTAAGTACTAGTCTGTAGTTTAAGTGCATTTTTCTTGGTTCTTTTCCTTGTTTTCAAACTGATGTCATGCATAGCAGTATTAGCTGGTATTAATGAGCCAGACATTCCAAATTTGTGACCGTATTTCCCATTACAGCAATGTAGTCATCATAGGATTGATTGTTGAGGCAGTGGCCGGTTAATAGACAAGGAAAAACAAGGATTTTCTGTGTCCTGAGGGCTGCACAGACCTATACCCACGAGTCCCACAGAAGCAGTTTGAACTAGAAGTGAACTGTACAACACAGAGTAGAAGACCAAGGCTGTGTTGGTGCGCATTCATTGCATCATGTCTTGTTTTCATCTATCCCCTTTGTAAAGATGTGATTGGAGATGGCCTTTCTGGAAGGGATGGATCCCGTTTTAGTTGCTGAATGAACCTCATTGTGTTGGAAATGTCGTGTCTATTGCCCAAGGAAGTTTTGATGAAATGGAGAGATTAGGTTGAGAGAAAGCAAGGAGTACCAACCACAGGACTCTTTGTGCTAGCAGGAAAAGGTCTATGGCTGGAACACTCTTCATAGTGCTCATTGGTAGTGTACATTTGTGGTTTTCTGAATTTTCTTTTAGGTATAAAAGGGTATAAAAAAGCTGTGCATGAAAATCTTTGAGTTTTGGAAGTGGCAAGAATCATTATAAAGTTGAATGTAGAAGTAGTTATAATGTGGATGTGATTTTTCTATAAGATTGTTTGACCATGTTTGTTTTTTTGTGTATCACTGATACTTTGCATACTTAATATTTGCTGTAATACTTCAAGCACTAAAATAGATGGAAGTTGTAAGTGAAAAGGTTGTTTTGTCTCATTAGGTCACAGTTTTAGTATACTTTTTAAACCACTGTTTACAGGAAAAGTAAAAATAAAATGGTACCTGAATGCCAAGTCCTCTCCTGTAGATCAGGGTGATGCAGTAATTAAGGGTAGAAGGACCTCTGAGGGGCTAACTCTCCTCTCAGGACAGAGTCTGCTCAAACCAGGTTCTCAGGGTTCATCCACCTGAGCTTTGAATGCTTTCAAGGTCGGGTGGTTCTGTCACATCTCAGGCAACTTGTCCCAGCCCTCACCTCCCCTCCCTACAAAGCCTTTTCCTCTGGAGGCTGAGCGAGCCTGGTTCTCTTGCCCTCCCTTCACATGGCACTTGCTCCACACCCTGACATCTCGATGCCTCTTTGCTACTCTTGCTCCAGTGTGTCAGCGTCTGATTACAGACACAGGTTAACATGGTATGCTCTGTTGTGACTTAGGATTGTGCAAAGCATTGTAACAAGTGTGGACTTTCTGTCTAACGCTGATTTTAATTTTTTTCCTCTCCCAATTGTTGAGCTGTTGCATATGAAAACAGCTTGGATAGGAGAAATCCTACAATAAGATTTTAAGACATGGTGATTGTGATGATTTTTGACTTTAATTTCAAAACCATGTAAATGAAAAAAAAAATTTAATAGGTCCGATTTTTGTACCTCAGATAGTATCTGCTATTTGTAAAGTCCTTCTTGGTAATACTTTGTAAAAGCAGGCTGTCAGCCAGAGGAACTTCAGATGCTTTTACAAATAGTAAGAATGGAAAAAGCCATCAAGACTTACTCCTGAGTATAAATTTTGTCATCGTTTTCAATGTTGAGGTTGCTGTGCTTGAAAAGTTTCAAAGGGACTGTAGTAGGGCTGAGATGTGAAAGCATTATCTTGAAGATTTTTGTAGAACCGTTTTTAAATTCTCCAGTGCATCATCTTGGTGCTCTCCACTCTTGTAAGTTTCCCTGTCTTTTTCTTCTCTAGGAATATGAAGAAAAAACTGGACGAGCTCAGAGACCACTCTCTCCTAAACAGAATGTGAGGAAGAATCTCGATTTTGAACCACTCTCCACTACAGCACTCATTTTAGAGGACCGACCAGCGTAAGTTTTGGAAGTGCCACAGTGAGGGTCTCTTTAAAATTAACCTAGCAAAGATTTTCTAACTCAGTGTATTTGCTTACTCTAACTTCAACAGATTATTTAAAATCTAAGGTAGATTTTTTTTTTTCAGACTAGTGAATATGAAGTTGGGTTGATTATGAGAAAATTTTTTCAAACAGAAGGAACTTTATAATAAGAGCAATAGCTTTTTGTGAACAGAGTTAACTAAACCTCTGCTATCCTAATTTTGAGTAATTTTAGCTCCTAAACATGATTAAGGGATTTTTATTTTTCATGAGAGAACCTAAGCATACAAACAAAGCTGGTATATGCTAAAGAAACTGAGAAGCAAGAGTACAGTGTCCTGTTTACACAGAGAAAGACCACACCTCCATAAATAATGAAACAGTATGGTGATTGCTCTGCAGTGAGTTCAGCATCACATTGTAAGGGTTGCCAAGCACTTGATGAGTTGTTTCATATGTTCTACTGCTAGGAGATCTTTGCATATGCAGACTGACTCCAAAGCGATTTACCGGCAGTTGCTTTGCCTTGTTTTTCTCCTGAATTACACGAATTCATGCTTAGTTTATGATTATGAATGTGATCTGGCTTTATGGGCATGACATCTGCACTTTTAGTATAGCTATGCTTTGGTGTGAAGAACATAGAACATTGGTGTGGCATAACATAGATCTGTGTTTTCATCAACAAACATGTATGAAAAATGCTCGTATCAAAGTAGTCTAATTGTTGGGTTACTTAAGTAACTTTCTGGCTTGGTTGATGGGCTGTGTGGCAAGACATTGGGAGATGTAGAAAAATGCAAGAGTGATTATTTGTTATTGCAACCTTTATTATGTACAACTGGGAACAAAACATACTAGGTTATCTGTTGTATTTAAAACCTGTCTGTTAAAAATCTTTTTTTTTGTGGGATAATCTGAGTAGTACAGTGTTCAAACAGATGGAATTTGTGTTACATTACAGGAGAAAGTTCAGATTTTGCTTTCTTTCCTACTGTTAATAGGGTGAGGAACTCCTAGCAGAAAGGTATTTTTAAAATTTAAGTCAGTTGAAGCATCACTCATCACTTCTTTTGTCTAATGGGACAGAAAAGTGGAGTTGAGATTATTTTTTTTTTCAAAATACCCACCCTTGATTTCACACTCATTTGTAGGGCTTAAGTAAAACTTCATAATAAAAAAAATCAATAAACATTCCATAGTGCCTCTAGCTTCAACTGGAAAAAGTATTAGTTGAATTTTAATCGATACTAAACATCATCTCACATGTATGTTGGCAATGTGAAGACATAGGGCAAATAATTTGAGTGGTAGAGTTTAAGTTAGCAAAGCTTGACTTATTTAATCTGGTTTTCCTTTCCAAACTTCCCCTAATTTAAATAATTTCTAAAGACTTGGATTTCAAAAAAAAGATGCAGATCAAAGTGAAACTGGAAAAACAGATTGGTCTCTGTGGTTAACATTTCCCAATGTGAAAATTTACTTTTGTTTTTTCTAGTAATGATCTTGATTTTGAAAAATACTCATAGGCCAGTATCACATGGTTATGTGTACATTACAGGCACTGTGGTTTCATAAACAGTAATGCATGCTAACCATTAATGATGTTGGGGGCTGTCATCTGCCTGATGTGTGGCACCTTTCATGTTCCAGGAACATGAAAGTGGATTTTCACGTAGCTTTTCTATTAACCAAAGATATAAACTGTTCTAGGAATAAAAGACAGTGTTCTACAATGAAGAAGAACTGAATAGTCAGTCATTTCCTGTTTTGATGTTTTGCTGATCCTGCAGTTGTAAGAGATACGTATGGTTATGTTAATTACAAATACGATTAGCTGAAAGGTCAAATGTTCTGAGATATGAACACATGCATTTGTATGGCAGAGCCTTAATGATAAATCAAAATGTGTTGTTAGTATTAATAAGTGGAGAACATTGAGGATGACTCCAGTGCCACTTGTTGCTCCAGAAGAGAGGGGAAGGAGTTAAGTCTTTAAAATAGAAATGGGGTTTCAGAGAGCAGAGGGGAAAAGGCTGGGTTAGGGAGTCATTATGTGTGGGTAAAGAAGGTTGTGGATGTAACTCCTAGACGAGGTGAACAGTAGTGAAGAGTACAGCCCTGTATCTTACCAGTTCAAATCAAAACCCTCCAGCTTTGTAAATTCTCATTATGAAGATCAGCCTATGGGTTCAGTTGGTTTAATAATAAAAATGCTGAAATTACCAAATGTAAGGAAATTACTCAGCGTATTTTGTGTATAAATGTAGTCATAGCTGGTCAGTGTTCTTCTCTTCTGCTGACTCTGGCAAAAAAAATGTTCTTTCCAAGGATTTTTTGTTCTGCTCTTTGGATATTTTGACAAGAAGCAGAGTGTGCTTTTCGTTTAGAAGTGTCTAGAATTTTATTTAGATAGTCATGCCAACTGTAAATATTATTTTTTTAGGAACCTTCCTGCAAAACCAGCAGAAGAAGCTCAGAAACACAGGCAGCAGTACGAAGAAATGGTGGTTCAAGCAAAAAAAAGAGGTGATGGAGTTTCTTGTCTTCAGAGAAAAAAAAGTATAGGAGTATTTCTAAACCTGGAATTCACTTGTCTGTTGCTCTGTAATGTGAGGGATCTCTGCCTCCTCTCAAAGAAGGATCACTCCTGAGAGAGGAGCCAAGGTACTTCTGTTGAAAAGCCCAGCCCCAAGCAGAAAAGAAAGTGGTCCTAGAATCCAGCAGGAAATAATTTTTTAATCCATAACTCTTAACTAGAGTGGTGTCTGTTTGTGGGTTTAAAAACTTGGTAATATATTGAAGTAGATTGTTGGTAAAATTAGTGAAGACTGGACTTAAAACTGCAGGATGTTTGTCAGTTTTGTACTGGAGACAACCTGTTCAGGCTGTAGTTCATAAACACATAATTTTCCACATAGGAAAATGTATGCAGTTATGTTAATTTGATAATCTCTCACTTAAAATTTACAGCTTTCTCAAGGATTTGCTCATAGTTTCTTGCCTGATTATTTTATTCAGAGATGTCTTAGTAACACTGACACTGTACCATGAACATGAGGTAGAGGTGATGGTAGTGGTTTCTTTTGACTGATACTTTTGACCATCTGGGTTTTCTAATTAAAAACAAGCATTGCAATAGTAGGAGATTCAGACTTGGATTTTGCATCCAGTGGCAGCTACTGGAAGTATTTTTTTCCTGCTGGCCAGACCCTTGAACCATATGAAACAGTGAAAAGGGTATATGAACACAGGACTTACTTGCGTTCTGCAGTTGACACACTTACAGAAGTATCCTTTTGTGATTTTGGACATTATAAACCTACCAGTGAAGTTTTAACTTCCTATGATTCCTGTTCAATATATCTGCTACTGCATGTGTAGTCTAAAGGAGTTTCCCTGTTCTTTCTTTGCATGTAGGGTGGGTGGCTTGGGGAAAATGGAATGATTGTTATGTGATGGACCAGGTCCTGTGCTGTCTTCATTGAACTGGAATATGTCATTCTGTGCAGATAAATACCATGACAAACCCATTTTCCCTAAAGCCACTCCAAATGCTTTAGGGAAGCAGCTTTGCAGAGCAATACATTGTCTGGAGGTCAGGAGATCAAAGACTGTAAACACCCTCTTGTTGTTTAGAGAAAAATTGAAAGCCTGCATTTCAGCAGGCTTGCAGAGCTTGTATCAAAGCTGAAAACATTATGAGGCAGTTGCTATGGTTCTGCTCAGGCACAGCTTCTGTGGGGGTCTAAAGTGGACGCATCAGGTAGAATGTGTCCATTCCAAGGACCTTGTGCAGGGTGCTGTTGTTCTTCAGAGAGTTCTGCTTGCCAGGTGAGCACCTCCTCATACTGTAGGCAGCATGTGAATGCACACCCATGTCCTGTGTAGACACCGCCTGCATTTGTCTAACAAATTTGCCAGTGGAAAAAACAGTAGTTGATAACGCAGGAAGAAATCCCGCGTGATTATTCAGAACTGCAAAATATGTGAAATATGTTTTCTTATTAATGAACTGAAGGTTTCCTTTTGGGATGTGTAACATTTAGATTACCCATATGTGAAGTAGCCTCAAAAATGCGGCTCTTGTGATTTCTTGGCAGTATACCCAAATTGTAATAGAAGGATGAGAACAAAATTAAAATTTGTATCCATTTGGCCTGTAGTTTTGAGTCTGCCATAAGGGGGGTGGGGCTTTATTAGGAAATACTCTGACCTGTTCTACTAAGTGAGGCTGTTGGCTGTCTGAGGTGCTAATTCAAAATTAATAGTGTGATTAGATTTGAAGAGTCAAAGAAATCATACATTATCTAATTCCCTTTGTCCCATCTGTTGAAAATGAAACTTACAGTTCCAGTTTATTCTTTATTCACATTTGCAATCACTGCTCAGCTTGATGTGTGCTTGGGAATTTTCAGAATCTGAACATTCCACTATACTTTAGGGTGAACACAGTGTGCTCTACCTGGTTGCGTAGCCATGACTAACCGAATATTTAGTTACTGGTTTTATTAACTTAAAAAGGAAATTCCTTTTTTGCAGAGCTTAAAGAAGCCCAGAAGAGAAAGAAACAACTGGAAGAACGCTGTAAACTGGAAGACAGCATTGGCAATGCTGTTTTAACTTGGAACAATGAAATCTTGCCCAACTGGGAAACTATGTAAGACAGTATGTTATATTGAGTTTTAATTAAAAATTGCAGTCTTTATCCTGAAGAGAAGTTGCAAGTTAAGAAGCATAATTTTTAAATGGTCTTGGAAACTTTTGTTAGAAAATCATTCTTGGACAGCTACAAAAGAAATAAGCAACATCTTTATTTCTACAAGGTGATTGGAAGTGATGTGGTGCTAAGCCTTATTACTTGTCTTAATGAAGGCTCAAGGTACTCTGAAACTGTGAAGCACTGAGGAGTGATCTGTGGTAGAAAATGTAAAAGCATAAGGCATAGTACTTGAACATCATTCATTTCTCAGAAATGATTTTTCCTTACTGTTTGAGCTGTTAATGTAATATCAATGTAGATTGAAGTATGTGAATGGTTTTTGAAGCCTCTTTAATTCCAGAATGATATATGTGCTGGGATAATCAAATGATGGAAAAGAGAAGTAGGGAAAAAGTTATTTATATTAAGTGCTAGAAGATTTCCTCTGAAGATGTGGCACACGCAGATGATAAGTACCTTGGTGATCATCTTAAAACAGCCCCCAGTGCTCCAAAACCACCACCACAACATAAACTATAAACCCACAGCCCTCAGAATTGCAATTGCCTTAACAATGGAATTCAATTATCCTGAGGATATATATTAAAAACACAGACAGAATTTTTTGGAAAAAATGTTTCTGGAGAATCGAAGTATAATAAACTAAGTCTAAATAAATTGTAGATTTACATGTTTGCCTTTAGTATTTGAAGATGCATCTGTTATGGCTGCTGTAAAAATTAGGTCACCTTTTCCTTTGTTGGTTTATAAATTCAGAAGTTCCCCAGTGTATTCACTGTTTTACATTTTAGTTTTCAGAATCTGCTGAAAGATAAACAGATTGTTTTGTTTTTACCACTTTTCCTTAGTGCTTAGGTGCTATTTTGTTCCTCCTCCTGAGCTCTCAGATTGCTGAATATCAGCATCCATTTCAAAGCCTGTTTTCTGTTAAAATGTCTTTCAAGCTTCCACCTAAAGAAGTTAGTCCTTGTCACATCTTCATGCGTTTTTCCAGAGGCACATAACTGCAAAGATAGGTGGGAAGCTGTGTCTGTTTGCACAGCAGTAGACTTCCATAACTTGTTCCTGTATTTAGTCTTGTATGGAACTGTCCAGTCTTTGGCACAGGCAGTGGTATAGGTTTGGACTTCCTTTCCATTTGTTTACTTTCTCCCTATGATTTTTGCTAATCAAGTGCGGCTGCATATTATGTGTATTGTGATTGACGTGCTTCTGTCAGTCTAAAGCCATTGCATTGGAAGGAAGAAGTATTTCCTTTGCAATTCAAAGCAAAAGAGTACTAAAGAATGAGTGTATGCAAATTGTATTTGACTTCTTGGGCGGTTGATGTTCATTTTGTTTTGAATCCCATCAGCAGTGGTGGGGGGATATATTTGCAATTCAGCTGGCAACGAATTATTTCTTAGAATAATGTGTTTTACTTTGAACAGGTGTTGTTCCCGTAAAGTGCGAGAGCTGTGGTGGCAGGGCATTCCACCGAGTGTGAGAGGCAAAGTCTGGAGCTTGGCAATTGGAAACGAGTTAAACATCACCCATGGTGAGGCTGCTGTTTTGTCAACGATTTTTACCAAGTGAAATAGCCAGGGCACATTCTTGTATCTGTTGTGGTGTGGGTGTGAGGAAACATTATCTAGTTACGCTTTTTTTGTCCTGCTTTGATGTGTTTTGTTCAAAAATACGGCGTCTTTTAATCTTGCAGCTGTTCCACGACTGCTGTGAATTGTTTCTGAGTATTGCTGTCATTGTCTCTTGCTTTGATGTTGGATGGAGATGGTCAGAATTAATGACTCGAGTTTTTTGTTTTTCTTTTTGAAACATAAAATTGTTGTTCATTTTGAAATTCCTATGAATATGTGTATAGTGTCCTTCCTTTGATTTGAAGCAAGACAACAGGTTTGCAAGAGATTAAAAGACTCCTGGCAAGATTTGTACTTCGATTTGTGAAAATAAAAATAATCTATTACTTCTGAGTACAGAAAAATTCAGCTCTGAAAGACTAACATATGTAATTAATTCCAACATGGAAATATGGTAGACTGCCTGTACTCCTGCTGTGTTGTGCTGCTTTCCATGCTTTGCTTAGTTACCTTGTGTGTAGTTCTTACATGTAATTTGCTAGACTTCCCTAATTAGCCATTTGGACTGTAATTTTGAACATCAGTGCTGTGCAAGAAAAAGCAAATATTTGAACGTAAGATGCAACTTGGGTTGCTTTTCCTTTTCACTTAATATGGAGTTAGAGGTGAGTGGAACACATCTTTCAAAACTGTAACCCAGTTAGAAGTTCTGCTACTGTTAACGCCTAGGGCAGCATTGCCTGTGTGGTGGGTGGTTAGTGGACATGAGCGCATACAAATAGTGGACTTGGTTTTGTGTTTTTATTTTTCCAGAGCTGTATTATATTTGCCTGGCTCGTGCCAAAGAGAAGTGGCGATCACGTAGTACAGGAGGGGCTGAAGTAGAATGTGAAGGTATGCTTTTTGTAAATGACTTACACTGTGTCACAGAGTAAGACAATTTGTAAATGAGCTTCTTAAAATGAAATCACGTATGTTCAACAACAACAACAAAAATCAGCTCTGAAGTTGTGTTCTGGTAAAAGTAAGGAATAGCTGTATTTTTCTCAGTGAAATTCTGGTGTCTTACAAACATATGTTTGGGTTTTTTATAAACAATCTCTGGGTACAGTTCTTATTTTGATGCAAATTTGTAAGAAAAGTACAAATACTGATTTGGGAATTATCATTTGAATTGCAACACTAAAATGCTTTCCTGCATCTATAGTTTTGGGATTGCAACTCAGGTTAGAGCAGAAAATTGCATTTTAATCCCTTATTGCAGCTTTGAGCTCAAGTCATTGATGTGTTTCAGCAAGCACCAGTTTTTGGTTTTGCAGACAAAGTGGTTTGAGATTTACTAATTAGTTGGAAAAGCTGACTGTTTTTGAGAGATTATGAAACAACATGCAAATGATTGAAATTGCCTTCAGTAAGTAATTATGCTGAGCAGAGAGAAAAAAAAAAGGAGAACATACGTACTGGCATTTATAAGCAGAAAAATATTTTTGATTGGAAATTCCCCACTTTGTTCCCTTTAGATTGTTTATATCTTAAGTAAGATAACATCTAGTATGTTTCCAGCTTCCTCTTGCACTTTATTTTCTGGAGTGGAGATGCTCATGTGGTTGATACAAGCATTGTCTGTAAACAGCTTGCTCAGTAAACAGCAGTAGGTAATTCCCAACTATACAGAACAGACAGAATACCAATAAGACATCGATACCAGAAAGAAGCCTAATGCTGTAGAAATAAACTTGGTACGCGATGTGGAGAGTGTATTATAGTGTCAGTAACAAGATCTACAAAGACTAAATAAACATGAATGTGAAAGGAGAGCTTTCACAGTAGTAGAGATAGGTGGCATCCACCACAGGCTGCCACTTTAGGACTTCCCTCTTCCACCACAGCTTTTCCGCAGAGGCAGCTACTTCAGGATCCACTGGGAAGCCTTGTTGGAGGTGAGGGGGATCACGGGTTAACAGGCTTGTATCTGTCTAGTGATTTGTCAGCAGATCCAGGAAAAGTGCCTGGCTTGCCTTGCCCTGCATCTTTCCCCATTCTGCTTCAAAACATATTGAGGGTCACTGAGCTCTGTAGGGTTGTTCTAGGTCAGGACTTACTTTCTGCTTAGCCTGTCTGCTGAATTTGGGGAATTGTTCTGTCTGTAGCCTTACTTCCTAGCATTCACATCAAAATAAATGAACTGTGCAAAAGGTAAACATTACTGGAAAATAAAAACAAGAGCAACTATACTTGCTTTACTTTGTAATAAATGTAGTAAATTTGGCTTTTGCAGACGCTGGGTTTTCTGCAGCTGACAGAGAAGCAAGCTTGGAGTTAATAAAACTGGATATCTCAAGAACATTTCCTAGTCTCTGTATATTCCAACAAGTAAGCAATGTTAACTTTTGTCTTGATATCTCAGGGAAATTAGTTGACATAATCTGGCCTGTCCCTTGGTTCGAACAGGCCGTTGAGTTCTGAAGGAACAAGCATCTTGAGAGGATAAAGTTCCTAGAGATTTTGGAAAGCTAGAAATAATCTAGAGGAGAGTAACATCAAGGTGCATACAAAACCCCAAGCTGGTAATCATTGTGGTTTATCTAACCTAGTTCCTGCTGGTTTCTGTCTGATGAAGTGATGCAGGTTGAGTGTTCCCAAGTCAGTGAATCAACACTGCTGGTTATAAATACACCGTGAGAGAGAACATCTCAAACAAAGTTGGCCTTTTTTTGGTTTGATGCAAAACTGATTTAACGTGGATGGTTTTGCAAATTCTCAGACAGTTACAGTACTCAGTGCAAGATATGGCAGCTATTAATAGTCACAATGTCAAATTCTTTTTAGCTATAGATGTCCTTCTCAATGTGCTCTTTCTGGGTTATGGCATATTGTTGTTTTTACTGTTTTCTTCATGGTTGGCTTTTGCCTCCAGTCTCAGAGACAATTAAGTGGTTTGCATTATTGTTCTACTTCCTTGGCGCTGTCACCAAAGAGCTGCTGAGCTGTGAGGAATCTCTTAGGCTTGCATGCCTGTTGTATAAGTATTTAATATATAGTCAGTGTACTGAATGAACTGTATGTATTTATAATAAATGGGGTTTGGAGAGTTGTTTCATTCTGTTAAAGCTAAAATTATTTGGAATAGTTCAGCTGTTCTAGGTTACATTAGGAAAGAGTGTATCCTTTGTCAGCAGTAGTAGAGACCGTCTGTAGCACCGAAGGTTTTTTAACATGCTTGTTGTATAATCAGATGTATTGTGCTGTTTTTGTTTAATTACAGGGTGGTCCTTACCATGACACGTTGCACAGTATTTTAGGAGCCTATACTTGTTACAGACCTGATGTAGGCTATGTAAGTGATGAATTCATTTTTTCAGGGGTGGGGAGGGAGATGTTTTTCAGGGGGAGGAAGGATTTTATTAATCAGTCGTTTTTAGACCAGTATTAAATGGTTTGGGGGGGTTGTGTGTGCTTTTTTCCTATTCCAGTTCATGCTTGAGAAGGGTGTATAACATTTATTTTGCTGGATTTAAGCTTTTTATAGGTTAAGTAATTGGAAAACTCGTATTTGTACTGAAAAGTACATAATTTGAAAATTGGAATCAAAGACAAGGTGTAGTTATGTCCTTATTGTTAATATCAGTCTTACTGAGACTGCTGTTGAATTGAAATGATTGGCATTTCCACACCTTAGCACTGTGAGTTTCTGGACCAGTCTCTAAAGCAATGCCCATTGAAGCTACATGAGCTTAGTCATAGTGTTTGAAGTAGTGATTATGAGAGGACTGAGTAGATTTCATTTAATCTCTGTATGCAGAGCAGGGTTATCCAGAGAGGCCTATTCTTTAATCAGGAGCAGTTTTCAACAAGGCAGGTGTAGAGAGGGGATGTTCCTACTCTGTAGGTAGCACATAGTGCTTGGCAAGAGCTGCTGAACATGGCTGCTGGGAAATGAGACAAAGGGCACATCAGCTGCTGTGCTTTATGTGGCACAGCAACAACCTGTTGTGTTGGGAAGGAGCTTGTTCCTCAGGTTTGCAGGAATGGCAGTCACACCTTGCTCCATGTGACTCACAGTGGCAGCACTGCACCCTCAGGGTGAGAGAGCTTTGCCTGGATTCCACAACAGGCATTGTAGAGAAAGGGAAACAATATCATGAGCTTATGGTAAATGAAACAAGAGTAGAATCTCAAAATGGTTTCGTTTATCAAATGAGTCAGTGCAGTTGTCTTTAACTGCTGGTAATTTATTGACAAACAAAAGTATAGGCTTTGTCTCTAGGGTTCAAAGACCAGCTTTCCACAAATAAGGATCTTGATGACCCATCCCTGGGAGAAAAGGAATTACTTCAAAACACCTTATTGT
Source organism: Hirundo rustica (assembly GCF_015227805.2). Lineage (NCBI taxonomy): Eukaryota > Metazoa > Chordata > Aves > Passeriformes > Hirundinidae > Hirundo > Hirundo rustica. The sequence goes on along the minus strand of NC_053454.1, from coordinate 11,073,413 downwards.
TCAAAAAAATCTTTATTCTGTATATTTGAAAGTGTTGTCAACCTAGCCTATCTTAGGAGTTCAACTTGGAATCTTTTGAAAGAAGGCAACATGAGAATTGTTAGCTTCCATGCACTGAACGTGTGATCTCAAGGGGCATGTGGGTTAAAAAATCCTGCCTTTCTGAACGTTTCTTAAGATGCAGCAGCTCAGTGAGTGCATCAAACACTACTGAACACAAGGACAAAATGAGGCAATATAATGCAGTTATTGCTAAAGGATAACACCTCTCTTTCTTCAGGTGCAGGGCATGTCATTCATAGCAGCTGTATTGATCTTGAACTTGGATACTGCAGATGCCTTCATTGCTTTTTCTAACCTTTTAAATAAGCCCTGTCAGATGGCATTTTTCCGTGTGGACCATGGCCTTGTAAGTATGCAAAAAACCTGTAATCAACATGCTGTGGATAAAGTGTAGGAAAAGATTAAAAAAATTAAAAATTGATTGTTTCTTGGAAAAGAAATCAGAATTTATTTTAAACCAACAGACTTTATAAACAAAGAAACCCAACCGTAACACACATGCAGAATCCCTCAAAAAAGTCAAACCCAACCAAAGATCACCCAATCAACCTTTTTTGAACAAGACATGTGAATGAAATTGTTGAGTAGCTATTCTGTGATGTTCATAGAATAGTTATGAGAATATTACTGTAGGTGGTTTTCAACAGTGCTGTACTTGAAAGCTGAAAATACCTTAATATGAGTATCTTGAAAGTACTTTTTATCACAGGCTAATAGGTTGCTAAAAACAGACTGTTGCAGGGAGAACCAGATTTTCCATATCTTCCTGTAGCAGCTGTGTTTGAGTCCCACAGGCTTCTTTTCAGAGAAAGAAACCTCTGACCCCTCAAGTTTTCGGTAGGAGCTGATTTCCTGATTTTCCCCACAGTCTCTAAAAGTCCATGTCAACAGGTACAGTAGTAAAGTAAAACACATCTCCTCAAATGTGGTTTTAATTTACTTCAGAAGTATTTTTGTGTAAAATATGTGGCATTCTGTATTTCTTTCTGACTTACCTCTTAACACTATGAAAGTAGGATCTGCCTCTTAAGAGTTCATATGGAAGAAATAAAGCAAGGGAATGGATGATGACAACAGTCACTGTTGCTTAAAAAGTAGACTCTAGAAATCCTATCAGTATTCCTGCTGGAAGAGCATTCCCTGTTCAGTCCCTGAATTTCATCAGTTGTAAATACCATGGGAAAATGTGCCATGGGACAGACAACATTGCTAGGAACAGTATCAGCTATCTCCGTAACAGTACTTGGAAAAAGAGGACATGCTCATGCATTCAGTGTGTAAATATGAGTTTTGTGAAGATGGTTTTGGAATTGAATTGGATAGAATAAGATAAATATTTTTTTTAGCTGAGCTAGTGGGGTTTGCAATTCTTTCAGATAATGCTGTTCAGTTTTGTTAGCCTGGCCAAATAGGGACTATGAGATAAATGTGTGCTTACAGAGGGCAGAGGTGGTGATACATGAAATATTGATGTCATGAAAGCAAACCCATGATTTAACAATACAAGGAAAATGCCATCTAATATTTCAAAGGGACTAGTGACACTTGAGTGAGACAGTTTTTGCTTTCTGTGGTGAGCATACTAATCTGCAGTCTACCCTCATCTTTTTGAGTCAGCTTAAGAAACAAATGCTGATTTGTTGTATAGTAAATTAATAAAAAAATAACACCAGCATAAGTTAGTTGTGTGAATAATAATACTTCATAAAGGTTTATCTTGACTTCTTTTGTTGGTTAATGATATTAAACGATACTGTTTAGTACCACTAAGGAAATGTCTTGTTGAATGTGGATTTGATGAAAATAGCTACTTGTACTGCTGCTCACATTGCTATCAATAGAAATGACTGTAGCAGTTACATGTAAGGTCCTGCCTCTGCAGTACTTCTGAAAGTAGGAACTTCAGTAGAACTGCCTTACAGTGGTGCCAGCAGATTATTTTGAAAGTAGGACTGTCTGCCTCCTTCTTTATACTCCCAGGTCTCATAGGTGCTTGGATTTCATGCATTTAAAAATCCACCCTGGGAGGCTGTTTCAGGGGTACAGTTCTCTAAAGTGGACTCCTGGATTTCTGGTGTCGTGTTTGACATGAAGCTGTTTCTCAGTAACTGAAGGTTCAGAGGTTTCAGTAACTTCAGTTATTTCTCTGGCATACTCCCATCTCTGGTTGACTTAAAGCCTTATGCTCATACCGACTACCAGGCTCAGGTGTTTATTTGTCTCTGTTAATGAAAATGGTCCACCATCTGTCACTTCATTCAGAGGAAATGGGAAATGGTTCTGTAAGGACAATAAAAAAACATAGGAAATAAACTTTTCATCCTTTAAAAGGATTTCACACAGAGGTCTCCAAAAGGATCCCTTTTCCCTTTACTGTTGTGATGTTTTGGGGAGAAGTATGCTGTTGATACTTTGTATGATGTTCATACTTTGAAGAAATCACAGCCTTTCCTTATTGCTTTTACTGGGATTTGTATTACTGAATCATTAAAGGACTTTACTTAACTTTTCTTCCTATAGTATTAGGGAGGGTGATTAAATAACCTTTTGCTTTTAACTCTTATTTGAATTGGAAGATTTCTTTTTAACATGCTCTCTGTTATGAAATTTGACTAAATATCCTAATTCTAAAATAGCGTAAGTGTCTTTGTGTTAAAAGCAATGAAGTTCACGGGTTATGATGTCAGACAGTTACAAACTGTTTCTCTTGCATAGATGTTTTGTCCCAGTCTTTGAAACTCTTCCTTTTTGCAAAAGAAATAACCTATTCTCTAAATGTAAAATGTATGGTATTGTGTTGGTATTAGACTCCTAGAATAGCTTTGGTATTAGAATGCGATTTATGACTGGAATATACTGGACTCCTCACTGTTGCTGTGGAGTATTAACATTATTTTAGTTTTGTATTTCATTATGTTCCAGTGGGTCTTGGATTTTATTCAGTATAATATTAAGTTACTGCCACAAACATAAAACACTATTCTGTTATAATTATTTTGAGAAATCAGCAAAAAACTTCTCTCCTGCTGGTATTTTTCTTTCCAAAGGAAGGTGGCCAAGACCCAAAGCAAATGTTACATTGTTTAGTATGAGAATCATGTATAGAGTGGATCTTAAACTTTTAGTGCTTGCAGATGATGCCTTTTATGTAAATGCTTAGCTTTTTATAGTATCATGTAATTCATTGATTCTATTTTTGAAGTGTGTAAATCCTACAAGAGATAATACATCTAAGCTTGTTAATAACACAGCTAACTGCTTGTTTTCTCCCTGTTATATTTTCCCAGATGTTGACTTACTTTGCTGCATTTGAGGTATTCTTTGAAGAAAATCTGCCAAAGTTATTTGCCCACTTCAAAAAGAATAACTTAACTCCAGATATATATCTAATTGATTGGTAAGACATTGAAAGTGTAATTACTAATTTGTGTGACATACAGCTCCGTGTCAGTATTCATGACAGAAACTGGAATGTTCTTACCCGGTTTAATATCCTCCTGAGATAAAAGGCTTTATTTTTTTGTAGAGTACTTGAGTTGTCAATCAAAATGATTCTCATATACTTCTGTGATGATGAACATTTGCCTAACCTTTATTAGTGTACTTGCATTAAGTTGGAAGTTTATTCTGACATACTGCTGAAGAGCACTGTTCATCCGTATTTAGTGCCTGTTGGGATTGAGTTTCTGAGAAAATTTGTCTGCTGCATGTGCAGGTGTGTACCAGGGTTGTCTATTCAGAAAATATTGCCAGTCTTGCATTTGGAATGTGTACTTTGTCCTGCACAGATCAGGAAAAGTATAATTAAAACATTTGTCCATACAACATAAAACTCAAAGCTACAGAAAAGCTATTCCACTTAGCAGATGAGCAATTAGAGTCTTTTTATTAGATGAAACTGTCTTCCCTTTAAATTCTAGTATAATCAGAACATTTTCCTTAGAGAGGAAAATATCCAAAGATCTTATCTGCACTTCTGCCAAATTTCTGTAAAGTACTATGCACTCCAAATTGAGTGTTTGCATTTGTGCCTATCAGACCTTGTTTTGAGGCACTCTCTTTTCAGCAAGACTTTGTTGTCAGCTTTGGGATGACATGAAAGATTGTTTGTGAAGAATTTGTTTGCCCTTACACTGTTCATAATTCTTCTGTTCTCAGGTATCTGACAAATACCTTAAGTAAAAGAATAAATGCCTGATGGCAGCAGTGGGATTTTTTTCCTGAGATTAATAAGCTGTTCTTTTGGAAAATATTTGTAATGTTATTGTGATTTTACCCGAACATCTCTGGCAGTACCCTGATCTGTAAAACCTAGTTGGTCTAATTGGGAGCACTCAAAATGTTGCCAATCTCCTAGACAAAAACACACTTAAAGTAAATCAGTCCAATACAAGCTTGAAGCTTGAATGCATTAATTTTCATAGGATCATTGAATTTCTGAGGTATTGGAACAGTCCTCTGAGATCATCTAATTCAAAGCCACTGCTCAAAGCATAGTCAATTAGAGGAGCTTGCTCAGGACCTTGTCCAGTTGGGTTTTGAGTATCTTCAAGGAGCAAAACTCCCCAGTCTCTTCATGCAACTCTGTTCCAGTGTTCAACCACCCTTCTGGTTAACAAGATTTTTATTTGCTTATGTTTAAAATGGAATTTCCTGTATTTCATTTTGTGCTTGTTGGCTCTTGTCCTTTCACTGGATACAGCCAGGGACAAAACAATGTCTTGTTTTCATCCTTCTATCAAGTGTTTTCAGATATTTAGGTCCAAGCCATCTCTTTTTCCAGCTGAACAGTACCAGCCTGCTCAGCCTCCCCTCTGTGTCATATCTCCAAGCCTTTCATCACATTCCTGGTGAGCTGGGCTTGCTCCAGTATAACCATATCTCTTGTGTACTGGGAAGCCCAGTGCTGAGTAGATGGATGACCTGCCTTGGCATGCTGGCAGTGGTGTTTCTTCTGCAGCCCAGAAGTTTGTGAAGAATCTTTGCTACAAAGGCACACTGCTGGCTTACATTCCACTTGGTGTCCACCAGAACCTCCCAGTCCTTTTCTGCAAAGCTGCTTTGCAGCCAGCTGGCTTCCCAGCTTGTACCTGGGCTTACTTCCTACCCATGTACAGGACTTGGCATTTCCCTTTGCTGAACTTCATGGGGCTCCTGTTGGCTCATTTCTCCAGTGTCTGAAGGTCGCTGTGAAGTGGTATCAGCTACCTCTCCCAGTTTTATATCACTTGCAAACATGCTGTGGGTATGGTCTAACCCATCATCTAGGTCTGTAATGAAGACATTTAAAAGTGTTGGATGCATATCAAACCCTGGAGTATGATACCAGTGGGTTCGCTAGAAGCTGTACTTCATGCCACTAAATGACAACCTTCTGAGCTTGACAGTTCCAGCCAGTTTTCAGTCCACCTCACTCTATCTAACCCATACTTCATCAGTTCATCAACGAGGATTTTATAGGATACAGTGCTGAAAGCCTTGCTAACAGCAAGATACACAATGTCCATTCCTCTCCCCTCTTCCACCAAGCCAGTCATCCCATTGGATGAGCTATCAGGTCTGGCTGGGCATGATTTTGCTTTCATAAATCCATCCTGACTTCTCGCAATCACCTTTTTGTCCATAATATGCTGTTAAAATAATCTCCAGGACTTTTTCTTACATTACTTTCTCAGGGATGGAGATGAAGCTGACCAGCCTGTAGTTCCCTGGATCCTGTTTATTGAAGATAGGAGTGACATTTGTTTCCTTCAGGTCCTCAGGACCTTCCTTGATCACTGGGATGTTTCAAAGCTAATTAAGCGTGGCCTCACAACACTAGACAGTTTCCCCACACACTCGTATCTGCCCAATTTATTTAAATGTTCCCTAATATGATCCTACTCCAGCTAGGGTAGGATTTCCCTATACTAGGTTTTTCCACTGGTCTGAAGGACCTGAGATTCTTAAAGGCAAGTCTCAGTAGAGACTGAGATGACAGTGGCAGCGAGTACCCCAGCTGTCCGCATGTTTTTTGTCACTGGGTTCCTTGCCCTGTTCAGCAGTGAGCTCATGTTTTCCTGATTTTTTTTTCCTGCTGATGCAGGAAAGCCCTTCTTGTTGTCCTTTATACCTGTTGGTCGATTCAGCTCCGAATGGATTTCTTGTGCTGCCTTTGCTTGATTTGTGTGGTTTGTGTATGCCTGTTGCACAGAAGGTGATGTAACATGGGCTTTGTGTGGCTTGGCTTATGTTTAAAATGGAATTGCCTGTATTTCATTTTCACTGGGATTAAATTTTAATGCATCAGGTGTAGGGCAATTGTTGGGGGTTGTAATAAATAGGCTCATTTCTCCCAACATTTAATGGGAGAAATACCATTTTCTAGTGGTGTGGATTTTATAACTGAAGGCTGAGAATATTAACCTGAAGTAGATCTGTGCACAGAGAATAGAAAAAGTACTAGGATAAGGTAGAAGAGAGGAAAGAGAGCAAAGGCTGGTGTGTTCAGTGATAAGAGGAAAAATGTTGAAATTGTGTTGCCTCAGTGTTATGAAGGCCCGTGTGTGGAGAGAGCAGCTAAGTAAAAGGGACATCAGAATAAGATGACTGTGAACATGTAGGAGAGTAACTGGATAGACAACACTGAAATCACCAGGTTATTGTATTTTTAATGGACAATAATGTCAATAGCAGTCCAGAAATTACATCAGCCTGTCACATGATGAGGATGGTCACCTTAGCAGCAGGGCCACTGACAAGGCAGAGATATTTAATGCTGTCTTCACTTTGGTTTTTAACCATGATGATGTGCTTTGGGGGGCCCAGAGCCCTGAGCCGGAAGATCATGGCTGTGAGGATGATAAACTTCCATCACCCCTGAACTTGTGTGGGATTTGCTGCTCCTGCCTGGTGGTCTGTGGGGCCTGATGGGATTCATCCAAGAGCTGGCTGATGTCACCATGAGACCTCTCTCAACGATTTTTGAGCAGTCTTGGGAATCTGGAGAGGTTCCATTTGTCTGGAAGCTGGCAAACATTGCCCCGATTTTCAAGAAGGGTGTCTCTGGAAACTAAAGGCCTGTCAGAATCACTACAGTGACTGGTAAAGTTATGGAGAAGGTTATTCTGGGACTTACTGAAAGACACCTGGAGGATAGCAGAACCAGAACACGTTCATGAGGTGAAAGTCCTGCTTCACAAACTTAATTTCCTTTTATGACAAGGTTACACACCTAGCTGGGTAGATGTGATATTCTTAGACCAGTAAAGATTTTCATACCATCTCTCACAGTAACCTGTCCAGATTCTGCAGCTGGGATGGGGCAATCCTGGATGTACAGATAGACTGGGGAATGAGATGCTGGAAAGTAACACCACAGAAAGGGACCTGGCAGTCCTGGTGAGTGGCAAGTTGGATATGAGCCAGCAGTGCCCTGGCAGCCAGGAGGGCCAGCCCTGCCCTGGGGGCATCAGGCACAGCATCACCAGCCAGGCCAGGGAGGGGATTGTCCTGCTGTGCTCTGGGGAGGCCTCACCTCAGGTGCTGAGGACAGTTTTGGATGCCACAGTATGAGAAACATAGTTAACTATTAGGGAGTGTCCAAAGGAGGGCAGTGAGGATGGTGAAGGGCCTTGAGGAGAAGCCGTGTGAGGAGTGGCTGAGGTCACCTGGTCTGTTCAGCCTGGAGGAGACTGAGGGGAGACCTCAGTGCAGTTACAGCTTCCCTGGGAGGAGAGGAGGAGGGGCAGGCACTGATCCTGCTCTGTGGTGACAGTGCATGAAGTGTGTCAGAGGAGATACAAGTCAAATATTAGGAAAAGATTATTCTTCCCAGAAGGTGGCTGGGCACTGGCTTCTCAGGGAAGTGGGCAGAGCATCAAGGCCGGCAGAGTTCAAGAAGCTTTCAGACTTGGGCACATGATGTGATTCTCAGGGTGGTTCCTGTGCAGGACCAGGAGTTGAACTCAATAATCTTTGTGGGTCCTTTCCAACTCAGGGTATTCTGTGATACTATGGATTACTAGTTGGATATGATGCTGTCATAAATAAGGTGATTGCTATGTAGGGGAAACTAAAATTGAGTGTCCTTGTGGTACAGGCATGTTAATATGCTATTACCTAACTTTACATTGTAAAGAAGAAATCCTGAGAAACAATACCAGAAATCAGAGATTTAGAAAAATAGACTGTTTTCGCAGAAGGTTGAAGGTTTACATTCCCTTCACCAATTTTGCTTTGATAGAATGCACTTTATTGTATTTTCTTGAGTAAATATTACATGATTGGTTGTTCTCTTTTAGCACATATATAGGGAAAAAACAAAACGAAGCAAAACAAACAAGGAAAAAACCCAACAAACACAAAACCAAAACAAAAAGGAAAAAATGATGGACTTGTGAGTGAAGAACTGAAGTGATGAAGCCGGTGTTGAAGTGTTGTTGAAGTGTTATTGAATTTTGAGGCCCATCAGTTCTCCCATTTGTTACCTCTGTGAATGTTAAGAGCACTTGAAAGAGACTTCAGTGAGGAGTGACTGCGGATGATGCTTCTCAAGGTCTTTGTATCAGTGAACTGACAATTAACATTTCTTGCTGACTACCTGCATCCATATTCAAGCTGTTTATTTTAATTCCAAGGACAATTTACTGTGTTCCTTCCCATCCCTAGAGAGTTACAACACTGATCTTGCACAGGAATGTGGGCTATTTGAGACAGACCTGCCCAATACTATATTAAACTTTTTCACACTTGTCTTGAACTATACAGCTCATACTAATCTGTCCTCAATTTTGTTAGACAGTGCAGGTTGTATTTATGTAAAACTTACGTATTTTACTTAAATATGTATGTAAATGTATTCATATGCCTGTGTGTGTGCATACATATACATACGCATATTTTCTACTTCAAAATACTTTCATCCTGTAGGAAGCAGATTTAGATTTTTTTTTTCTTTAAATTGCCACTAAGAGCGTGGCTGCATTGTATTTAAAGTCAGGGAAGAATATGGTACAGTATCACTTTGAGTAGGCAGACCTGTTGCTTGTAGGTAAAGATCTCTGTGAAACAGCCTTGCTCTAACATTCCTTTTATTTAAATTAACATTTGTTCTGAGCTCCAAAGGGATGCCTGCTGCTATTCCAGTGGCTGGTGTGGTTACTGTGCAGGCATGTGTGCAGTAAATCTCAGCTGGTGCCAGCCTCTGGGAGGCTCCAGTAGCCCCTGCTGCATAGACAAATTGCTGGGAAACCTTCCTGCTTCTGCCACAATTAGAGTGGATACAACTGGTTTGCTCTGTGCTTCTTCCTGTAACCCGTGCTGCAGGGAACAGCAGTAAAATTGGTGTGCTTAAATCATTTGTTAAGGGATTTGTTCCAAGAAACAGAAATGCTGTAGGTGGCCCTAGCTGTGCAGGTTTTCTTGAAGCTGGTAGAGGACTTAGAGAGGAGACCCCCCGCTGCCAGTTTAGTTCCACTGCTGCCTGCTATGATGGGAAAACTCAAAGGACTGAACAGTTTAATTAAAGGTACTGTGATGTGATTGTTGGGGGATACCTGCCACAAGTAAGGCATCTCATTTAAGAAGGACCCATGTGCTTTAAGCTTAAACTCCAACTGATAAATCTGGTAGAAAGAATCCAAAAACTATAGAGGGTCTTACTTTTTTTTGGTATAAAGGGGATCACGTGTGAAGAAAACATAGAGAGCAACGTGCAGTCAGGTTCACAAATAACGGGGGGAAGTAGTGTGTCTGAATAGCCCAGTTTTGGCCTCTCACTGTCAGCTGATGTTCCGCAGGCTCTTGTGAGCAGAGGAGAATGTGGATTTGCCAAGGACACATGCTGTCTATTTCTGGCCTGCTGTTGCTATACAAACACCTCTTTATCCCTACTCAGGAAAATGATTTTGGCAATAATTATAGCCAAGGGCTGTGCTTGTACTGATGGATTGGTCAGTGGTTCTTTAGTATTATATGGACTGTGACAGTGCTCTGTGAACACGAACTTTCTATTGACACCATGTGCTTGTTAGTATAAAGGTCCAAGCCACTTTGTGGGCACTTCCAGTAAAGTTTACTTTCTGTTACTTTGAGAAAAGCATAGTCCATGCCCCAAAAAATGCTCTCTTGCAGTCAGCATTTTGTATCAAATAGTATTTACTTTTCTTTTTTAGAAATAAGAAACTAAGTAAACACTTCAACTTTTTTTTAGACTGTAATGATTTTAAAATTTACAGACATGGGAAAGGAATGTGTAGTGCAAGAATACATAAGATCTGATTTGCATCGGTGTTGTGATTTGCCAGTCCAAAATCTGTCCTACCTGTCTACATTACTCTTGCTAATATCTTATAAAGACTTTTTAATTAGAAACGAGAAAAAAGCAGAAGGGGAAGAAAAAGCACAGGAAAGAAGCATTGAGCTTATGATTATCAGTAGCAGTGCTTTGCTGTCTTGATGACTTTATGGTCATATGCTTTCGCTGTGAGCAGCAAACCAGCCAGGACTTCACACATCCACCTCAAAGTACACTTTCATCAGAAACAGCGTCAGGGAGGGGCAGGAGCATCTGGTGCTTTTTTTTTTTTTCTTCTTCCAAACAGAAAGAGGCCAGGAGCCTGCACCTGCATTGCTCTGACACTGGGAGTCTTTGTGTGAGTTAGCTGTGTTGTCTGCATCTCCGACTTAGAGTGGGTTGGAGGAGAGCTGCAGACAGAAATCACCCCGCAGTACAGCAACAGCAGGTCATGTGCAAGGAGTGTGCCCATGCTGCTGAAAGATGCTGCTGGAACTGCCTCAGTCTGGCAGCTGCTTTATTACTCAAATAAATTCCAGCTAAGCTTCAGACCAGTAGCTCAGATGTCTAATAAAAATGTCTTTCAGTAGGAAATGTTTGACGGGATGAAATGCTATATCTGTTCCAAGCAGTGATTCCTACTGACCTTTCACTGCTTATTCTGGGAGACTCAGTCTCTGCTGTTAGGGCTTGATGCATCAACTCCATGCAAATATTAAGGAAACTTAATTGCATTAAGTTCCCGCAAATGGTTCTTCCTTCCAAACTATGAAGAGCTCAATGGCAAATACCTGACTTGATGTGACAGTTTTTTTGATGCGAGTAAATCCTTTCATAGAAAAGAAGTGTTCTGATAAATAGTTCTTTCTTGTGACAGTTAATTTTCTGCATAGTTGGAGATTTAATACAAATGGGTTATTCAGATGAGGTCTGAATCATGGCAGAATAATGGCTTTTATGAATAAAAACAGATCCATAAAGTTGGCATTGTTACTTATCTTTAACCAGAACTTGTTTCTGGCTGGGTGCTTGCCTGCTACTTGGTGAGCAGGAAAGGACTTTGTTGAATTGCTTTCTATTACACTGTTCTTTTGAATTGAAAACCTCTAGCTGTTTCCTGTGTGTGTACAGACAAAAGCCTTAATTCTGCCATGGAGGTATTCTGTGGCAGTACAGTTTTATGTGGTGTGTGACTGTATGAAAAGACTGAAAGTGTGTATAAAGTAAATTAAGTCTGCAGTGCAGGATCATTCAGTAACCCAAAGAAAGTTTGTATCGTGCTCTTTTTACACCTTCATGTACATGTGAGAGCATGTTGTGAGGGTTTTTCAACTCAGACCTATACTTTTTGTTAATTTAATTTTATAATTCTAACATAGCTTTTTGGAGAACAGGATTGAAAATGTTTCCACTTGTATTAAGAAGATTGCAAAGATATGTAAAAGTAGGAAAACCAGCAGAATCCTAAGGATCATAAACCTGCAGTTAACTTGTCACCTGAATTTGTGCAAATGTTAGTTTCATCAGGATATTAATAAAATTAGTATCTTTTCCTTTTTTTCTAAAGTGTGGTGATTCACACAGAAGCCATATACTTAACGACACATCATTCAAATGAATTTTTATGTAGTGAAAAGCAGATAATGCATTAAACCTTTGATTATTAGACTTCGCTGTGAAAATACATTACTTCATATTCTATGCCTATATATGTGTATATATCTGTTCCATTTTGCCTTTTTAATGTGAATCCAGATTTCCCAAATAAAAAATTGGAGGGGAAAGAGAGTAGCTTTAAATACATGAAAACTACTGTTCAATTCAGCATACTTGAAAAGGAGGTTTTGTTAAAAGCTGTGGGAAAGTTTGATTCAAATTTGAGCCTTTGCTGACCTCTGCTGGGGAGAGAATTCTTTGCAGTTTTACAGAGATTTTTGTGCAGGGCATCTGTGGAAGTTATTTCTGAATTCTGAAGGAAAAGGCCACTGTAACTCTCTCCCCTTATATACTGTAAAATGATTCCAGGAGACTCAATTCCCATTGCTTGCTGTTAGGTCATTGTTGGTGGCAATGCTCCTGCTCTGCTGTGCAGTGAGATGTTGGAGCAATTTTGTTTCTGTCTGCAAGGTTGTCAGCATTTTGGTGAAGGAAGAAATGTGCTTGTGGTAGTTAATGAGAATAGAGTTTTAGCAGCTGGGAGGAGGCTGTTGCTTCTGGGATTACCCTTTCTCTTCAGGCATCACACCTGTACAGGCACACTGAGCCACCATCTTACCAGCACTATCCACACCTGGACATCCTGCCTTGCCTGTTTCTCTCAACTCAAGGGAGTTCAAGCTGATCCTTCCTGCAAAACTGATGCTATTATTACTTTGCCAGTCAATCAAGCCTGGAACACAAGAGATAGTTTTCCTCATCTCCTTTATCTGAACCACAAAATTCCCATTGCAGTTTGTCTTAAGGTTCCACTTTTTGAGTTTTTGCAACTAAAACTGCATCAATTCTCAGCTCTGAAGTGATGATTAAATAGGCCTTTGATTACAGCTGTGGTCATTACATGCCTGTTGTAAAACCATGTATATTGTTTCTTCTGTTATGATCCAAGGAAATCAAACTTAGAGACCATGCCTTAATGGTTGTACAATTTTATATTGTTTCATGGATTGGTGTGCTGCAACTAACAGAAGTACTTCTGAAATATAAAAAGGAATATTCAATTACAAATATTTGAGAAGCCTCAAACTTAGTGATGATTGGTGTGTGTATTTCTGTGAGTATCAAGGACTTCTTGTCCAGTAACTGTGAAAATTTTTTCTTTCAGGATATTCACATTGTACAGTAAATCCTTGCCGCTAGACTTGGCTTGTCGTGTCTGGGATGTGTTCTGCCGTGATGGAGAAGAGTTCTTATTCCGTACAGCCCTGGGAATACTAAAACTCTTTGAAGATATTTTGACCAAAATGGACTTCATTCATATAGCTCAGTTTTTAACAAAGCTACCAGAGGATTTGCCTTCGGAAGAATTCTTCACATCTATTGCTGCCATTCAGATGCAAAGTAGAAACAAAAAATGGGCTCAGGTAAAGAGGATGTCAGTCTTTGGTAACTGATGATTTTACTGTACTCATGAAAATGGGGTTTGGCAACATCTGGAAGAATGTTTTAGCAGAGCTAGTGTTTGATTTTATGGGTAGCTAGGACTGTGTAGCTCACTCCATGCTTTTAGCTTACATTGAGATGAGTGGCTTTCCTTGGCTTAATCTCCTCTGGAAAGGGAGAGCTCAGTCAACATTCAAAATTGAAATATTGAGTGAAATTTATGAAGTAAAAAGTCACACAACTTTGAAAATTTATTAATTACAAAGACTGCTGGCAACACATTTCAACTTGATACTTAAAAGCAGAAAGCCACACTTTAGGAGAAGATGACAGTTTTTCAGGACACACATCATACAGTCATTTTGATCTTGAAGATCTCTACCTAATTTTGGGCTGAAGTGATTGAATCTCTGACTTCTTTATTGGGATTTGGCATGTGATTTCAGAAATTGTTTCATCGCTGTAATTTCAACTAAATTCCAGTTTAAAGAAAAAAAGATGTTTCATCTGAATATGGAAATCTTTAAGTGGCTCCAGCAGCCATTCATGTTGGAGAGTGGAAACTCCTTTTTTTCCTTCTTTGTTCAAAGCAGCAATGCATTCCATAATAGAGCTCTGCCCATTTTAGCCAATTGCTTCTTTGCAGAGAAGGCAAAAGGTGATGTTAAACGTAGTGATTGGGGCAGTTCAGCTGCAGCTGGGTGTTTCTGGTTCTTTGCTGGGGTAGCAGTTCCTGTAGATGCTGGGGATTGCCAGCTTTCTCTTTGAGATGAGGATTTCTATCCTTCACAGCAGGAGTGCCTCCACAGGTTGTTCAGTTGTCTCACCTTCCTTGAACATGTCATGTGGCATGAGGATTGCATTCCAAATAAATTCCCAGCCTGCTGCTGCTTCCCTCGTGGGGAAAGAGAGATAGGGGTCCTATTCTGCCAAGTACCCCAAATAACAGGCTTCAAAAGTGTGTGTTGGGGGGAGATGGAGTTTAAATCTTTGTTAAATCTGCTTCTGTCCACCAGTCACAAGGACTTATGGGAGAGATTTCTTGTCAGTGAAGAGATTCTCTAAATTTAATTACATTTGATAGTTAAAACAGTATTGCTCAGACATAATTGGAAACTCTTTGGAATGAATTATTAAGTAATTTTTTTAAATCTAATGCTTTTCTTCTCTCTCATTTCTTCAATGTCTAGATACTGGCTGCTCTGCAGAAAGATAACCGGGAAATGGAAAAAGGAAGTCCTTCACTCAAACGTTAATGTTGGGTTTGCCTCCAGTGACTCCCAGGAAAAGAGCTAAAGAGACAAAAGTATTGATTACTGTTTGACATGTATGAGCCTGCAAATCAAAGTGTTAGTTCAGTTATATTTAGCAGTAGAATAGCCTTAAGGGGAGAGAAGAAAAATGAGGAGGAGGAGTGAAAAAAAAAAAAGAAAGAAGAAAGGAAATTAGGGTATAAACCCCTTATAAATTAAACTTAGGCTTAGCCTTAAACTTCTAGGTATGAGCATATGCTGTGGAGAGCATTACACATTCTGTACTCCTGATGAGGGCAATGAAACAAAACAATATCAAGGGTTTGGGGTTTTCTAAAATTTTTTTCTTCGATGTTTTAAAAGAGTGGGCATTCAGCAATGTTGATTGCTTTGACAGCTATTCCCATTTCATTCTTAGGCAGGATATAATTCCAATACCTGTAACAGTAGCTGGATCTGGATTTTAGACAACTGGTGCTGGAATTCTAAATGATCTAAGGACCATTTCTTTAGAAACACTTCTAATTTTACAGGCTGTGGGTCCCATTTACCAAAGAAATCATGTAGAAATAGAACTACATTCCTTTCTTTAATAAGAAAAAGTGAAGTAGAAGGTAAGCTTGGAAGAGAAGTCAAACTAGCAGTGCAAAACTAATTATTCTTCAAGATGCCTTGGAAATTTATTTTTCCAATCTGGATGCATATGGAGGAAATTCCATCCATCAGACTAGATTCCAAACTCACCAAGAGGCTTGTCGTATTAAGGTGGCATAATTTCCCAGTTGTACTCTCTTTCCCCTGTTTAAAGCCAAGGTCACATACTACTAAATTTCTATGTGTTCCTCTCCTGGGGCACTGCTGTTTCAGGATGTTCTTGCCTACCAGCTACTTACTCATGTGCCACATGTCCAGTCATGAAGAGAAAACTGGACTTAGCAGATAAACTGAGTAATGGTTAAAAGCAGTTTTGGTAGCTACTCTAAACCCAGCTGTGCTCACTGGCAGAACTAAGGAGGAAGGGTGGTAGGGGAGCAGTTAATATCTGCCAGTGTTGCCGCTGAAAAGAAAAGGTTTTGTGGGATCTCCTGAAGCTGCTGTTGCTGTCACAGTGGGAAAGTTATGTGGAGCTGATCCATAGAGTGACAAGTGAAAGAAGTTTATTGGGAATTGTGCCAGACACCATCAGGATAAGTACAAGCTGTCATTTCTGAGCATTCTATCTGACCTCTAACATGTGAGTGCAAGTTACAGCAGCAGCAAGCTGCCGTTACATGAATCCCTCATCCCTTAGATCTTCTCTGCATTCAGGTGAATGTTGAAGGGCAAATCATGAGTGCCTCTGATTTACAAGAATGTTCATTGCATAGTGTATCGTGTAAAACCTCTTTTATACTAATGATGATCACTGAAAAGGGAAATGTAACTGAAGCAATATTTGTGTAAACTGTGAACAGGCGTTACTAAATCCTCCAGCTGTATGGTCAGCGGTTCCCCAGTGCTCTTCAGCTGGTTTATGCTGATTAGTTTGGCACTGGCTGAATAAAAACAAGAAGAATAGTTGCACACTGCTCAACTCAGCATAAAGGACTGTGGGACATGATCAAAACACTGTCCTTTGGTACAGGCATTATTTCTATGAGGGATAAATTGATTGTAATATTAAGAAGAGTTAGAACAAGATTCCCTGGTGACACTTTGAAAGATGTGTAATGCAAATGCAGCCTGCAAGTCCAATACCTCATTGACCTCTTCTCCTGTCCACTTTGTGTAGCTGATGTAATGGATGTGGATTTTTGTTGGTCATCTTAATTCCTCCACAAGACATCACCTAGGTTATCACTTACTGAAAATAGACGTTAAGATGTGATAGGAAGCATGTTAATTCACTCAGAATTTGTACAGAATTTGTCCTCCAATGACTAGTACTTGTATGCTTCATTGCTTTGAAGTGCAATAGGAAGCAGGAAGGTCAGTAAGTGTTTTTTAATATTACTTTTTCTATTGCTACAACAAATATGCCTTTCCACGAAGAGTACGAGAGGCCTACCATCCGAAACATTTGCACTATGCTTTTAAACGGTTTATTGAACACAGAGATCACTTTTTCCTCAATACACGTTTAGGTGGTACTGTAACTGGCTTTGTGATTTAAGTCTTCATTGCAACTACTTTTGTATTTTCTTTTAAAGCAAGTCTACAAGTGTGGCTCATTTGTCTGGTTAAAAATGCGTTTTTTAGCTACTAGGTATCTTGGCAGCCATGGACAGCCTGTTCTTTTTCTCTTCTCAATAAGATGTTGAATGTAACATTGACAGTGGGCATAGTTGTGGGGAAAAGGCCTGCTGCAACACTTGTGCACTGTTTGTTACTTGCAAATGTAATTACTTTGTTTTGTGATTTGATCTGTTCTTAGAAGTTGTATATATTTTCTAAATGATTTCTTTGTGTATATAAGGTATGTTCTTTAATGAAGAAACAGCAATGCAATAAGGAGCTTTGCACAGTTTGTTTTCAAACAAAATACGTGTGAAAAAAATTCACCTGCCTAAACATGCAATTATTTCAACTTCTCAATAACTTGATTTGAAGGTAATGCTTGAATTTTGATAAAAATAGAGATGAATAGTAATGGCACAGAATTTCTTGCCACAGAGTTTTTCAAGTTTCTTGCAGTATACCAAATCTCTTAATTAGCTAATACCGAAATCTTCTTTAAGAAATTCAGGGAATCGCATTAAAAATTTGACAATTTTATTGTTCAGGTACTTCAAAGTATCTGTAACAAGATGCATGAGATTTTTGTTCATGAAGCAAATGTCCCCATCAAGCAAACTTTCTTTTCTTCATGGATTTAAAGAGAAATAAAACTGCTGCGATACATGAAAAGTACCATTGTACTTGCAGCAGATCAGAGAAACCAGAAAACTCCAACCAGCTTTGGGATCCTTTACAATCTGCACTTTATAATAAAGCAGTTTTGCAACTTCAATCTGCAGTCAATCATTATTGTTATTTCATTTAGTAAACAATTTCATTTGGAAAAAAAAAAGGTACCTTGTAACAGCCTATTTTTGAATGTTATAAAACAAGAATGATATATAGAGAAGTGTAGGTACAT
Organism: Hirundo rustica; assembly: GCF_015227805.2. Taxonomy (NCBI): domain Eukaryota; kingdom Metazoa; phylum Chordata; class Aves; order Passeriformes; family Hirundinidae; genus Hirundo; species Hirundo rustica. Next base: position 11,055,604 of record NC_053454.1, on the reverse strand, counting down.
CTCCTGTACATCATGTTTAAATTGGATTATGTAGTCACCACGTTTGTTTTGTTTAGATACGTGTATCAAACTGGAACTTTTTTCAACTGTAAATATATGGTTTTGTTAAATAAAGTCATGTAAAGTTATCCTAATCAACTGTTGTCAGTGTAATTCAGATATTAAAATTCTGGTTCTTAGTCTTTTTCTTCACAGGGTGGCTTTAGAAGTTTTTTTCTTTTCAAAAAGAGGACTTTGGGCCATTTGTGTATTGAAGGTAGAGGAGTTTTGGCTGACGCTTTCCAAGTTCTCATGTCAAAATACCAGTTAAATTCCCTGAGGCATTTAGAAGATCTGATACTGTGCTTGTGGTTTTACCCCTTTCAAATATGTCTTTCTCTGGACTAGGCCTGAGGTCTGATAATGTATTATGAAAAACAGTTGTAAATACATCTTTGTGACACGCACAGAACTCAGGAATGCTTAAATACCTTACCCTGGCTTTGTTTGAAAAGAAGAAATCTTAGTTTATTGCAAGTTTCATAATCACAAAATATTTTTGTGCTCAAGGCAGTATTGTTTTACTTCTGACATAGGAATAACTTCAGAACTTAAAGTGGAGAAGCTTCCCGTTGCTAAAGGGAAAAGAGGTTGAAGGACCAAATTAAAGAGGGGAGAGAAAGGGAAGGCAGCAGCTGGGTACGTGTGGAACGCAGGCAGCGCCTTGGCTGCCATGGTTCTGTTTATCCAGTGAGCAGCTGGATAACAGCTCTCCTTTTCGCTGAAGTATCTCCTGATGTGCAAAATTAGAATGTGAAATGGATGTGATACTGAAAGAGTTTTATGTTGTATCTCTTACAGGAGTTGCACACATTTGTTCAAAACTAGATTTACTTTTCTTTGTTTCCCAAACAACCATTCTAAGTTTCTTCAGCCCTGCTTAGCAAGGAAAGAGGAATTTGCTTTCTGGGTTTTTACCTGAACTCCCCTGCAAGTAGGAGTCCGCTCAGCACAGCGACATTTCTGCATTTCCAGCTGCTGGCTCGGCGGCTCTACAGTCTCCACCTTTTCCTCAAAGTCCTGAGGTGGTATCTCAGTTCCAAGCACCCCACGTTTCTGCAGCACTTTCAGGTTTCTCTTTGCTTTGGTCAGGGTATCGCTCTCTTCTGACACGTTTGGACGCCATCAGTTCAGTCCTAATGTCTTGGCTCTCAGCTTCCATTAGCTCCAGTTTTCCCTTGAAGTGGCTGAGAACATGGACTGCGCTCGATACCTCCTTTCTGAGCTTCAGGATTTCATCACAGATAGTCGAGCTGTTTCTTCACGTGCTCGCAGTCAGTCCATAGAGCCTTGACCAGTCCTCTCCGGGCAGCCAAGGTGGTTCCAAGCGTTTGGATTTCACGCCTCAGCCTGATGCTTTCTGCGCGGGCCGGGAGGAGCAGAACTAACAGAAGCACGGCTCTATTTCCGTAACGCTCACCTGCGCGGGGCAGCGGCGCGTCCCTTCGCAACGTCCGCGCACTGACAGCGCCCCGCCGCGGCCCCGGCAGCGGCCCCGCCCCGCTTCCCTCGTTGCCAGGCACCCGCGAGGCGCCAGGCCCCGCCCCCTGAGGGCGGCCCCCGCGCGGCGGCTCCCCTGGGGCGGCCCGTCCTATTGGCCGCGGGAAGGGCAGACGGGTCCGGCTCGACCAATCGGAGCCATCTCCTAGCGCTGACGCCCCCCGCTCCCGCGAGCCCTGTCTCCATTGGTCGGTGCGCACCGCGGCCCCGCCCCCCGTGCGCGCTGCCATTGGCGGCCAGGGCGCCGGGGGCGCGGCCGCGCGCGCGCGCGGGCGGGGTAAGATGGCGGAACTGGGGAAGAAGTACTGCGTGTACTGCCTGGCCGAGGTGAGCCCGCTGCGCTTCCGCTGCACCGAGTGCGCCGACATCGAGCTCTGCCCCGAGTGCTTCTCGGCGGGCGCCGAGATCGGCCCGCACCGCCGATGGCACGGCTACCAGCTGGTGGACGGCGGCCGCTTCACCCTCTGGGGCGCCGAGGCCGAGGGCGGCTGGAGCAGCCGCGAGGAGCAGCTGCTGCTGGACGCCATCGAGCAGTTCGGCTTCGGCAACTGGGTAAGGGGCGAGGGGCGAGGGACAAGGGGCGGGGGCGATCCTCCTCCTCGGACTAGCGGCCCCGGGGGCGCGTCCTGCGCTGCGGACCCCGGGCTGCCCCTCTCTCCGGGCGGGCTCCCCGCCGGCCCGAGGAGCGCACCCGGCAGCTCGGACCTGCCGCTGCTTGAAGTTCTGCCTTTGCCTCCCGTCGGCCCGGCCGTGTCACAGATCCTACCGCTGCCTCTTCGCCGTGCTCGGCCTTTGCCTTCAGTATGTCCCGGCTGCGGACTGGCTGCTCGCCTTCAGTGTCACTGCACGGCCAGACTTGGTTTTAAAAAGCAGCAGTAAGAATTCATTTCACAGTCACAGAACGGGTCAGGTCGGAGAGGACTACGGTGGGTCATCCCAGAGCACATTGCACAGGATTGCAGCCAGTTCTTGACTATTTCCAGTGGGGGAGGCTCCACAGCCTCTGTGGGCAGGCTGGCCCAGTGCTCGGTCACCTGCATAGTGAAGAAGTTCTTCCTCATGTGCATGTGGGATTTCCTGTGCATCGGTTTCTGCTTGTCACCTCTTGTCCTATTGCTTGGCACCTCAGAGCAGAGCCTGCCTCCATCCTCTGACGCCTCCCTTCAGATATTGATGGAGACTGGTGATGTCCCCACTCAATTGTCCTTCTTGAGGCTGACCAAGCCCAACTCCCCCAGCCTGTCCTTGTAAGAGAGATGCTCCAGTCCCCCAGTCATCCTCATTGCCCTCCGCTGGACCATTTGATTAATTTTTGATTGATTTGATTTGTTGTTACTTACATTTTGCTTCATTAAATATAAAGACTTTTTTCAAAACCTTAAAGTGTACAATCATTGCAGCTTGCTTAGTTCTTAAATAACTGGAAAAGAATAAATACAGTAAATACTGTTTGCTTATTTCCATGTTGCTCCTCAGTAATGTGAGATAAACAAGCAAACCCCATGCTGTACAGTGCTATTGGTGTTGGCTTGGGACCTGGAAGGCTTCCTGGTCATGGTGGGCTGGCTTTGTGGGAGTGCCATGGGTGCTCAGGAATCCCCACATGGTGCTGTTGTCACGGCTTCATGCACTGTAAACACTCATGCAGAGCTGAGATCGAAGCTCTGATGGAAATATGGCCAGTACTGCTAGGGAAGTTTAGGTACTGGGAGTTGGCTTTTGAGGAGCAAGGAGAAAGTCGTGCTCTTTCCTGAGTGCTCATTGTGGCGAAGATGTAATGGGAATCGTTTTATCACTCCTCCTTTTTTCTGTTTAGGAGGACATGGCTGCTCACGTGGGAGCATCCCGAACACCTCAGGAGGTGATGGAACACTATGTGAGCATGTACATCCACGGCAACCTGGGAAAAGCCTGCATCCCTGACACCATTCCCAACAGGGTGACGGACCACACGTGTCCCAGCGGCGGCCCGCTGTCCCCCAGCCTGACGACGCCGCTGCCGCCGCTGGACATCTCGGTGGCCGAGCAGCAGCAGCTGGGGTACATGCCGCTCCGCGACGACTACGAGATCGAGTACGACCAGGACGCCGAGACACTCATCAGCGGCCTCTCGGTGAACTACGACGACGACGACGTGGAAATCGAGTTAAAAAGAGCTCATGTGGACATGTACGTGAGGAAGCTCAAGGAGAGGCAACGGCGCAAGAACATCGCGCGAGACTATAATTTGGTACCGGCCTTCCTGGGTAAGGACAAAAAAGACAAGGAGAAAGCTCCCAAACGAAAGATCACAAAAGAAGAGAAGGAGTTGAGGCTGAAGCTGAGGCCTTTGTACCAGTTCATGTCTTGTAAGGAGTTTGAAGACTTCTTCGAGAACATGCACAAGGAGAGGATACTTCGAGCGAAGATTCGGGAGCTGCAGCGGTATCGGCGAAATGGGATCACCAAAATGGAGGAGTCGGCGGAGTACGAGGCAGCCAGGCACAAACGGGAAAAGAGGAAGGAGAACAAGAACATAGCGAGTTCCAAGAGAGGGAAGGAAGAGGGTAAAGAAGGTGAATTTGCTGCCATTGAAAACCTGCCTGGCTTTGAACTCTTATCGGACAGGGAAAAGGTGCTCTGCAGCTCTCTGAACTTGAGTCCTGCACGTTATGTGACTGTAAAAACTATCATCATTAAAGACCATCTCCAAAAAAGACAAGGAATTCCCTCCAAGAGTCGCCTTCCCAGTTACTTAGATAAGGTACTGAAGAAAAGGATTTTGAACTTTCTGACAGAAAGTGGTTGGATATCCAGGGATGCTTCATGAAATCCAGCTGATCTGAAAAAACACACCAGAGGCCCGTTACAGGCTAAAGAACTCCGTTATGTTTTCCTTCCCTCCCCAAAGATACAGAAACCATGTTGCTTAAAAACACAAAACAGCAAATACATAAACCCCCACAGTCATCATGATCCATGGTGGTTCAAATAGACTTTTGCTTTGGATCATGGAAAATACTTAACTTGTGAAACTTCTACATTGGATTTCACTGCTTTTGGTACATTATTAGAACAGATTTTTTCATGTGAACTTACTCAAGTCTGGTAGTCCCAGAGTAGTCGCTTTAGTCCGTACTATTGGATAAACGAATATCAGTGTAATCCTTGCTTTTCTCTGAAGGTAGGAGATAGTTTCATTTGCTGGAAACTTTCTTCACCCTCTGTTTTGCTTTTTTTTGGCATAATGCTGGCAGCAAAGTGAAGCTTACAAAAGTCCTGTGCTCAGGAGCAAGTGAGCGGGGGCTTTTGTGACCATTGCTAAGCTTTAGGAGCGTTGTCCTTAGTAACTACAGCCAAGGCATGGGGACACCGGGTTGGGAGTTCCTGTCGAGAATACAGCAGGAGTGAGCCGTGGCAGGGAGTGGAAGGAAGGAAGGAAATGTGGTAGGTGAGATGCCTCCAGGGACTTGTGCTGGGCTGGAGGGGGGTTCTTGAAGAGCTCCCGGCTGATCTGGGCATTGCTTTGACCTGAGTTTCCTGAAACAGACCCCTCTGAAGCTGTGACCTTTCATGCTTGGTACTGGAGTGTCAGGAATCCCCAGCAGCTGTGGTGCTCTGCTCCAGAGGAGGGGTCAGCTACAGTGAGGTACCTGATTTGGGCCAGAAATGGGCTTTGGGAGAATAGGCAGTGAGGTGTTTGGCAGAAGTTGAGAGCCTCAGGCAGCAAAATCACCGTTTTTCCTTTTTGGGGAAGCCTGCTCCTCCTTCTTCAGGATCTTAACTGTTGAACCCATACGGGCTGAGGAGGTGTAGCTGCCTCCTGAATTTCCTTGGGAAGTCAGGGAAAGGGAGTAAGATTCTCAAATGGGGCGTGATTCCTGAAACTTGTCTTTGAAAACAAAAATAACAATTGATGCAGATTTGGTCAAAATGCACAGAGTGTTCCTAAACATGGAGTGCTTACTCCAGCCACTGTAGGGTTCCGATTGCACATACCTTGAAACGTGCCGGCCCAGGCACATTGAATCTGAATTTACTGACAGATAGAACTGTGCATCTTGGGAGGGATCTCCTCCAGTTCTGACAGCTGCAGCCTGGAGTGCTGCTGGAGCCAGCCACCAGCTGGGATGTAACACATCCAAAACAAATGCCAGACCCACAGTACCGTTCTAGTGAGATCTGTTCATTAAGGGAAAGATGTTGAAGGAGGATTAGAAGATTTTTATGCCCATTTCATTCTTCAATTCTCATGCTGGTATTTAACCAAATGAATAAAAAAGGGTGGTTGTCATGTGGAAGACGGCACAGAGTTACTTGTGCCTAAGCCTCTGTGCTGGTTGTGTCTGGAGCAGGAAGCTGTGACTGAAGGCAGGCTGTGCAGGTCTTCTAGGGCGCAAGTGTACCAAAACTTGGAACCTGACTGGCTTCACTATGAGTGCAAGATCTGGAAATGCCATCTTGCTTTGATGCTTTTGGGCTGTAGTCAGTGAGGATACCACAAAATCTTAAAACAGTATTAATTCTGCAGTTTGGCAGAGGTTTTCTGATCAGAACTGGGTTTCATTTAATATATCCAGCATTACCAAACTAGTGTTACCAGTGAGTTTAGAATAAAAGGGGTACAATTACAAAGCCAGCATTTCTAAGGAAAAAAAACAAAACTCTAGTGCCTTTTTCTTTTGAGCTTATGATGTTATGTCCCTTCAAAAAGGTAAGGGCTATGTCCTCTGGGATGTAATACTTTGGCTTATCTGTAAGTGGTTTGTGGCATACTCAAGACAAACCTGTCTCTTCTTGGCAGCAGTAGAGCTAACTGCAATGTGCTGAGTAGCTTTAATAACCACTTCCACCCTATATGCATGTACAAGCAGCACACAAGTTCGTAAGGTATAAACCCTTGGTTATTTTTTTGGTCCTGTTCCTCTGGGAATGAGGCTCAGTCTTGCTTTTCAGCATTCTAGTTATGCAATTTGGTTCTTCCTGTAACTTGTTACCTAACTGCCACAACATGCTGTTATGAAGCCTCAATTCTGCATGTAGCTGGGAGTTTAGGAGAATTGTTTTAGTTTTGTTTCTTCTGGGGTTTTTTTCCCCTCAAACCTGATTTTCATATTTCTACACTGTTTTGGCATATCTGAGTTAAACTGAAGCAATAGCGTAAAGCCCTTCTGAACAATAACTTAGGAAAAAATCTAGGCACCACTGAGTCATTTAAATGTTGAAGTGAATTCTGCATTTACACTTTGTAGCTTCTTAATTCCTCATCCCCTCCAAAATGTTTCTTTGGTGCTAGATGTAACTTATTGAACATCAAAATGAATGTAAAATAAAGTATTTTTAATGTATGCAATATGGATATCAATATTTATTTTGTACTTGCAAGTTAACTCAAGGTGGTAAATGTTTGCTTTAGCAAATACCAGTCCCTTGGAAAGGGCTTCCCTAGAAGCAATGTCTCATTATCAGCTATGCTTTTAATTTTAAAGGTGACTTGCACTAGAGGATGCTGCTGTTCCATATTTCACATGGAACTGATTTGGTCTAAGCATTCCTTTGTTATGAGCTGCTGGTTTTCTGTTTGATTGCTTATAAGCTGAGACGCAGTTAATGCTAATCGGGCAATTTACTACAGCTGTGCTGCTTCTCTTCTGTGGTGAAGGGGCTGAGATGGCAAAGAGCTCTTTCAACTTGTATTTTGTGTTGATCTGGAAGTGCTTCCTGTACTGTACAAATAACCCGGCCTTCATGTTGCTAACGACAAGGTGTTTTATATGCTTAATGCTCTTTTCAAATTAAAATTATTACTAATGATAGTATGTTTTAACAGCATTGATGTAAGCCTATGAAAAAGCAACACTCTCTAAGCTGTTTGAAATCCTGATCTTGTGCTCTGGGTCGGGGCTGTGCTGTGTGTCCCGTTCCACCGCTGTGGTGGAGGGAGCTTCCGTCTCCCTCCGTGTGCACTGCCCAGCGCTGGGCTCGGATGCTGCAGTGTTCTGGCTACAGCCCCTCCTGCCCCTGATCCGGGCAGGCCCAGCACGCAGTGAGAGCAGCGTTTGTCGCTCTGCACGAGTCTGTGACCATGAACTGCCTTGGAGATCACCCAGCTAAGCACTCTGCCATCATTCTCTCGTGCGGCCTCTGCATTCGATTCCTTTGCAACTGGAACTGGCTTCGTGAGCCTTCTGGTTTACTCCTCTCACAAAATGCTTCTGTGTGCCCCAGACACTCCTAAGTGATGACACATTAAAGACTGTAATGCAAGATACCCCATGAGCATGTTCAGCTCATCAGCTTCTTTCTTCCTTAAAGGGAATGTTGCATTCATATGAAGTTTACATTTGTAGCTGTGCCAGACACACGAATGCCTGTGCTGAAATCACAAAGCCTAACTGATGCGCACACAGCTTTTTACTAGATTTTTGCATTGTGTATTGGTAAATAAACTTGTATTAAAGTTTCTTTCCATGATTGCTTTAAGAATAATGTTGCCTGGGCTATGAGGAAAATGGCTTAAGTCTTTTAATTGCAGCTAAATGTGATGGGTGGAAATGTAGTCTTTGAGATAGCTCGTACTGCCGGTAGCTTTGTTGGGTGCTTAAATTTCAGAACTGCTTTCCTCTGTTCTTTGATTTCTTCAGTGCTTCTTCCTGGGTTGTGGCAGAGTGCACAGGTGGTTGGAGCTCTTCACAGACTGACCTACTCCATGCCAAAGCCTCTCTGAGGGCAGGCCAGTGAAGGGGAACCACTTAAATGAGAGTCAGTTACCAGCTTTAAAGATGAGCCTTGTGTTTAAGAATACCCCGAATGAACTGATGTAGTCCAAAAATTACACTTTGTGTGAAGCACTGGGAAGCTCGTTAATGGAATCTTCATCTGCTAGGGAATAAGTTGTCCCTTTGCTTTAACTCCCTCTTGGAAAAACTTCTATACTAGGGACGTTATTATTACATTTAGTTTAGATCCAGAGGGATGGGGAGAGGACAAAACAACACATGGCAGTTCTTAAAAGGTATATAAAATGGAACCTGGTCCCTTTTTGACATCAGTTGTGAGAACAGGTCCCAGTCAAAGTGCAACAAAACCATTTCTTCAATCCTACTTCAAACAGCTACAGTGTGCTCTTAAACCCAGATGGAGGAAAGGTACTTCCAAATTCAACTTCAGTATATGGAATGCCTTTATTTCCCCTGTATTTTTAAACTCAATTTTTGCCTTTTTTCCCTGTACTTGATTAGTTTAAAAAAATTAACATTGTAGTTGTCCTCACACATCAGAAAATTACTCTCCTTCCTCTGCCCTGTCAAAGCATTCTTTCTTACAGAAAGGATGAATCCTTAAATATGACTAACATGACTAACCTTGAAACAGTTTTATGCCCTTAGGCTATTCCTGGTTAACTTTAATTCCCATGAGGGAAACCAGCACTGGGAAAAGTCTTAAGGACTGAGTAGTCACTTCTCACCATGAGTAAGTCCAGTGTTCAGTACGCTCTTGGCAACTCTGCATGTGAACCACCAAAAATATAATCAATACCTGACTTAAAGGTAAGAAGCTCCTTAATCCACAATAACCAGAAACATGGTAAAAAATTTAGAAGTACTTTTTACAGGGCCTAATAACTTCCCTAAGTTTGAGGATTCTGTTCTGTGTGCTGAGTGTGGGCTTTCAGGATACAAGAGGATGGCTCCTTTGTCAGTTGTGTAATTTGCCAGGTTCCACCCGTTCCTATCCAGATGACCAGACAAATGTTCTTCAGGTCATCATGTGTTGTATATTAGCCTGATTCTGCAGGATTGGGAGCAGCAGGTGGAGTCAGACATGGCAAAAGCTTTATGGGGTAAAGTTCTGGTGCAATCTAAGATCCCAGCTGAGTAAATGTAAGAAATAATGAAAATGAAACTAAGTTCACACTTTTGTTTGAACCACTTACATGCAATTATTTATATAAGTCTAAAAGAAATCATATACCAAACTGTCAGCAATTCACTTCTTTGGGTGTCTGGCTCTCAGCAGGATTGTAATTGTTTGTTTGCGTAACAAACTGATGGCAAAGCTGGAAGTTACAAGACTATAAAAATTGTTTAAACCAATTTATACAACATTAAATTAAAAATCCAGAGATAGGATAAATTCTATTGATTCTTCAATGCCATACAAGTATTAGATGGTTTTCCTGATTCAGTGTTAGTACAGGACAAAAACGTTGAACAATTACAAAATATATCTAATCTCCACTGCCATTTATTTACACTTCTGAATTCACACAGGTTTCAGTTGTTGAGAGATTGTTTCTGAATAGACAAATCAGGGCATTTATCACATCAGTGTGTAAAAGCTGATGGGTGCTTGCAGAAAGCAGGTTGGTTGTACTGCATCACCCGCTTCTACAGTGTGAGATTCTGCAAAACCAAAGGAAGTGTTTGAACTCCTATCTGCATCTTCTATCTACACACAGTGATAAACTTGAAATTGCAACATTCTTGTGAGTGTTTCATTCTTTCCAATTTAATTCACCTCAGGAGCAATAGTTGTAAAAAACATTATCTAATCTAAAGCATTAGAGGGCTCAATGGCTCTTGTAGTTCATACCCAAGAGCTTAATGGATGCTGAAGGCCGCTAAGCAGGAGAATTTCATCAGTTACTTCATTTTCACTGGGAGACCTCAACCAACTCATTTAAACCTCTCAGGGAGCAGAGGAACGAGGGAAGCATGGTGTGAGAGAAAACCCATCCAGCTGTTTAATAGTTGTATGGCATTTGAAACTCTCAGCTTGAGCAGCTAAGCGTCTTTCACAACACCCACCAGGGCGGGCCGCAGCGTGCGCCCGTGCAGCTTATAGCCGATCTTGGATACCAGCGCGATAGTGCCGGGCTCCTGCCCCTCCACCGGAGTGTGGAACAGCGCTTCGTGTTCATAGGGATCGAACTTGGCTCCGACAGGGTTCAGTCTGAGCAGCCCATGCTTTTTGAACACTTTCTGAATCTGGATTTCTGTCATGACAAGACCTTCGTATAAGCTCTTCAAGTGAGGATTTTCATCCTTGATTTCTTCTTTTGGAACGCTTTCTGTTGCTTTCTCCAAAATGTCTGCAACTTCTAGTAAGTCCTTACAGAAGCTCTGGATCCCTGAAAACATATAAAGCAGGATAAAATGGGATTAGTCCACTGAGGGAAACAAGTGTTAAAAACCCCCAACCTCACAACCCCAAAAGCTACAGCAATAATCTGCACTCTTATTAAACTTTTAAGAAGATATATGATACTGCAATCATTTGGGCTAATATCCTTTCCAGTTTTGGGTGAAAATAACCTATTACAGGTACTTTGAAATCCATACCATCTCCTCTACTTCTGTGGAAAAAAATGTGATTTCTACTCAAGAGAGTTAGGTTATGCTAATGACCTAACAATAACAGTTAAAATTCTCAGCAAAGTTACCAAAACCTTCAGAAGACTTCATGTAATTTCCTCATGTCTCTCTCATCACCTACCATTCAAAGCATTATGTTGCCCCATTCCTACCCTTTACTTTGATGTCATAAAAAGATTTGCACAAGACAAAGCGTGATCAAATCAGAGGATTTCAAGAGATGAACAAGGATTCAGCTCTTCCTTGAATGAAAAGAACTTGCACCTCTCCCTCGCACTACAAACCTCTTCTACAGAGTCAGCAGCTGTGTCTTGCAAATACCGAGCAATTTCCATGTTTATCATAGTTCTTGTCCTGAAGCTGTTCTCTGGCTCAAACAGCACTGGGTTGTGGCTTTGGTTTAAACAAAAAGCCCCCACAACTATGGAAGTACCTCACAAGATCTGTGGGGATCAGTTCTCAGGAAAGGGTCTCTCTAGCAACTGCACAACTCTGTAGAGACTCAAGCTCTTTACAGAACAGTAACTAACAATGCCCAAGTAGTTCCAAAAATCAGGAAAAAGCCTGTCATGGTTTTAAACTAAAAACTAGAGCTGTGGTTGGGGCTGAACTGAACCAAATATAGATAAATCAGCTGTTTAGTTATCTGGATCAAACCAAATAACCAAACTCTTCAGAATGTGGTTTGGTTCGGTTTTTTTATTGCATACATTGTATTTGCAAATATCTTTGACTGCAACTCAGAATTTATTTATGCAAGTCTCAGAAATGAGTTTCTCTTTTTTCAACAGAACAAGCAGTCATGCACAAGCAATGAAACTTAAAGATTACAGGGAATCTAGTTTTCAAGATAAATTCATTTCTGTTGTAGCACTTCTGAGCTCAGACATGACTCCAAGTCCTTCGCAGTAAATAGAACATTAGTGAAACAATGCTTACTGCAAATCAACCTCAGGATGAAGCACTCAAGCATCCACGAAAAAGAATGCAAGAGTACTATGTACTTTTTCTTACAGTACACATTTACTAAAGGCCCTGTATTCAGAAATTACAACTTGAGTGCTGAGAATTAAACTATATAGCTGTGTATGGTGCGTGGTGAAAAAGAGCAAATCATTTTTTGAGGCAGACTGGCAGTCAAACATCAGGATAGAACAGCACTCTGCTGCTGGAGCATTTGCACACAATTTCTGTTTTACACATTTGTGTCACAAATGTCAAAAAGCTAAGTCAGATGTTACTAGCATGGCTCTTGAAGGAAGATGTGCTTCTAGCACTCCTCACAGCCAGTGACTGTGCATTCCTACCACTGAAAAGAATCATTTCATTTAGGGGTCTTTTGTTTGGAAGCGATTGCCTTCAAAAGAACTGTTTATAGTTATTCAACTATAAAAGGCTAAAAAACCAAAAACCTCAAAAAATATCCCAAAATCAAAAAAGAACCAAATTCAAAATAAACACCAAGAACAAAACAAAAAAGCACCCAAAACCCCCCAACCAACAAAAACAAAACAACCTCAATCAATCCCAAAAAATGAACCAAAAAAACTCCAACCAACCAAACCAACCCACCAAAAAAACCCCCCAATCAAGGGCCCCCCCCGCAAAAGACCCAAAAAACCAAGCAAAACCACAAACCAGAAGGCAAACCAATATTCTGTGCTCTTGGTCAGATCTGAGACCAAAATAGGTGAAAAAGGCAAACTTCAGGCTGCAAAACTTAATAAAAAAAGTCTACTAATGCAGTACATATTGTAGGAAACCAGATACCAAATTTAAAGAAAATCTCAGCTGTTGACTTTGGCAGTTTAAGTCTTGCCCTTGGCTGGGGAGATGGTCCCAATTCTGATGCAAGCTGAGGAACTGTTCAAACCTCTCTGCTTCAAACACATTTTATAAGCAAGTAGTCAGAAGCACTGGGAAGTACAGCTTGTTAATAATACTGCAAAGCCAGTCAGCTTCATTCTTCCAGGCTTTGCACTTCCCAGGTCTTACTGAGTAAACACCAGAGGAGCCTCCACTGACCGTATAACTTTGCCTCTTCTACCAGCTTCTGGCTCCTTTGCCTCACGTTTTCTGCATCTGCCAAGGCACGCTTGTACTTCTCCTAAAGAAGAAAAAACAGTAACAGAAGTTATTCCTCCTAGTCAGGCAGTTAACAGTAATTCACACCAGCATACTCAGTATAAAACAGCATTTTAAACACTTTCATAGCCTAAATGCATCATTTAGGGTAATCTGAAACGACATGCCAATTATCACACCATCCCTCCTACCAAGACAAAAGTCTGCTTCAGTTCATAAGGGTAGAAATACAGGAAAGATGGTTTCCAAACTCTTAGAAAACTGAGACTTAGTCAACATGTTAGTTGGAAAAAAAAAAACATTCTACAGATATATAGTGAACCCAGTATTTGTTTTTTTCTGCTGCATGCTCCCAGAAATCCTTCATTAGTCATGAAGTACATTGACACTACAGCAAATCAGATTCAACCCAGCCACGACTTTCAAACAATCTCCTCCCTCTCCATACATACCAGAGAGTGCCTTCCAGTTTTCTCAGCCTTTACAAACTATGAAGCCTAACTCCTGTGTTGTTTATAACAAGTTTTGGTCTATTCCTAGAAATATGGCCATTTACCAGCAGATGCACTAAGATGCGAAATACAATAAAAGTAATAAAATAAAAATTCACGCTGAGTGCTAAACCAACTAACCCCAAATGGATTCCACCCTGAATATGCTTGATCTTTATATGCCAGTGAAGAGTCTCAAAACAGAATAAAAATAGTCAACAAGCTGCCTGAAGAGCTGCATTAGGCAACCAACAGCAAACAAAGACATTAAATGACATCTCCAATTTTTCCTGCAGAGCTTTGGGTAGAGCAACAGAAAGCAACTCAATCCACATACGATCCACAGGTGCTGGTTCTATAGTAGGTTCTGGGCTACCTCTTGAAGTCTCAAATGCTCCAGAAGGACATTTTATATAAAGCACTCATTAATGTCTTTGCTTAATGCCCACCTCTCAGGGCATCCTTCAGCTGCTGGAGCTGTGCACAGGAGAGAATGCAAGATACACGAGGCCACACAGAAGGGACGTGACGCTTCACCCTCAAGTCTGAACAGCTCTCCAACAGATAAGGTTTGAAACTTCCTAACTACGGCCTAAGTACACCATTGTATAAAAGCTAAGCATCATTAACTCTGACCTTTGGAAAGTCAGCAGCTGTTTCCATAAAGTCTACTCGTATTTCATACAAATGCACGCACCAGAGACACACTCACACCCTTCCATGGCTCCCAGAAGTTACTTCTCCACTGGGCAAAACCCATGTGAGAATCAGTAACGAATTTGCAGGCTGGAAAAGGTCAAATTTCATCCAGAAACTGGAAAGAAATTATCCAAGACCTTAACTTCGGACCATGGATGCACCCCAGATCTCGTAGTCCATGTACTCTTAAGTTTAAAGAAATTATCAAATTGTGGTTTTTATACAACTAAACAGGAGTTACATAACTGTACCCAGACTGTGCACTGAGAACCCACAGTGCAGGCTCTTGGGCACACAACTTGTAACGTGTGCAACCTGATAACCCAGAGACACTTACAGTAACTTCTTTTAGTTGTTCTTCCAGTTTGGCCTTTTCTTCAGCTAGCAGTTTTTCAGCAGAGCTGGGTTCCACCTTCTGCTCACTTTGGCTCTGACTCTGGTCCTCTTCCAAGTTCTGGCCAGTATTTTTCTGCTGTGTTGCTGCACAAAGCAGTCGCGGAGATGTTCTAAGGCAAAAAGATGGACGTTATTATTCTGTTGCTTATTTTGTAAAATATCAGTACTTTCTAGACATACCAGATGCTTTAACACATAATGTCCACAAAATTCTCACATCAAAGAACGAATTCATACGATTCCAGGCCTGTGAATACTGCATGGAGAACCCTCCGTCAGAAGCAGCAGATCTCCGGCCATTTAAACTAAAGCAGAAAAATAACTGCTGCCAGATATCAGCTTCTAAGTGTCCACTGCATTCGGTTTAGAGTCACAGAACTTTTAAGTGGACTATGCGTTCCCAGCACTGTGCTCTATCAGGAAACCAAATCCGTGATGCAATCGGCGGCAGCAGCCTCCCTGAAAACACCCGCGCTGGACAGGGCACCCCCGCGCCGCCCGTCCCCGCCGTCCAGCGAGCACCGCGGCAAGCACGGGCCTGCCTGCACAAATGATGACGCTTCATCCTTCCCTGACGTTCCCAAGGCACAAATAATGACTCTTCATCCCTCCCTGACGTTCCCAAGGCTGAGCGACCCAAGGACGAGGCTGCGGGACCAGTGCCGGGCTCACATAAGGGCTCGATTCCCCGCCCGCCGCATGGACACTCCGGGCCTGCAGCCCTCCAGGCTCCCCGCAGTGCCGGGCCGAGCCGGGCCTCTCTCCCGGGGAAGGGCAAGGGAGAGCGGCGAAGAGCGGAGGGGGACTGGGGGCCCCGGCCCTTCCCGGCTCTCGGACGGGGCTCCCCCGAGCTTGGGACCCCAGCGCGGCGGGACCGAGCCTCGCTATCCTCCCAGTCCGGCGGTGAGCGCGGCCCCGGCCCGAACGTCCGGTGCCGGGCGAGCGGCGCGGCGCGACCCCCTCACCTCAGCGCGACGCTCAGTAGCGGGAGGCGCGGGCGCAGCGCACCCCGCACGCACTGGGCCACGGCCGCCATGCTGCCTTCCTGCCCGCCGGCCGCCTCGGCCCGCCTCCCCGGGCCCCGCCAATCAGCGAGCGGGCGGGTCGGGAGTGACGCGGCCGGGAGCCAATCAGCAGGGCGGACGCTCCCGCCTGGGCCGAACGGGCGGCTATTCCGGGGCGGGGCGCGGCGAAGCGCCCGGAGGGGCGCGCGAGCCTCGCCTCAGCTTGACGCGCGGCGGGCGGGGCCGCGGGCGGGGCGCGTGCCGCGCGGCCATCTTGTCTGGTGACGGGCGCGGGGCGGCGCGCTGTGGGGTTGGTGCCGCCCGCGGGATTCCGCATCGCTCCAGTTCAAGCTGTGACTGGAAAAGTTTGGAAATTTTAGCTCATTTTAAGTGCTGGGTAACCCCGTTACCAATAACATCTTGTAGCACTCGTCAGCAATTTACAGGCCTCCACACCGAGGTTTCCATCCACACACGGTCGCTGTAACTGCTGTGTATGCTCTTGATGGATAATCATTTCATTTAATGAATTCTTGAGCTTTCATTAAATGGGATAATGTTGCTAATCCACTTGTTCCTTAGGCCACCTGCTTGCTCAAAGCTGTTTGTGCAAGTGTCCCGTGTGGCTGGAGGCTGTAGGAACCTTGCTCTGCGATAGTGAGGTAGCTGAACTCAGGCAGTTTGTCAGTTGCTTTGTCAATATCTTGTTAAAGGCGGGGGAATCAGGGTCACGTATTTATTGTACAGCCGTGAACTTGGGTAGTGCTGGATTATACACAGATGCCTGAGTGCCGGCTGTTAGCCTGATTCCCCTGTGTGTTTGTACACTCTCCAAATGAAATCTGAAGGATAAAGATGCAAATTCCATAATTCAAATTTAGTAGATATTATATTCAAATGAACAATAAGACTGTATACTAAAGAAGAAGGTGTAGAAGATACTATTGGCTTGCTGCATGAGAATCCTGCGGGACCTTGCTCGGTACAGTGGAACTTTGCCAGAGCGCACCAAGGTTCCAGCATGGCCTTTGTTCAGCAGATCGGTTTTCCTGGGATGGGCTTTGTCACGGCCTGGGCAGCAAGCAGGACAAATGGTACATGAGGGCAGTGGCCTCATACCGTGGCAAGTTTAGATCCCGTTGAGTCTTGTTTTGCCGATAGCTGTTCTGGGATGCGACAGTGGTACAGTCCCATGGCTTGCCTGTGCAGAATACCGCAAAGAGGAAGGCTGTATGCCGTGTCCTGTCCACATGGAGTGGTGGTCAATATCTGCTGTCCAGAAAGTTGATGAGCCACAAATTTCAAGCTTCATCCTCAGAACTACTGAAATAAATAGCTGAGGAAATTTGTTACAATAATGCTGAAAAAGAATCAGAGAGAACAAGGAGAAAACCAAGAACAGCCATAAAGGATGATATCCACAGAAGGCCATGAAGAAATGAGACAGAAAAGGCAATTGGATCTTTAGGTCTGATGTTTTTAAAATGTTTTGTGAAAAGATTATTCCTTGCAAAACCTAGACAAGCGGTCTGTCTCTCTTATCTTTCTTGTCCGTTGTTTTTCCCCACATCTTTGGATGTAGATTCCTATTTCAGCTTGTCTCAATTTCTTTGCTGCCCATCATCTTTGGATGTTGTTCTTGATTAATGGTTGATCACAAAATCACAGAATTGATACCAAAAGGTTGAGAAGAACCCACTGCCAACATGTCACAATAACTGAGGATATGTATTAGACTTAATATGTCTGGAACGATATCCTTCTTGTGTTAGAAGCCATTTACCCCAAATGGCATGTCACTGGCTTTCAGCAAGTAATCTTTCAAGATGAAAATGCATTTTGTTGTGAGTTGTGCAAGTTGAACAGCTGCCCTGAAAAACCTGCTGGCTTAGATGCTGATGGTTCGGGACTAAACAACATCTGCAGCTTCAGAAGAAGAATATAGAAGTTTGCTGGAGCTTGTTTGCGTCATGGCTGATGCTGTAAGTACTATCTCACTCGAGACTTTTTCATGTCTTGTTTTGACTCAGGCTATTTATTGCAGGCTGTTCTGGTTTTATTGCAGTGTCAGCTCATGAGCTGGGTGTTTTTAAACTCAGCTACTGAGCATTCAGCATCTGTTGCTGGACCTGGTTGGCTGTCATAGTGTTCAGGAACAAGCAGCTTTATCTCATCCAGTCTTCTCCATATCAAGCTGTCTTTAGTTCTTCACATAAATACTTGTAGAAATTACATCCTCCCCAACAAATACTGGGTTTGAATGTGAATTGAGGATAAGTAATGCTTATTCTGAATTCTAAACAGTCAACCATCATCCCTGTATAGGATGATTAGGATGTATAGGATGATGAATTTGATCAATGATTCTTGTGGTTCCCTTCCAACTCAGAACATTCTGTGATTCTATGAACCAGCTGCTGCTTTTCAACTTGTGGTTTGAAAGTGACTCTAATCTCCAATTTCTGTGAGCTAGTGATGGAATCAAATAGTCAAGATAGAATTCCCACTTCCTCAAGTGATTAACTTTGTGGTCTTGGGCAGTTATTTAACCTCATTCCTACATTTCTACAACCACAGTTTAGGGCAGTAATCTTTCAGTACCTTACAAGAACGTTGTGTAGTGAGCATGAGGGAATTTCTATGATATTTTGAAAATTCAAAATATCAACTGAATCAGTCTCTCATTATTAATATTGTACTTGCAGTAAAAACAAAACCATAATCCTTCAAGATTAACAATGCCACAAATGTAAGATTTGTGAAATTTTAAATAAAAAATTAAGGCATTTCTATTTCTCTTTAAAAATCCCTCAAATCTTGTTCTGTGTCCTAATGCTAAAATGTAGTTTATTGATATTCAAACAGCAAACAATGTCATTACATTTGTGTTTCAGGTATGAACTTTGTTATTGTTTTGAGGGTAAAGGAAAAGGCTATCATATCTTCTCCAATCAAGTATTATATCCTAGCCAGAACCAAATATTGAGCTCTGGTGGGAGCAAGCTTGGGGTGGGGAGGAACCACCAAAAATACCTCTGTAAATATTCTAGCAGTGACCTTTCAGGCCAGTAACCAGGAAATACCTAAATCAAATTAAAAAATATTAATGTAGCTGTAAGACTGCTACTGAACTATATGGCAGTGAGGACAGACATTAGTACCTCTGCCCTTTAGAAAAGATCACAGATCAGACCACATAACCGCAGTATTCCACAGTCCGCTCTGTGAAGATGCCTAGTGGCAAATTAAGGGACTCATCCTTGTGTGTAAAATAATAGCAATTTTTCTTCTGTCAGGGTTATCAAGACTGAGAATCAGATACTCCGTGGGTCCGTTTCAGACAGAGGACAATAAAGATTAAATCAGTGCTTGAATTCAGAAACTTTTAATCCTGAGATGCAAGTTGGGATGTGTGTGTGTAGGGAGACAACCTTATTTGCTTTTAATTAGAGCAGTACTAAAATAGTTAATCTGTACATTCAGAATTTATAATTTTTAATGTAAACATTTTAAGAAAACTCTCCCAAGAGTGAATGTGTAATACTTACATTCTGCCTGGTTTCTCCTTAGGCTGAAAATAACAGTCATACATCTTGCTCTGATTGTAAAGAGTACTTTTGAGTTCCCATAGCTTTTTGCTAACGAGTTTGAAGAGTGTGTTTTGTTACCATCTTGTAGCCTGGAGAATTTTGAATAACTATAGCCACAGGGCCTGAAGAGCGCTAATTAGAGCAATTTAGAATAACAAAAGTTCTGTTCCTGGGAGGACAATGAAGTGTTCCTTCCCCAAAGCAGCATGCCACAATTTCAGAGGCAATTTATTGTAATATAATGCATAAGTCATCTGGTATCCCAAGGATTTACAAATCTGGCTATCTATTACAGTTCTCTCAGCCTTCATGTTAATGGGGACACTCGCGTGTGCCTTGTAGCATTCCTGGAGATGTAAAAATTGAAAAACTCTGTCAATCAGGCACAGTCTATCTTATTTTATTTATTTACCAGTCAGAACCAAGCTGTTCAAATGCACAGAAACAATTCATTGTCATGTTGATGTGGCTTTCCACCTTGAGACAAAATTATTGAGCATTGAGAGTTGTCAAGTACGTTGTGATTCTCTGAGTGTGGTGTCATGGATTTTCTTAAGATTTTTTTCATGAAAATCAACTAATGCCTCTCTCAGTTTACCAGAACAACTGGACAGAAGGGGAGATCAGCTCTCTGCTCACATTCACATTTGCCAAGAAGACAGCAGTTGTTGGTCTCTATTTCTGCACGTAGGCTAGCAATGGAGTGACTTTCAGATCTACATTTTCCTCTCTTAACTTTTCTTTGAGGTTTGATGAATTAGTTGCTGTGGGCTTGTTTCTGCTGCCCTTGTGTACAAGTGATTTGTATTAGTCGAAGTGAGTGCTGCACAGTGAAGTATTGCCAGGCCAGATGCCGGCAAATAGGCTGCCGGTAGCACCATAAAAGCCTGAGGTGCCTATTTTTTGCTCAGGTGTGACTTTCTCCTTTGCTTATGACGTATTTTTTGTGATGACTGGCAGGATGTTGAACGGCAGGGTTGGTTGGTTGGGCTGGTGCACGGAGCTCTGTTTCATCACACTGATTTAGGGCTCAGAATCCCAGTGCAATCCCATAGGCTGTTCTCTGAGCTCCCAGCTGGCCGGCAGAGGGGGAATGCTCATTCTGCTGACATTGTGCACTGGTTTGAAAAGCTATGAATGAAAGAAGTGTAAAGCAAAATTTTAAAAATACTATCTGCTTCTTCTACTCTAGAAAGCAGCAAGGGCTTTTAATTGTATTTCTATGCCTAATTAATGAGGGGGTGAACACTCCTGTGGGACCACTGCTGTGCTCCATTTAATCCTAATCTGGCTAGATGAGTCTGACCAGAATGGGGACAAGGAGTTCAGCTAAAAACAGCTGTAGTGGGAGGGAATAAAAAAGCTTTCAAAAATGTGCCATATAAACACATTTTGGTGCTTTGTGTGAAGATCACAGTTTCTGAAGCTGGATTTGAGCCTGTCCCTAAAATGAATGCTTCACACTTTGTTTGCTTTCCACAAGCATCTCTGAAGATGCAACTTCAACCATGTTATAGGAGCTCATATCGTCATTAAAACCAGGCCAATGACATTTAAGGCAAGTGTGTGTTTTTGTTAGATTTCCCTCAAAATCAATGGGGGTCTGTTACTGTGATATGTCTTCGGGTTTTGGGTATAAGATTTGAATGTATCTGTTATGCCAGGCAGGTATAGACAGAACTGAAGGAAAGCACTTAATTACATCTACAGTGTTTGCACCTTGTTCAGAAAACAAGAACATGGCTGCTTTAAGTTTTTTAACAGTTGTCACCCAAAGTACTTCCACTGCTGTTTTAAAGGTCACCTCAGATTCATGAATCACCTCAGGTTAATGTATTATTAATCATCAGAAACTGGATGAAAATTACTGGTTTGGCATTGTGAATGCTCTTGTGCTAGATGAAAATAAAATAAAATAAAATAAAATACCAAGAAGGGAATCTGTACTTTAATGATTGGTGTTAAATAGGAATTCTTCTGGCTTCATCCTCCCCAACACTCCTCTTTTAACTTCTGCCCTTCACTTTCCATCGCCACATCTGCTGTGTTTAGAGTGGAAGAATCTCTTTAACACGCTGCTTCCATCTCTGCTTACTCATTCCTGAATTTTGTGGAAGCTGTCTTTCCTTTAGATCTCACTGTGATCAAGAGCAACTTCACCTTTCTGATACTGACCACTGTGTTCATCCCTAGAGATGGTGTGACCAGCATCTCTTGCTCTGGTCCATGATATTAGTGTTGGGTGGTAATTATGCCTGTGCTGTAGGAAAGCATCAAGGTGGAGAATCCCTGCCCCACCATGACTTCTCTTTTAGTTCATCATAATTACCAAACAAAGCAGACTCTTTACATTTCAAAGAAATAGCTTTTCTTATGACTAGTGATGTCTGTATTTTTATCAGACCACCTTTCTTTGCCTGTTTAATTTGTATTTTGACACTTTATATATATATATATATATATATATATATATATATATAGTGTCTTTTTTCACTTGCGTTTAACTTTTTTATGATTCTCCAAGTGCTTTGGCTGTCAAAATCTTAATGAATAAAATTGCTGTCATGTTACAGCTATAAAAATCTGCTCCCTCCTTGGAATGGTACTTACAAGTTTGGAGATGCTGAGGAAAGTAAGAATCATATAATCATAGAATGCTTCAAGTAAAATAGGAATACATAGGGGAAATATTTGTAATATGATCTTGCAGTTATGAACTGGTCTTCCTCATTCTGCATTAAGCACATATACTGAGTGGTGTATTTGTGCTATTTTTACAGAGTTGGCTCTGCAGGACAGATCCACCCAGACTAATTTAGACCAAGTTGAAAGCTGACAGTAGTCAGGGAACACCAAAGAATTCTGTTCGAGCTAGAAAACCTGCTTAAATGTCCCGGTACATTGTCATGCTAATTAACTCTGAGCTGGTGGTGCTTTTGGAAAGCTGGAGTACCCGAGGCAACTTCTATCTCAAGCAGCTCTACACTGCTCTGCAGGTAAATTAGTAACTGTCTACACATTGATCTGACAGTTCTGTTATTTGGGACAGAAGGAGCTGTTTGGGACTGTTGGTTGTTTTTCAATAACTATTATTAATACTTTGGTACAAACCCAAGTCGATAAAATATGGATAAACAAGAAGCTGAGGATTGAGAGATAATTATGAGAGCTGTAAAGTAGATGCTGTACTTTCTGCCAGAAGACAGCTTGACAAACTCAGAGGATCTGTTCTCATGGTCGTCTGCATTGCAAATAGCTGTGTTTCAGAGCCAAGTTCTCCATAAACTCTAGCTAAACCATGTAGATCGTGTTAGCAGTTGGCCAGCACAGCTACAAGCAAGGTCAAGCAAGAGCATAGCACGAGAAACATTTATGCAGTAATGGCAATTTCGTTGTTACAGCTTCTGGCTTGTAAGGAATAATTTCCCAGCTGGGGGCAGTTCCAAGGCAGAATTACCCAGCTTTTTACTTTTCAGATATTACCTGCCTTTGTAAGGGCTCTGCAAATCATGAAGTATGTGCAAAATGCTGCTAAAAGTCAAGTGATGACCTAAAGTCAGTCTCAGTTTCTCTAGCAGAGCTAGTGAATGTGAGAGGCAGGATACATTTGCCTTCCTCTGGTGGCACAATGTGATGGGCTGACCCCGGCAGGCAACAAAGCACCCACCAGCCCCTCTCTTACATCCTCTCACAGCAGGGCTGGGGGAGAGAACAGGAAGGGCGAAAGCAAGAAAAACTTGTGGCTCAAGAAAAAGACAGTTTAGTAAATGAAGAAAAAAAATGAAAAATCCAATCACCACTGCTCACCTACATGCTCATGCCTAGGCAGTGTCTGAGCCACGACTGCCTTGGAAAGATTCCTTCCCCAGTTCTATTGCTGAGCAAGGCATATGGCATGGAATAACCTTTTGGATAACATGGGTCAGCTGTCCCAGCCATGTCTCCTCCCAGCCTCCTGTCAGACCCCAGCCAGTTTGCTGCAGGATACAGGGAAAACCAAAAGTAGCCTTGGCACACTGTAAGCACTGCTCAGCCTTAGCTAAAAATCAGTGTGTTATTAACACTGTCTTAACCATGAGTGTAAGACACAGCATCTTACGAGTTGCCATGAAGAAAATTAACTCCATCCCTGCCAGAGCCAGTACACAGAGTAATAGAAAAGCTTGACCTTGAATGAGATTAACACTCTGCTAACTAAATATGACCTGATTGTATTTTAATCCTTTTTTTTTTTTTCTTTAGTCCATGTTAATGCTATATTTCCAGTTGTCACAAAGAAATGCCAGTATTTGAACTTGGAAAACATTTTATGAAAGCTATAGGCAAAATTTTCAAATGGAATAGCTGAAATTGTGCATCTGATCTCTATTTATGCACATAAATATTTTGGTCTTCAGACATGTTCTTCACTTGTAGTTCCAGAAAATTTGTATTAGGCTTCATTTTACAGTGGTTCTGTATTCATTAATTTTGGTTTGCCTTTCATGACATATTTTCATTGTATATTTAGCTGAAATTCTAATAAGTAAATCTGTAACCTAGATAAATACAAATCTCTGGTTTAGAGAAACTTATTCCTGTTACTGTCTCAGTTTTCTTCTAGAAAAGCCTGTGCTGCCCTGTGGTGAAATACCAACTTATTTAGGAACTTTCTGCAATGTAATTTATAGGAATCCTCCATTTGACCTGTAAGCACTCCTTCTTTACTTGAACTCAAGTTTTTATGTGAAATTTGTTACATTTGTTTCTGGAATGGAAGACTACTTGAAGCACAGAAACTGAGATGACATATAATGTGACATAGAGGTGGTGTTAGGCTGGAAACTGCAGTATTTTCAAAACCAAGCAGTGTTTTGGCTGACAAATCCTGAAAGGATAAGGGGAACATCAGGTTTCATTTTGTTTGTCCAGTGAGACCACTGTGGAACTTCTGTATCTGTCATTTGGGCTGATTGAGGTTTTTGATTTTTCTACCATGTCAGTTACAAAGAGAGTGACGCAGGTGCTAAACCTGTGCAGTCCTGTTGTAGACAGCCCATACCCCACCTGGCCTCCAGCTGCTCTTCCAGAAGTGCACAAGTCTTAGTAATTCCTGTTCTATTTCCACCAATCCCATGCTGATATCTTTCCATATCTGTTTTTAGGCACCCGAATCACTTTTTAAACATCAGTTCTAGCGGATAAGCCTACACAAACCCTGTAGGCCACAGTTCTACAGGTACTGTATCAACCATATCATTGGAGCTGCTGTACAGGCTCCTCTGAGCATGTCAAAAGAAGGGCCTCTCAAAGATATTTAAAACCCAGCAGGTTGCTCTCTGTCTTGCAGTCAGCACGAAGCTTTGTTTCATTTGGGTTTGTCTGCCTGTGCATCCCCTGTGTTTGTGTGTCTGCTTGGCTTTTGGAAAAATTATTTACGTCCTTTCCAGTCTGCCTTTCAGAATCATCCTAAGGCCTTTGGCTCTGTCCTCTGGTCTTCAATCTGTTTTTCTTGACTCTGCTCTCATCTGCTTCACAACATTTCTTGTGACTCTGACTCTTGTCAGTGGTTTGCTCAGCTGTTTCAGGAGGTGTTTTGAGTCTTGACTCTTCCATTTTGTGCTCTGTATTGTGAGTTGGACAGAAATGTGAGGGTCACTGTAACCTGGATTTGAGTCATCTGACTGCATCCTTACGTTGAATTCCTAAATACTTACCAGCATGTTCTTCTTGCTTTGAACCCCAAGACAACATCAGCACATGGACTTTTAAACCAAACTGTTGGCCTAAGAGGACTTTGGATGCTCCTTAAAATCCTCCTGTAACTTTGGAAGACTCATTCCTTCACTTTACATTTGGTACCTGGACCATATTGAGAATAAACCCCATTGCATTTCACAAAAAATGCTGCCCCAAGTGCCACAGAGAAATGACAGCCTGCTTACAGCAGATTGGAAAGACCTTCTATTATTTTTCTGAAGTTCTGAAATGAAAAGAACATGCCTGTGAGTATATTTAAGCAATGTATTCTTTTTATACTGCACTTTGTGTTCTGTAAATGACCCTGAAAATCAGTAAAGCCAAATTGTACCTCATGTATTCTGTGTTTTGCAAAGAGACCAAGCCTTTCCTCCTGATTTATTAATGTTTGGAAAAAAGTCATTGTACATAAAAATCTTATATTAAAAATAGTAATTCATGATGTTTTAATATCTTTTTCCCATGGCTAAAGAAGAGCAGGAAGTATAGGAGTGGGTTTTTTTTGTTGTTGTTGCTCTGAAAATATTTCTGTTTTTTGACAGTAACTAGCATCAAGAACAAGAACAAAAATAATCAACCATACTGAGTATTTTTCCCTTGATGTTTTATGTCTACTCAGAAAAGATAGGATATAGACAATTGTTCAGCTGCCAGTAACATTCTCATTTTTATTGGGCAGAGCTAAATTTATCCTTGCTGTAATTTTTCTGAAATCAGCAGTTATTTCTGCTAGGTGGGAGAGTGACCTGCCCTGGCTGTGTTGCTGTTCTAGGAGGGGCCACACTCCAGCAGAGTTTCTTCTCTCCAGTTGAATACACCTGTACAGGTAAATTGTGCTTAGCTGTACAACTGCTGCATGATTGTAGCCAGCACAGACAGCATGGCACAGAGACTTGAATCTTTGCCTTTCAGGTGCAGGAGATTTTGTTTCAGGGGAAAGATGCTGCTCCTTATCACATGCTTCATCTGAAAAGCTTTACCAAAGCTTTACCTTTAAGCCTTCTTCAGAAAAAACCTGAGGTTAGTACTTATGAGAAGTCCAGGCTTGATATTTTCTAGAGAGTTTCCTGAACTCAAGGGTGGGGAGGGCTTTGGTTTTTAAAATAAGCTTCTCATGTTGTAGCAGAATATTAAAAAACAAAACAAAACAAACTAAAACAAAACAACAAAACTAAACTAACAGGTGGGACAAAAAAAACCCAAAAAAAACAAAAAAAAACCACAAAAAAAACAAAAACAAAACAAAAAAAAAAAAAAAAAAAAACAAACCAAAACCCCCCCCCCCAAAAAAAAAACAACCCCCCCCCCAAAAAAAAAGGCCAAAATAGGAGTTCATCCAAAGCTACTATTTTAATAAAATAAGTATGTCAGAAAGAAATAGAAGAATATAAAGTTTAGAGAGAAGTAGGATCAAACTGAGATTTAAATATCCAAATTATGTTTTGATATTATTAATTTTCTCCCTGTTAGAACTTTGCTGACTCAAATTGTGGAAGTTCCTCACAAATGGAAGATTCATAATTCACTCCCAACATTTCATGTTCCAGTCTCCCTTGCATTAATTTGAAAGTCTGGATTTTTAATAGCTGGTTAATTTTTTTCACCTTCATCAGAAGTATCATGTTTCCAGAAATGTGTATGGTTCATTTCTTGCTTATTTTTATTTCTTTTTAATGGATTCTCTCACTCTCATCAGTAGCATATGTGTGATGCAGGTTGCCATGGTAAACAATGAATTTTTTATTAACATTGTAAATATTAATTGAAAACATGAATAGCTGGTAACTGGGATGTTAACAGTACTTTGGAGATTTTCCCGCTCCTGAGGTGACAGAAATTATGTATGGAGTTAAAAATGTGAAAAGCAACGTATCTTGGGAAGGAGGTTCTTTAGTGATAGTATAGTAGCCTTAGGGCACAGGAATGTAGGCTGTTTGGACTGTGAAGCAAAGACAATAGAAGATCAGACATAAGCTGCTGAATGTTATTACTAGAGATGACATGGAACCAAGGTTCAAGTTTTAAATTCCTTCCTTCCTTACATTTCTGGACCTTTTGCTGTCAGTTCTTTGGTTCTTTGCATCAGGGTGTGACCAAGTGGCTGAGCTGAATCCAGTATGAAAAAAAGAGAAGAGAGTGTAAAGTGATGTGATCAGCTTCAATGCAGGGTTGGCCCCGTGCAGTTTCATTTCTGACATTACATCTAACGTGCTGCTCTAATCGAGTAGTTTTAGGCATATTTTTGAACACTCCTAGTTACCCAAATTTCACTGAGCTCAATGGGAGCTATCTCCTAAGACATTCTTGAAAATTTGCTTTTCTAGACATAGAATATCCCTTAAACTCATGTCCTTCATCCATTGTGAAATGAATCCGATGCTGCTTTCTTTCTTGGAAGATAAGGAAATGGAAGTATTTTTGGATAGGAGGTCGTTTTGCCCAATGTTTTTTTGTTGTTGGTTTTTTTTGGTTTTTTTGCATAACCTGTGGTTCCTGATGAGTTTCTATTAATCCATTTAGTACTTGGTGACAGTGTTAATTTTTCACTGTACATTTGCTTTTGGAGCAGAATGTTACAAGGTGGTTGTTGTATTGTCTTGGGTCTTTGACTCGTATTTGATGCTGTCACTGAAGAGTGATTTTAGAAGAAGCTACATGATAAGAGGTACTATCTTTCAGCTGATACGTTAAATTGAGGTCACTTCTGTCAATGGCCCTCTTAAAAATCACCTGTGTCTTGTCAGACATTCCATTTCCCAGTGAAATTAATTCTAAAAATCAAGGACTGTGTCTGAGATATTACAAAGCCCATAATAGTGGCTCTGTTTGCCCCATCATCTTTGGCACTACTGGTATTTCACTTACTATTTTTGTCAGGACTTATATTAGAAAACTCAATTTTGCGCCGTTCTGTATCACAAAGCAGCCTATGTCACCGTAACTCCACTGAGCAGAGTGAGATTACTACATGAAATCTTATATCATCCTGTGATGTATATGTACACACAAGATTACTCAGAAAATAACTTGTCACTATTGTAGACGCTTCATGGTTGCTGGAAAAAACACTCCATATTGAAGGTCACATGTATATATACACAGATTTAACAGCTCTATTCACCCTTTGTAGAATAGTGCTGCTAGCAAAACGGCAAGAGATCAGTAAAGCTTCATGCTTCCAAGGAAAACTTTCTGATCCCTTCTGTTTGAAGGAATGAAGTTCATTATATTGGAAGCAAATAGAACTTACTCACTACATTGTTTTGTGAAAGTAAAAGAACTTTCAACTCCATTTCACCTTGGACTCTATTAGAAGGACTCCAAATGTGTGGCAAATGTTGCCATACAGAATACCTTATTGATTTCAGCACTAAATTTGACTTTCAATTGTTTTGAATTGTGTTGGGGATTTTTTTTTTTTTTTTTTTTTTTTTTTTTTTTTTTTTTAAGTACTGATAAGCAGTTTAGGTAGTTCAGTGTCTCTTTTACCTGAGATGTTATAAAGCATAGTTCTTTTCAGATTTCTTGTAGACTGAACTCTTATAACCCATTCACAAGAACAGGACTTTGGAGGGCTGGTTTTGGTGCATCTCTCTCTTCTGTACTTTCTTCACTGTCCTATGTGCTTCTCTCCTTGACACTCTTCAGTAATGATTTCAGGGTCTTCTGCTGGTCTCAGGAAGAGCCGCTTAGATTTTGCCATTTTGTAACCTATTGAAATGTAACATTTACTATTAGTGTCCTGTGCCTTTGAGGTGGCTCCCAAAATTCCAGTTTTTCTCTTGGTGTTCTCTTGGTGTTCTGACTGACCGTGTGTCTAGAACTGAAGTTTGTTTTGCCGTTGTGACACTGGTTGTCTTAAAACATCTCACGAAACCACTAAGCTTCTTTTATTTGTGTGGGATATATTGGATAAGAAGCAAAAAACCCCATTTGACATTCTTATTTTGTCCCCCAAAATCATTCTCTGAGTGATTTCTTTGACTTCTAACAGACCCACACTCAGTTTTTCACAAGATTCTTATTTGGCTTTGTGTTAATTGATTTCATTAATGGTTCCAGCAATATCTTACAACAGAAGGATGTTATATGTGACTCAGTAGTGTTGTGTTCTTTGCAGTCCATGAAGACACCTAAAAAACTAAGCTCTAAAATCATTAGTTACAGATATAGGCAAAGGTTGAGGTCATTCACTATCAAATTTCTCTCCCTGTCCTATTACTTAAATAAATTATAAAGCAGCATAACATTTATGAGTTCTAGTGACAATGCTTATTTTTATATATAAATTAGACAGTACTTGTTCCATTTTGGAAATGCAATGGAAAAGTTTCAGTGAGCAAAGTTTCCAACTTGTTTAATAAAAATGGAGGTCTCTTTCTGTGTTATGGAACAACAACAACAACAAATTTGGAATCTCTGAATTTGTCAGTATCTCTGTGTGGAATTACTTCTTGATTGTTAAATGGCAGCAGAGTCCATCAGCACTTTTACAGGAAGCAAGCTGGAATTAAATTAATATTCTACCTCTTTCATATAAATTTTAGCAATTATATAAAATAAATAGATAGACACCTTTTGATATTTATTCAAATCCTGAATATTGAAATAAAATGCAGAACTTCCTAGTTATGTCAAATGCTGTCATGAAGAGTTGACTTGAAAGCAATTCAGCCATTACCGAGGAGCGCATGGCTTAGTCAGCTTATTTTTCTTTCATTTAACTTGAGTTCTAATGTGAAATTGCTTTAAAAGTTTTGTTTCTCTTTTAGATGTTTAGTGGGCTTTCTTTCTCCACAAAATTTTGGTTGTAGTATTTAATTTAGGAATCTTTCCTTAATGAAATTTGTATTTATAAAAGTTGGCAACCTTGTAGGCAAAATTCTCAGGTGAGATGTAGCATAGATAAGAATGTCATGCTGTGGCTGGCTGGGCAGTGTGATTTGGGTCAAGCTGCAGTTTGGGCACCACCATATAGAAAAGGCATTGATCTATTAGGCAGTGAGCAAAAGAGGGCCACGAAGATGGTGAAGGGCCTTGGGGGGAAGGCGTGTGAGGAGTGGCCGAGGGCACTTGGCCTGGTCAGCCTGGAGGAGAGGAGTCTGAGGGAGACCTCACTGCAGTTTGTAACTTCCTCATGAGGGGAAGAGGAGGGGCAGGTACTAATGTCTTCACTTTGGTGACCAGTGACAGAACTTGAGGAAATGGCATGAAGTTGTGTCAGGTGAGGTTTTGGTTGGATGTCAGGAAAACGTTTTTCCCCCAGAGAGTGGTTGGGCGCTGGAACAGACTCCCCAAGGAAGGGGTTACAGCACCCGCTCAAGAAGCATTTGGACAATGCTCTCAGGCACACGGTGTGACTCCTGGGAATGGCCTGTGTGGGGCCAGGAGTTGGACTCAATGATCCGTGTCAGTCCCTTCCAACTCAGCATATTCCGTGATTCTATTGATTAAAGTCAACCCTACAGCCCTTGGTAATGGCAGCACTGTGTCCAATGCCCTGCATTGTGCAGGTGCTCCAAAACATCTCCTGGAAAAGTCAGCTGAGACATGCAGCTTTGCGTTGAAGGAAAGGAGGAACGTTTGCTTGTTTCTTCTGCTTGCAAAGATTTGGGGGCAGCAGCCTGTGGCAAGGGATAGGAACTAGTCTCCGTAAATAATTGATAGCTGAGACATTCTTCCTGCATGTGAATGTGAACCATTACCTGAACTTCCATTCATTTGTTCGTTGATACTTCAGGTCTTATTTTGAAGTAGAAGAACAACTTCCAGTATTACAGATGTGCTCATTTTGTTCTGCAACTTTGCAGCATGGCTTGTGATGCAGGTTGCCTACACCAGTGTAATAGGAATGAAAAGCATTTCTGCTGTGAGTTAATGACTGAACACTTCTGCCTTATTTTAAATAGCTGAAAATTATGCATAGCTATGATCTATAGGGCTTTGGGATCTTTCCACAGTAGGGAAAGGGACTTGTGCTAACTATATGATAACTAACATGTGAAAATTGTAATGGTATACAGTACGTACAGAGCCTTCTTTTCTATAGCAGACATAATTTTGTTTGTTTTTAAGGCAGTATTTGCAAGTAATTATCATTCTGCTTTTTGAAATGTTAGCTTCTGCATATGAACAGCTCTACCTCCTTTTTTTCTATTTTAGCATAAAGTTTTCTACCAAAATCTGCAATTTTGTTTTGAGCCAAAAGGGCACGGTTTCATTCCTGTTTGAATCTGTGCTGAGCTTGTGTAGATGCAGATGAAGTGTGGGCAGACCTGCTATCCAGAAGATGGGTAAAGGGACAGACACACTCTTCAGCTGGAGGCTGGCATGGCTCGTGCAGAGCATCAGATTGCTAAGTGTGCCCCAGCCAGGACAGGTGTGGTTTAAGGTAAGCTTTGACCTTGTCCTGAGGAAATGAGGATTCACATATTCTCACTTCTTGTCTCTAATGGCAAGGGAGTAATTCCAGCCAAGCAACGGCAACATGCAGCTCTAGGGCAGTGACACTGCCTAAGGCAATCCTAGGGAAGTAACTGCTCCAGACAGCAAATCTAGTTTTCATTTGTTAGTTTTGTACCATAAAAATACACATGTAAACTCTCAGAAACTCAAAGAAGCAGGTGTAAACTATACAGGTGTTAACCAAATTAGATGTAGCACAAGAATGCCATAATATTCATGCATAGTACTTCAAAATAGCATTCATTAATCGTGTTCAAGTCACAAAGAGATTTGTGGGGAAGAAAGGGTACTACATTACAGAGATTAAGCCCCACACTCTAAATCAACTAGGGCATTGAGAAGAATAAATATCATGGAAAGTCAATAGTTTTTGACTCCTGGGTGACCCATGTTATTTTAAATGTCGTGCTTTGTACTAAATTGTGACTTCTTTTGTACATGTTACTGGTTCTTTTTTTGAAATTATCTAGATTACACTAATGTGAATTAGCCTGTGAAAGGAACAGTCACTCCCTGGCCACCCATTTCTGATTTTTGGATTCTTTAGTATTGACAGCCCTGCAAAGGGTCTAAGAGAAAAAGTGGTTCATAAACTAAAGGTGACTGAAATGCCTAGTAAAGATCTGTAGCAAAGAAACCAAAGGTGTCAAATGGCTGCGTGAATTCCGAGACAAAAGTGTTATGTGGAGAGGCTGACACATTTGAAGCTCTTAAGGGTAGTTTGGGTCTGAAAGACGGTTTTGCATGTACTTCAGATTTTCCAGAAAATATTTCACTGAAGTTGTGTTTGTGCTAAAAGAAGCATCTTTAATTTCTTGAGGTGAAAACTACAGTGTTTTCCAGTTATTTGTCTCTAAACTGTGCTTAAGTGTCCTCCACGTAATACAGATGGTTTTGATTGTCAAATAGTTGTTAGCTTTGAATTCCAGGTTGTTTTCTAGAGGAAAGTTGTTTTTTCTGGATCTCTCAGAACAACTTTGGATTGACTATATGCTGGTCTCTACTCTTCCTTTGTATTAGTCATGTACGCAGAGCAATCAGTGGCTTAGTCTAACGTGTACTGAAAGCAGTAGGAGGTATTCTGTTGTTTAATAGGAGCTGGAGTTATGAAAGAAAAACATCATCCTCTGAGATGAGAATACAGTATCCTTTCTGCAATTTTATATATTTACTGACTTTTTTTTAATGAACATGAGAGAGATTTTAGAGAAGCATCTTTAAATTTTACAAAAGAAGTTGAATAAGCAGAAATATATTTTCTTGTTGCTGTTCTAGCCAGATAAATGCTTGATTATAGTGTCCTCCTATGTGACACCATGGAAAATATCTGGCAGTTAATAGCTGTGTTTTGGTAATTGCGTACTTTGGCTTCAAATAGCATTCCTTGTGGAAAATCCACACAGCAGGTGTCAGCTCAGGATATTCGGAATTCTTCCTTCCCCTGCTGCTGCATCAGACACAGGAAACGTTGTAAGGATTTTGTAGTTTCATGTTCCACTGGCCTGTTTTTTGTTCTAATTGCTTCTATTTTGCATCCAATCAATAGTTTCACAGGTTTATTAAATTAATGAGGTTCTACAAAAATGCAAGCAGGGCAACTATGTGAACTGCAGGCTTGGTAGCATCTCTTAGTCCTTGAAGAGATCATGGAGGAAAGCTACTTCCCAGCTAAGAGCAGGAAGATAACTGAGAACAGCCCTGATTTACCAGGATAAATGATGCCTGACCAATTAATTGCTTTCTAGAATGAAATGAACGCTCTGTTTTAAAGGAATAGCTATGAATGTTATTTACCTTGACAAGGCTTCTGCCGTGATCTCCCACACCATCTTTGTAGCTAAGTTGGTGAGACATGAATTGGGTAGTTTTGAAAAATTGAACTATTTACTCAAAGAGACTTCTGTATGGTTTGGAGTAAAACTGGCAGGTAATTACAAGTGATCTTCCTCAGCAATCAGTATTGGAGCTGATACTATTCAACATCTTCATAGGTTTATAGAATTATATAATAATTTCGTTTGGGAAAGACTTTTCAGATCATCGTATCCCACAAGTCCAAGTCAACCACTAAACCATGTTCCTAAGCAGCACTTCTACATGTCTTTAAATATCTCTACGGATGGTGACTTAACTCCTTCCCCAGGGCAGCCTATTCCAATACATCAGCCTAAAGGGCAACATGCACCCTCAGCAAGTTCATGAGTAATGCAAAGTTGTGTGCGTGGAAGGAGAACAGTTCATATGCTAGACTGGGACAGAGCTTCCATACAGGGGGACCTCAACAGATGGGAGGAATGGGCTGGTAGAGCCCTCATAATGTTCACAATACAAAGGCAGTGTTCTGCCAAGACAAATTAGTGCAGGCTGGGGGCCAACTGTCTAGAAAGTGATGCTGCAGAGAGACCTGGGGGTTCTAGTGGGCAGCGAGGTGATCGTGAGTCAGCAGGAACATGCTCAGAGCAATGAAAGCTAGTTGCATACTGGGCAGCCTTGCCAAGTCTCTAGCCAGCAGGTCAAGTGGTTATTCCCCTCTGCTCATTACTTATAAGACCCCATGTAGAGAGCTGTGTTCAATTTAGACTTGCTGTGCAAGAGAAAGAGGAATAAACTGGAGCAGTCCAGCAGGGAGTAAGATGGTTAGAGATCTGCAGCATAGGAAAATCGAGGCAGTGCAAGAAAAAGTTGAGAGCACTGTGTTGTTTATTCTGGACAAATTAAGGCTAAGAGTGGACCTAACTGCAGTCTGCCACTACCTCTAGGAGAGATAGAGAGAGAAGAGAAATAGAAATGCACAGAAGAAGGGCCAGATGTAATGGATACAAGTTTCTGCAGAGGAACTCAAAGGCAATAGTGAAATTTCTTAGATATTATGTAGTTTTATTTTACAGGGAGGGGAGAGTATTTAAGTGTATTTAAGTACTGGAATAGATTATCTGGAGAGGTTGTGGAGTCTTCATCTTTGCAGGTACTCTAATTTGTTAAGTCCTTGGGCAACCCAGTTTCACTTTGGAATTCACCATGTTTTGAGGAAGAGATTTATCTAAAGGTGTCTTTTTCAAACTGACTATTCTGTAATTATCCCATTCTATAACAAGTCTTTACCTCTGGACATGACATCCTTCTGAAATGATGGGAAAGAAATGTAAAGTATGGAAATTATTCTGCACACTTTCACAGATGATGTTTTAGATCTTAGGTTAGTCCTTGAGCCATCGCTCCTCCTGATTTCCATCTGTGTATCCTTAGAAGTGTCACAGAGCTCAGGTAGTGCTTGAATGACAACATGGTCCCATGTGGAAGTCTGAGCTGGATTCTGGACTTGACCATACATATACGCCTGGATAACGTATAAAAGTCACTGGCTTGTTTTCCTCTGCCATGCTTTCCCTATTTAGACTGCAAACCTTTTGGCTCTGGAAGTGAATTTTAGCTAGCTATTTAGCATAAAGCACACCAGGGCTTCATATTGGCTAAGCCTCTAAGTAAAACAGCATCCGAGAGTGAACGATACTGTAGAAATGCAAAATGTTATAGCTGGAATTTCTGTCTGACTACATTGGTTGTTTTACACTGAGAGAAAATGAAAGTCCTCAGTGTTGTGCTGTTCCCAGAGAGAGACTTAAATTAAGTTGTATTATAAATGGAAGTGCTAGCAATGGTGACTGGAAACTGGGATTGAATTAGAGTAATGTGGAGGAGAGAGGCTGGAGAGCCTTGTGACAGTTAATGGGGCAAGACGGGAGAAAAATCTGTATTTGCTCATAAGACTCTGCTTGTATCTTGGCTCCCTTCCCTTCCCTCCTCCCAAAGTAAAAATAAAACCACAAGGCTTTATTTGAGACTGAAATCCTTATGTTACTTGCTGGAAGGCTTTCTGTGGCTTCTGTAGTGTTAATTCCTGGAGGGTACTGTGAACCCTTGACTTCCAATTAATGTTGATGTAAAGTGCTCACAGGATTTTTGAGCCACAATTAAGAAAAATAACTGATGTGGAGTGCTGTTAGTCTGCTGAGATTCTTTTGTAGCCAACTTTGCTGCCACTAGAAGTGTTTCTGGCGAAGTACTGCAGCTTCCTTTGTTTCCTTTACCAAAACAAGGAAATGGCTGATCATGCCCTTTCCCTGCAGCTTCCTACAAAGGCAGCTGGAACAACTGTTGGAACGAAGAGTTCAGAAACCAGTGAATTGTTGTAGTTGTGTTGCCACCCACGAGGCTATAGCAGGGAACCATAATGCCCATTTCAGGGGCAGGGGCAGGGGCAGGGGCAGGGGCAGGGGCAGGGGCAGATGATCTCATTGTGGAAGGGCACTGCTACTGCTTTCTCCTGGTCTGTGCAGCTGTGGGTACCATCAGGACATGATGTGGTGCTTCAGTGTTAAATGCCTGAAAAGCCTCTCCTTGGTCCTACACACAGTATCTGCCACAGCAATTTCTGACCATTGGGTAAGGGAAGTGTGAACTGCGTTTGCTGATTTCTTTACCTTTCCCCAGCTGAAAGCCAACATCTGAGAAAGCTCAGGATGGACTAAAACTTTTAAAAATATTAATTCCAAGCAATTATCTTTCAGAATTCACCCTTCTCATTAAAGCAACAGCAAGAAGGTTTCTTACCTACTGAGAGTATAAGGGTATGATTTAAATTACTCTGTAGATGATATTTCTAAAAAAAAACCCAACAGTTTTCAGATTTATATTGACTTATCCTTAGCTCGGTTTTGCTCTGCTAGAACTCCTATGAACATACAACTGGTATGTTGAAACTCAGAAAGCTTTAAATTTTATTTTGTTACAATCCTTGCTTGTCTCATTATTGCTTGTGAAGTTCCAGGATGTGATCTAAAAGTGATTTGTTATTACATGGAACTAGAAAGGTAATGTTGGTCTTGCAGAAAATCATGAGACTTGTTGACAGGTGATACGGGTTTTTTCAGCTTCATTATCTTTATGACCTCCGGCAAATCCTTGGATTTTGGTGTCTCACTGTACCTGTCTGTGTAAGTGGGCCCTGTCAAGTGCAACAGACTCAGTATTTAGGGTGAACTTTTAATGGACAGTTGTGTGAAAGTGAATTAAATGATTTCTAAGTCTCAACCAAAAATTTAGAGCTCACCCAAGTAGCACATGTCTGGTGCAAACATTGCTGTTCTCAGCTCTGTTTGGAAACTGGATTAAAGTGTGTGCAAGGGAAGAGAGCCAGCAACAATGCCTGAAGTCTATGAAGAGACACTGCACACTTCAGCTTCTACCTTTATGTGCAGCCACGTTGCTGTCTGTAGTAACACTGTGTGATGGTCAGTATCAGAGTGGAGCTTCAGAAGAGGAACTTGAATCCTTCTGAAATTATTAGGCTAGAATTTTAGTATCTTGACTAAACACATAGGTGAGGAAAGGTCTCTTCTAATAGAAAATTTTGTGACAGAAAATTCTTGATCTGTGATAATCCTGGGAAAACTGATTTACGGTATAATCCTGCACATGAAATAGATTAATTGATGGCCAGCAGTACCATGATGTCTATATCAAATATAACAGTTCTATTAGATTAAGGCTTTTTTTGGATGGTTCATTTTGTTGTACATTATGATAACTATTGTGCATGGTGACACCTGAAAAATGGCTAAGTAAAGAGAGACAATTCTAAAGCATAATCAATCATCTTTAATTTTTTTGTTGGAACACATTTGTGATAGTAGGCTTTATTGTTTTGCTTACTTAAAAGGAAGTATCTATACACATAATTCTGTAAAATTCAGTTTGACTTCTACTACTAGTGTTTTTATGTGATGAAGAGAGGGAGATAAAGTGATAAAAGAACCAGAAGAACCACTTGAACTATACTGATGTCAAACTGCATGCTGGAGTCATGGGTCCGTTTAACTGCAGTATGAAGAATTCTGATTCCTCAATACATTCTCTTTGGTCTGGTGATTTTTAGATAAGCCTAAAGTTTCTGTATTTTTAAGGATTTAGTAGTTTTCTTTAAATTATGTAGGGCTAATGGATTGACTTGTAGCACAGAGAAGGCTGAGTAAATTTTTTTCCTTAAGCTTATGATTCTGGTACCTAGAAGCCTGTCCTTCCAGCTGATTGAAATTTGCATAGATAAAAATTTGATTTGAGAATGGATACTAGTCTTAGTGTCCTTGACATACTGACACTCTACAAGGATAACACCTTACTGCTGTTTTTTGCAAGTGGTCTCATTAATTTCAGTGGAACTCGTCACAAGAATGAAGAATTTTTATGGGTTTGGGGACTTTTAAATTGATTCCAAATTTGACAGTTAGACATGAGTACTGTTCTAAGCTTTGACATCGAAAAGCGTAGCTCTCTGCTGCTAACCAGCTGCTGTGTTCCACTCCATTGTTTGTGATTCCTCTGTCTCCCTTTAATTGTTTGATTAACTGGGAGGTATTATTGGTGTCTGTCAATCCACATATGAATGGTGGTGTAAAAGTGAACAGCCATTCTTTGTAAATGCCGTAAAAAACAGGCATTGCTTTGAATGTGGCCCATGGAGTTGTCCTCAGTCACTCCCTTATCATTAGTTGGCTTTATGAAAAAATAAATAAAACAATGGGGTATGACTGTGCTCATTAAAAACATATTTTATTATTAGGCATTCTGTAAAGAACATACTGTAATATCAATTTTTGGCTTCAGCAGTTTGGGAAAAGGGGGCATCAAAGTGCATGAAAACCAATAAGCACCAATAGTATAGTCATTGATTTTCATAGGACTAAGGGAGTAAAAAATGGAAATTGATATTGCAGTGATGACCTGGGTAATTGACCATTTAAGTGATGCAGGAGTAGTCCTGTTGGTAAGGTAAGAGATGCCCTTCTCTGGTGCCTGTTCCACATTAATGAGTTTCGTACTTAGTCTTTTATGCTTGTTTCATTCAGAGTAGAGCTCTAACTACCTTATCTTGACTTGAGAGTACTTGGCATCTTGCAGGATCAGGAACTGTGCTTGCTGGAGCTTGCTGCATTTAATTTAATTGTATCATTTTATTCACTGTTACTCACTCCATCTGTCCCAAAGGGAACATAGAGAAAGGAAAAGAGAAAGGAAAGAGTGCCAGTAAACTATAATAGCAGAGAGAAGGAACTAATTTTAAACTGCTTTGAAACATTTTTTCTGTAAGCAATGTTGTCCTCCCAAGTGGCAAAGTGCTTAATATAGAGGAGAACTGCAATAAACTTTGGTTTTCTTTCAAGAGCATAACGTAGTGTATTGATAACACCTGCTTATAAGCACTGTCTAAAATTTTTTTTTTAGCCTAGTGAAATTGTCAAGTGGATAGGATGCAAAAAACCACAGAAATTCATGTTGTAATCATAAGTTATGGTCAGGATCACAGGGAGGGTTAATAAAAGATAGTTGGGTAAAAGGAAAATCGGCAATTACATTCGAGTAGGTTGTTTATGATAATTGCCTTTAACTAGAGATTAAATCTTCTAATGATATTGTCAGCTTTAGCATGTAAATCTTATATATAGAAATCTATACCATCTTTATAACATTATGCTCATTTAACCTTTAAAATGTATTTGTAAGTGGAACCTTATTGTAAATGCAGCCCATATTTTGTGTCTTTGGTTTCTACCCTGCAGCATGCTGCTTGTTGTGCAGATCAATATTGTCTTATTGCTTCTGTATGTTCCCTCATCTACCTATATGTAAGAAAAGAAGATTTTTTTTTTGTTTTTTAGATTAGTATCCCCTTGGTCCTGTGGAACTGTGCGGATGTGTTTAATTACGCACACAAAGATTATGAATGGCTTCCAAGAGATCAGTTCAGGAAAAGTCAGAATGAATGTTACCTGTTCCAGAACAGGAACACACAGCCTCCATGTGAAGGGCTCCCATCTCAAAGTGGTTGGAATTAGGAGTTCAGCCTCTGTGTGGTGTTGTACATGAAGCAGCATTCCTTCCCTTCTTCCTGTGCCGTGACATCCTACCATGTGGCAGGACCAGCCTGACGGTCTGGGTGGAAGGAAGCTCCAGGCTCCACTGTGTCAGTGGTGGACCCACTGTCACCCCAGTTTGAGGCAGAAGAGTATTTTTGAAGCAGATCTCCCAGTTGTCAACACTTACTGTACATTTCTTTGCATCATATAGCAGTTGCAGTTTGAATGACCTAAATTGCTTTCAGAGGAAACTAAACCAGAAGATTTGCTATGGGTATGTACCAAATATGCCCCAATCCCTAGTTCCTGGGCATTTGGCACTTCGTGCAGCAGCCAGAAAGCACTTCCCATATGTTACACTATATTGAACTGATTTTAGCTCAGCTGGTCAGAGCATGGTGCTAAGAATGCCCAGGTTGTGAGATCATTCCCTGTGTGGGTCATTCACTTAAGAGATGGACTCGATGATCCATGTGGATCCCTTCCAAGTCAGACAATTCTGTGATAAAGGCACATATGGCAAGTATGCCTTGATGCTTGACTGCTGTTGACCACCTTGAAATTTGCACAATTTTTTTCTTTTCTGGGACTACTCCTTATTCAATATCGCTTTCATTTTCCTTTATAAGCATTTTCTGGTGTTGCTGTTGCACTCTGTCCTTGCTGAACCTTGGTCCTTACACCATTGCTGCGAGGGGGGTGGTCCCACGACCTCTCTCCCGGTTTGTCTGGGTTGAGCGTGGCTTATAAAAGGGATGGGTACGATGGATGGCCCAGGCATATCCTTTAATGCATCAGACTATAGGCAGCATCCAAAGACAAGGGAGTGTGGTTAACCTGGCATTTTATAGGGTTTTATCTGGTGCAGGTATCCAATCGTGGTTATAGGGCAAGGGCTTGACCTTATAAGTCTAAAGTCTTGAACCAACAGAGCTTAATTTTTGGTGACTTAGCATCTTCCTAGCATCCCATCTCCCAAGGTCTCAGATTTATTCCCTCTGTGTAAGGAATCTGGGCTAAGCTTTGATGTGTCCCAGGCAATTTGGTTTCCACACACTATATCTCTCTTTTTTTCCCAGCTTGTTTTTATTTTGGTCCACTCAGGTCTTGCTGCTTCAGACTCCCAGAAGGTCCAAGGTACATGCTGAGGCCCTAGGAATGTGGTCATGTTTATCAAGTTATACTGCATGAAAATGTGTTTCTTCCTCTTTCTTGGCCTGCATGATAATGAAAAATCAATTTTAATAAGTTATTTATCAAGCTGGCTTGTAATGATAAAATAAAAACCAATTAATTTATAATTATTTTTAAAATTTAAGTTAAAATTATTTTCTTTTGAAAATGCATCTTAAAAATCCCTGACATTTAAAACATGAGTATATAATAAGTTATGTTGTTAGTAAAAAATACTTTCAGTTACTTTTTAGTTATTTTTATTCCATAGAGGTTTATTATGTTGTCCATAATTTCAGTAGTCAAACCACTGCAGTAACTGACTAAGTGTTTTAAACAGTTGGTTACTGAGGCTAGAATACAGATTTAGGTTGTTTTTTTTCTGAAGGTACAAAAAAATGCTGCCTTATTTTGGACTTTTCAGTTAGTTTAGTTGAATAATTATTTAATGCCAAGCTGAGAAATTGACCTATGCTGAAAGAGCCGAAAAAGTTGGTTTTATCTCAAACTATCAGTAGGATGATCAGATCTACTAATTAAACACTTGGTGACAACAGGAATAAGAGACAATCAGATTAGTTTGCTAATTTTAGATTAGGAAAGCCTTCCTTATCAATTAGGAAGTTTTGTGGAGAAAACATGAGTTGACGTTTTTCTTCAGGTGTACAGCAGACTGGAGATTTTTACTTTTCATAAAATAGCTTCAAATGCATTTGGTTTATTTATGCATTTATGCACTTGGTATGAATCAAAATTTATAATCCTAATTCATTTTGACAGAAGTTACAAAGAAGCAGGCATTTAAGAAACAAGACAGATGCTATTCACAGGAGTCTCACTCTAAGAACCGGAAGAATCCAAGCAATTGTGTATTACTCAAATAAGTTCTTAATTTATTTTTTCAGTTAAGAGAACATTACAATGCATGCTAACAGTGAAAATTAACTAAGTAAAAAAATACAATTGCAAAACAAAAGTAATGATTATTTAAGGTTTTCTACATGATAATTCAATTTATCATTAAAATCAGTGGCAATCAGCATAGCTGCAAATTGTCAGTAGTTCAAAGGCAACAGCATAGCTTTCTTTACTTTTCAGAGGGTCTCACTATTCAAACATAGAAATTTCTGTGACAAGATGGGAAATAGAAGAAAGATTCAGTGGCAGGAGGCTGACAATTACGTTTTCAGTAATTCCTTAGTGGCACAGGGTTTACTCAGCAGTTAAAGCTGAATTGAAATGTTCTTCCCTATATTGAAATGCTAAGTTACTCTGCAGGAAATCCCATCCACTTTCAGGTTGTGTTCAGTTACATGGTGCTTAACCAGTCTGTGACTGTGGATGGTCTCTTGCCTTTTTTGGTATTTTTTTCTTCTTGCTCCTAACTCCTGCTATCCCCTTCTCTGTATTTTTAACTATTAAGTACATAAAAATAAACCGACCACCATAAGGAAATTGAGCGAACAAAAGCAGCTCACCTTTAGATATGAACAACAATGAAGCAACAACAAAAGCCCTCAGAAGACTATTAATTTAGACTGAAAATGCTGAGCTGTGTTTTTAATTGTAGCAATTTAAAATTCTGTGCTGTTCCTTCAGGTTGTTTCACAATGGACTCAAATGGTTTGTGCTGAATAAAATACTGATTGGTGGGTTTGGATGACATACTTCTAAATCTGAACAAACATAACTAATACAAAATTCAAATTCTGATCAAACAAAAAAATTAATATGACTTTATTGTTTTCTTGCTTTTAATAAGCACAGGTGTCTTGCCCGTGGCTCAGGTGCTTTCAAGCATCACTGCATCACTTTTTGTGGGCTCAGACACAAAGGTGTAGAGCTGTTTCTGTGTATATGCCCTGCATGCAGAATCAAACTGATGGATATTCAAGCATAACTGATGTTGCCTTTCTTGAATGGAGATTGTGGTCCTAATGTAAAAATCCTGAAACACTTTGCTTTTCAGGTACAATATGTATTTAGTAATTTAGGACCAGAAGGGTTCTGCTTCATCCGTGAATCCTGTCCTGGTCTTGCAGGCAGTTTGAATACATAATCCTCTTAAACAGGCTGAAGCAGCTCTGAGTCTCTTACTGA
Source organism: Hirundo rustica (assembly GCF_015227805.2). Lineage (NCBI taxonomy): Eukaryota > Metazoa > Chordata > Aves > Passeriformes > Hirundinidae > Hirundo > Hirundo rustica. The sequence goes on along the minus strand of NC_053454.1, from coordinate 11,013,054 downwards.
TTGACAATGGTTAAAAAAAGATTAAATTGCTGAGACCTGTTTTACCTTCTGCCAGGTTGCAGAAGATAACTAAGACCTTAGTCTAAATGAACTATCACTTTAGTGAACAATGAAATATATGAACACAAGAATTGCCATGTATGTCAAAATATTGTGTCTCTAGTATGGTATCCCAGGTGTGACAATGGCCTGTTCCACAGTGAGATTTGAGAAACTCTTTTCTAAGAGGCATTTTTGTAATGGCTGTCAGTGAGAAATCCACCCAAACATGATCTTTTTTTCACTCCTGCTTTAAAAACTGTCTTCAGTCTGTTTATATAAACATCTAAGATTTGCTTTTAATGCCTGATGGTGATGAATTTCAGAGGCTAACTGACAATTTTAATATTTAAAATACTTCTTTTACCTTCACTACTTCCCTGAATGAAGATATACCAAACCTTAGCTGACTGTGGATATACCATTGATTATATATGTCCATCATATGTCTCTTCTTGTTGACACCTTGCTGAAGCGCTGATTTTCAAAGATAATAGAGGGAAGTAAGAGTCTCAGAACTAAATGCACTATGTCAGCTGAAGACATACTAATGACTAGAATAAGATGGCATGCCAAAATATTTTTGTTTATATCAATCCGTTACAAAAAATAAGTTTGAGAATCTCAAGAAATCATGTTTTCCCGTCCTTCTCCCATAATCCTACATATTGTTTGCATTTTTATTTGCAGTTGTGTGTTGATCAGAAGCTTTTGTATTCAATCTGTTTACAGTAGTGCTCCTGTCTCATTACTGAAAGCTTCTAATTAATTTAGAATTTATCTGTGTCTAATTAAATTCAGACAGGATTAATGTATAGTGAACTGTGTCTGGATTAAAGCCCTCACGTGTTAGATTGCTGAGTGGACTGGTGAAAGCACTCAATGCCTTTCAGTTCTAAGGCATTTAGATATGGTAATGAACTAAAATTATCACCAATGGGAACAGAATTTGTGGTGGTATCATCTTGGCAATTTTTCCATAATTGATACGTTTTTAGGAAATCTTCACCAAGAGGCCAAGGCTGGCATGAGCATGAGCCTGTGCAGGTGTCTTTGAGTGGTGGGCTGGAAGTGAGAAAGCTGACACTGATGCTCACTCTGCATTATTGATTCTAAGAAAGCCCTGGGGAAGGGCAGAGGAGTATTTTACTTTTTTTTTGTCAGACGGGGACTTAAAGATATTTCTGTCCTTCCCAAAGAGATGTCCTGACTGTGCTTTCATAGAAATCATAGTATCCTAGAATGCTTTGTGTTGGAAAGAATGGTAAAGATAATCTTGTTCGAGCCCCCCCGCCATGGACAGGGACTCCTTCCACTAGACTGGGTTGCTCAGACCCCCATCCACCCTGGTTGCCTTGAACACTTTTAGGGATGGGGCATTCTCTGGGCAACCTGTGCCAGTCTCTCACCACCCTCACAGTAAAGACTTTATTCCTAATACCTAATCTAAGCTTTATCTTTCTGTTTAAGGGCATTTCCCCTTGTGCTGTTACTTCATGCCCTTGTCAAAAGTGCCTCTGCAGCTCTGTTAAAGGCCCCCCTTTATGTTCTGGAAGGTGCTGTAGGGTCTCCTCGGAACCTTGTCTTCCCCAGGCTGAACAACCCCGACTTTCTTAGACTGTCTTCATAGCAGAGGTGCTCCAGCCCTCCGAGCATCTTCTCTGGACAGGCTCCGATAGGTTGATGCTCCTTGGGTCAATGAGTCAGACAAATATGTTATGTCATTCCCTTCCCAGCCTGAGCAAACTCAGCTTAAAGATGGGCTGGTGACTGCAGCCATGGCCAAAGGATCCAGCAGGGAAAATACACCCTGATTAGGAAGCAACAGTGCCTGTAGCTTCATTAGCTGCAATTAGCATGAACAAGCAACATGCTGAGATATGTTCAAGAGTGCAGGATGAGAAAAATCTGAAGAAAATTGCATCCCTTTTCCTCAAAACACTTAAAATGGACAAAAAAGTATGTCTGTGCAGGAGCAATACAGTGTATAGCCTATTACCTCGTTGACTCCTGATGTGCCTATAGATATGAAAATCTCATTTCAGGGCAAGAATGTACATGGTGTGTTCAAAGAGTGAAAGAACACAATACACTGGGTATTGTACACAAATTAACAATATATGAGTAGTTACATAAAATTTTAGATTGATATATAGAGCAGATATGTAGTAGATTGATATATCTAGTATATGAACATATATATTAAATACAGGAATAAAATAAAAATAAAAAATATATTTGCCTAGTAGTATACATCTGTCATCTTATTAACTGCACACCTTTTATCTAAACAGCTGGATGATGAGATGGGAAAAAAAATAAAATGATTGTTTCCAGGACTTTGAAGCAAGCAGCAATTAAAAAATCTGAGGGTTTTTAATATACTTTCTGTGATTATAAAAGAATCTTCACCTAATGATGAATCAACCTGTCATGATAGGTCTTACCACAGATCATCAGTTATTAGAAATACAGCATTCATCCCCAGTGTTCCCTCCTTGTGGCAGTCAGTCCATGCAGGACTCACCGGAGATACATGGCACACGACTCTGTCTTGGTACTGAGTTGTTCAGGACCCTGGCCCTGATCACCGCTGTCAACAGTGTCTGTCCTACTCGGAGGAGCTGGAGAGAGCCAGGGCTTTTCTCTGTTTAATGCTGTATGAGGCTGACAGCAAAGTGTCTGGTGTCTACAGTCTAAGGTCGAAGTGGAGAAACATAAAAACATCCAAAAGAAGTGACAATTCCATGTGTAAAGTACACATATGGATGTATCTGGGCACACATTTTTGCTAGAGTTAGTAAAGAAGCCAACCATTTAACTTAATTACATGTTAGCTCATTTCATCTAGGCTTCATGGTGGGGGTGGATAATGATAAAAATCTCTGTATTAGGTAAATAAATTCTGAAGTGCTAAACCGCTGATACTGAAAGGGACCTGCTGAGGTTGGGAGTGTCATCCCCTTGTCCCATTCTTCTCTGAGTTTGAGTCCACAGAGACCTGGCAACACTGATAGTCCTCATACAACACCAACTGGGATTTGTTGTTTCGGTGCTTTTAACTTCAGATACCCTGTTCACCTTCTGTACCCTGTTCATAATTAACTATTTGTGTATTAATTATGCAAAGCACAGGTGCCCAAACTGGTAATTTTTCATGACATTGAAAGATTGATTTACTATACTGAATAAGCAAAACCCAGCTGTCTTTCTGTATTTCTCCTCCTTATATTATTTCTGTAGCTGGTGCTTTATCTACCAGCTAGTAGTTTTGGTTTTTGTCAGTTCTTCTTCAGATTGGCTCATTGCACAGCAAATGCTGGAGCTACAGATTCTAGTGAGATATTTTAAAATTTTAATTCAGTCTTGCTACTGCTCAATATGTCTGCAAACTGTCAGATTGATCATAACATTCACATCACTCAGTGGTCTTCTGTGTAAGGACATGTTGCAGTACTTGAGCAGCTTTTACGATTTCAGGTTACTCATTTCTGCTCATATACATTCTGCATGGAACTCAGAATTCTCCAGCATTTTTAAAAGAAGGAAATAAAAATATTGGGAGAAAATTATTCTTATTTCTATTTTGTTTATTACTTCCTGTTTTGTGATCATAAATTACAGAATCTACTCTTCCTTATATCGAGGAATGAGGATTTTAAGAAGTGTTGACCTGAAGTTTATAAGAAAACTTTTTGTATTTTAAATGCATTTTCAGGTGGGTTTTTTGTTTGTTTGTTTTTTTCTTTGTTTGGTTAGTTGGTTTTTGATTGGTTTGTTGATTTGTTTTTGTGTATTATGAGTTATTTATTTCTTTAGTCTTTTCCTTGTCATGGAGTGTGAAGATCTCAAGGTCTTATGAGCTCTGTTTCCACAGTGTACCTCCAACAAAGCTGCTTCTGATTTCAGTAGGTGCCATTGCAACAAGAACTATCCCTCTGATTTAAAAACTGCTGAAAATAATTAGCTTTTATTCAGAGATTTGAAAGCCAAGAGAACGTTACAAATTGACCTAAGAAGAATGCCAGTACCACATGAGCCATCATGTGAAAGAAGGGATTCTGCTGGATACAAGTGACCAGTATGATGTGCTCCTCCTGGTTCACTGCTTTCCTTTCACCCACAGTGCCTTTAGGAAGTGTAGAGACAGAGAATGGAGTGAAGCACCATGCCCTGACTTTCCTCCACTCACAACCACTCTCACTACAGCAAGAAGCTTCTTCCTTTAGGGTCATATTCTGACATATTAGAAATAATCCTTCCATCCCTGTTCCTTTCTTTTTTATTTCTTGCAGCTATATCTACTCTATTTTTCTAGACAAGGGTGGGTTCTTGCAGATGGATGTTCCACTTGTGGTTCTAGCTCCCTTTGTCTTTTGAGCAGCATCAATAAGTTTTTTTGAGTCATTTAGTGACTATTAATAATAACAACCTCTTTGCTAAGGAAAGACACAGCCAGGTCTGGTTTCACCAATAGTTATGCCTAAATCACCAGAATTTGAAAGGGAGTAGAAGTATAATGCTACTGCATGCTTTCTGAGAACAGGTTGGCTGGTGAGGGAGGTGTAACCCATTTCTGTTGGAATAGCTTTGATTCAAATGTGTTCAGTCATCAATGTCAATTCATCTTGAGTTTTCTTAATGCTAGTAGTTGTTGAAGTACATATTTTAAATCAGAGGAGCTCACTAAAACATGATTTGTAGATTGATTTATTATGATTGTAGTTTGTAACTGGAAGGCTTTGTCTGGGAAAACTAGGATTTTCTGACACTTTTTCTGCAATTACTTAAACTAGACAACATTTTGAACATGCAAGAAATAGTTGTTGAAATTGTAAAGGTTCTCAATGTCCTTAAAAATTATTGAAAAAATAAATTCTAATTTATTTATTTGTAAAGGAGAGTTTCTGCTGCAAGAAGATGAAGGCAAATATCCCAGCCTCCCTAAGGATCCTGTGCTTATCACCTCCCACATATTTTAAGAGCATATTTTTAGATATAACACTCAGATCCTTATGTTAGATCCATTTTTCAAACTCACAGAAATCAGGTACATCATGATGCTTTCAGAGTGTGAATTTTTAATACTTAGACTTTTTGCAGGAGATGGAACCATATTGATCCCATGTTCCTAATCTTCTTTGTCATTTGTCTGACTGAAATTTGAATGCTATCCTTTCTGGGGTTTGGTGTTCTTTCCATTTGTGCTGAGCAACCTGACAAAACCCCAAACAGTTAGGACTTTAATTGTGTAATTCAGTTTCTCAGCTTTATTGGAACAGTGTGTTTAGGTTCATTATTGAAATAGACTGCATTCCATAACGAAACTGTAAGGTGAGTATCCAAGTGTGAATGAAAAATTCTGAACTTCATATTCAGAAGGTGTAATTCAAACAGCAAAGCAGATATTTTTCAGGAGTAGTCATTAAATAGAGTAAAATCAAAGCTTCCAACATTTTTTCTGTGTTGAGATTGTAAGTTAGGATAATAAAAGTTATAGTAAAGAGAATTAATTAAATTAAGTTATATGCAGACCGTAAGTAACAGAACATTCACTATGACTGTGATGAGAGGGCACTTGATTTTTGTAGAATCTGCTCTCTTTTTATAAAATTAATTATACATGTTTTTCATGGTTTAGAGCTAGAATTTTAATAAATAGCAACTACACCTTACTTCTATTCAGATTGATATTAATTAATATGATAGAGACCATAATTTCTGGTATTATCTGTTGGTGACAAGACTTTGCCCAGTCAACCTGGAATAGGCTTTGCACCTTGTTATAATGTAAAGGAGCAGGTAGGTGCCATGTAATGTTTGACCACAGTAGGCAATATAGAGGAGCTTGGTGTGAGCAAAAACTCTAAACTGAAATTGTCATCCTGCATGAGGCTAAAGCTGAGTATTTAGAAACCTAATAGCTTGCAGCTCCTTTTTCCTGGTCAGCATTACTAGAATTTTACTATCACTGTGCATTAGGAAGAGTTCAATAAATTTTAACCAAAATGGTTGCGGAAAATATCTAGTAACTAATAATAATATATCCAGCAGATACAGATTTCTTTCTGCAGTTCTGTTTTTGCCATTATGTCTTTAATCCTATTTGTCCAGAACACATACTCCAGTCTGCCCTCACAATTTCTGAGACACTAAATCATTTCATTTTCCTAAATCCCTCTGTGACTAGATGATGATTTCTTGCAATTCAGTAATCTTCCACCACTTCCTTCACTGAAATAACACATTCCTTAGGAGGGAGACTTCAAGCTTGGTGCTTTTGCACCATGTTTTCTTGGGCCCCAGCTGTTCACATGGCTGACTTGCTTAATATATTGCAAAAGTCAATTAAAGGTCATGAAATTAATAGAATTTGGACAACATTCTGGTAGTTGTCTGGCTGGTTTGATAATGCCATCCTGTTAGTCAATTCATGTCAGTCATTGAATTTCACATGCCTTTGTTGTTATTTAGTTATTATTGTCTCGTCTCTGACTGTAGTTCATAGGGATAGAAAGGTGTGCTTGCTGCTATGCTCTCCTTTTATAGTTTAGCTACTTTGCATTTAAAAAGTTAAAATGATCATACAAATAAAGCAGAGAGATATAAATAGAGCACTTTCTCTCAATATCTAGTAACAGATGTTTGGAGAAAAAGAAAGGAAATAGGGCAAATACTGAATAATCTTTCCCAGGTGCCATCCAGCCTTTCTGTAAATGGCACTCATGGACTTTCAGACCTGGCTGGATGTTCCATCTGTATCATGATGCTCAAATGCTTTAATGTGCCATTACCTGTCTCTATTGTCTCTTTATACTTCTGGCTTCCACAACATCTCGTGGAGTTTAATTATACAAGGACGTTTTTCTTTTAAAATGTTTTAGCCCTTCTGCATGCCAAATTCATGAGCTACTTTCTTCCTAACAATTATTTCATAGAACTGTATTGTACTCCTCTTTAGTCATCGTTCAGCTAAGCTCAAGAGTCTGACTAGCCTCTTCTCTTACAGGTGTTGCTCACACTTTCAATCATCCTTGCACGTTCCCTTCTTCAGGTTCTGTTGCATCCTTTGTGAAATGGCAAGATTGCACATAGAATTTCATAGAATCATAGAATTGGAGTTGGAAAGGACCTTATCCACCCCCCCCACCACGGGCAGGGACACCTTCCACTAGAACAGGTTGATCAGAGCCGCATCCAACCCATCCTTGAACACTTCAGTGATGGGGAATCCACAACTTCTCTGGGTAAAGTATAAACACAACTGTAGTATAAAAACAGCTGTGTTTGCATCTATTCCAAATTTCTTTTTAAAAAATGTGACCATACTAGGGGAAAATAATAATTGAATACTTTGTCATGACATTTACAAGGTCTTTACAGGGCATCTACCTTACAATCAGCTGTGCAGTTCATCCAGGAAGATGAGAATTTACCCCTTTAATCTCATCTAATGCACCCTTTCTACTTTTAAGGATTTTCAGAGCACCCAAGTGGCAAAATTCTCTTCTCTGGATCTGACAAATTCTGTGGCAGATACTTCTTTGACCTGTACTTCCTTTAGCTCTTTCACTTCTGATCTCCACAGCTGCCTCTGGTGCTGCTGTGGTGTGACTGCTGCTCCCTAGGTTAGGTATGCAAAAGTCCTCCCCAGATTATACATGCCAGTACCTGCCATGTATATGCCATATTCTGGTCTATGCAGTGTGTGTGTGTGTATATATATATACACATATATACACACACACACACACACACACACACACGTACTGTAAGTATATACATATATTGTATATCCTCCTTCTCCATTACTTTATCAAGTGATAATAATTACAATTGAGATGATATTTTCTTGTGCCTTAGATTCATCTTCAGGTGAAGATGTCAAAAACCTCCAGATCTCTGCAGCTACAATAATAAGCATACTAAATTAAAAAGCTAAATACACAGTAAGGTTAACAACAAGCCCTTCCTATCATAGTATTGTATTCATAGTTTTATGCTCAAGAAATCTTTTGCACTCATGACATGAAAAAAAGTTATTATTGATAGTTGAAACATCTGCTTAAAAAAGCTACAAAATATTCCACTACTAAAAAGCTTCTACCTAAGATATATTTTTCTACTCATAATCTTAAACCTGTATGTACAACATGTAAGGAGTTTTGAGAATAATAAATGAAAGTTGCTGTAGAAATAATACAAGAGTGGTTAAGAATGACTTTTAAATGGTTCGGTGAAGTAGATACTGGAAAAGCAATCTAAATTCTATCAGACAAGGTAATGGAGGGTAAAGAAGCTGGCAAGCAGAGTGACTGGAAAACTAAATGATAATATAAGCCTAAAGAATAGAAGAGCTTTGAAAATCTGTATGCAAATGGAACAGGAGACCAAGTAATACCGGTAGGACTGTTGCTTGAAAGGAGTGAAAGGAGTATCTGGTTGAAAAGGGGTGGAGGAAAAGCTGAGCTGAAGGTATTGTTGAGTACTTGTGCTCTTTTGAGGGCTAAATTCCCATTTGTTGTGTTCTGGTTTAAAACAAAGCCTCTGCACATGTAAAGTATAGCTGGTAATGCCCATCTGGTGAAGCTCTTGGCTCCAAACCAGGGTGCTGTACCTCAGTCATTCTCCAGAAGGCCTTGTTCTACTGGTGCTTAAAAAAGTGCACGATCAGCAGTCACCAGAGGCATTCCTTTCCAAGGGTTGGCAACTCACCTTTTTGAATGCTTCCTGATGCCTCACTTTAACATTTCTTTCTGCATTTCAGATCCTTAACTTCCAGCCACCTCCTCAGCTGGTGAGAATGAGATCTTGCTGCCATATTAGCTTATCTCAAACTTCAGTTCTCTGCTCCCCAAATCATCCCTAATGCCTGTATGATATGGAGGGATCTGATCACCTTTGGACACAGGGAACATGTGTCATCAACAAAATAGAAGAGATGCTGTGTTTCTGTCTAGTGTATTTTACACAGAAATATTTGCATATTGGCCTGATACCTACTTGTAGCTGCTTTTTTTGGCTGGATATCTAGCACCCAATTTCAAATGTATGAATGGACCATATTATGCCTGGAAGAAGTGCCTGGCTTTAAAAGGAGAACATGTCTTAGAGAAATCCATGGGAATACAACCTGGAGGGGAAATATTCATAGCTGATGAATTCTAATTTGAATAAGATTAATCAAAAGTGTTGTGGCAATAGAGTGATTACTGATATATTTTTGAGAAATACATAATAATAATAGCAGAGAGGCAAATTTGGTTCTCATATGAAACAGTTGCAGAGAAGGGTGTTCCTAGTGCTTTTCTAGAACTTGACAAGTATTCACAGGTTTCTTTAGCAGTAAAAAGTGCTCTGAAAAGAAAGCTCGGCACCACAGTCCAGCCACATGACAAGGTTTCCTGAGTGAGTGAATCAGTGTATCACATGCCTATCACAGGATGATCCTGTGGGAGTTTCAGAGATTTGGTGTGTATTGGTGGCCTTGGTGCTGCTGAATATGGTAAAATAACAGATGTTATGCTGAAATTTTTTGTGAGAAGAGGACTTTAAGTATCTTATCCAACATGTTTCCTTGAGGGTTTGAAAAGACAACATGCCAGATGAATGCCCTTTCTCTATTGGTCAGTGCTGCAGCTGCACTCAGTCTATAACCAAGCCTAAACCCGACACATAAGCTGTTTGGAACAATTAACTTTTTACTTCAAAAGGGGTAAGAATTTGATGTAATTTGCTCTATTTTTAGCCAGTTGGATAGTGCCACATATTATTTAGTTTTTGATTAGTTTTGTGTATGCACAGAGCTAGAATATGTTAAATACTAAAATTAATCATAGAGCAATGCCAGTTACCAACTCTCAGCATTCTGATGAGAAGAGCAGCCAGAAGTGCAGGTGTGCAGACAAGGAATGTTGTGGCATTATGAGCCAAACCTTTCTGCCTCTTATGCCTGCACAAGTTTGGAAAATAAATAGAGCCAACAAAAGCTCTTCTAAAATATTATTGTCCAAGGATTTCCTACCCAAACCCTTGTGACACACATTCATCAAAGAAACAGATGCTATTCTGAGAAGTGTAAGGCATGATATTGCACAGAAGGTGATGTGATCTACTTATGCTCATCAGAACAGCAGGAGGTACTTGGTTACCTGCAGAGTCTGGCCCTGACTCAGTAGACTGGTGTGTGGTTATCTACCAAGTCTCCTCTTGCTCCCTATTAAACCATCGACAGTGTTGTCATCTTGTTGTCATTAGCGGGTCAACTCTTGGCAATATTTCATGAGATTGTATTCACATTCATGAGCTTTCAACTCAAATCTTGGCAAATATCTTCATTCTTGTTTCTTTTTTTTTTGTTGTTTTTTTTTTTTTTTTTTTTTTTTTTTTTTTTTTTATCTTATTGTAGGTTCATTTATTTTAACACTCAAAATTGCAGGGTCAAACCAACTATAGAAGTAAGCGGTGCATTTATTTATTCAGTGATAAATGCCTCATTCACAATCTGCAAAATCTGTTTTTTTTGTAGAAGACCTACTCTGAACATTCTTGCTCTACTTTTTTGAAGATGCTGATGCAAAATGTTTTCGAAATTTGGTCAAGTGAATTTGTGGAAATGATAAATCCTATGGGATAATATTCTCTGAAAGCTGCACAGACCCTCATGAAAGTTCTTCTGCTTAAAAAAAAGGTCCTCTTGTAATACACGATGCACAGATGCCTAATATGTATCTTCTGGAGGTCTGGAGGAGATAAGATAAAGAATGGTATAGAACATTCATAATTAGTAAACCTTTTATGAAGAAAAGTCAGATCCTGACTTGCTACTCCAGGAAGCTCCCTAAGAAAAAAGCAAACATGGATGTGAATCTCCTCCCGGTGTCCAGTGGGATGTGTCTCAGGGAGGAGTCAGTGCAGTCTCTGCTGGAGTTTCAGCTGGCTAAGTCAGCATAAGCCCAGCAGCCTTGGTAACAGCTGGGGCCAGCACAACTGAGCTTAAGCAGAGCTAGTTGATCACCCTACGTGTGAATTTAGTTCAGCGTGTAAAACTCAGGGAAACCACAATTACAAGAAGATGATGATGATGATGATGATGATGATGATGATGATGATGATGATGATGGGGAATACTGGCAGAACTCTTTAAAGTTAGTAATCACCATGAAGAGAAAGAGCTAAACTTTCTTGAGAGATTGGAAGGATATCTAACTAACTGGAAATAATGGAACCTAGTGAAAAAAAAGTTAGGAAACATATCTTCCTTGCATTGTGGCTCTAATGGAATCTTTCTTGGAACATTTTCTTACACTTGAGCTAATTTAAGGCTTACATCCACCTTAAAAAGATCCTTGTAGGCTTGGTTTGCATGTCAGTAAGACTATCTAAGGTTCAACCCCAACATTTATAGTAGGAGAAGCAGTAGATGAATGGCTGTAGCTGTTAAGACACTATTAAATTTGATGTATATGTCAGAGGTGGTAAATTTCTGACTGGCCAGAGGCTGCTTTTACTCTCTGGCAGGTGTTTGGTGGCCAGAAGTAGCAGCAGTATTTCTGTTGCCTTGCATGACCTGTCCTAGATTAGCATCCTCTATATAACCCATACACCAAAATATCCTTTAATTTGGCTGGTCTGTTGACCTGATGGCATATCTGGGATCCAGATATCTCTGAGATGTCATCCCTCTAGGACCTAAAACCCTTAATCATTGTGTGGCCTCTCCCTTCAACTGTGCTGCACGTGGGTTTCCAACCTGGTTTAGGGGTCACAGCATGATTAAGGCTGTAGAGTAATTTGGAAATAAAAAGTCCAGATGACCAGTATGACAGCTTACACTGAGGCCTCATTAGTATGGGAAATAGACACTTGAACCTTCTCTGAAATGCTAATGCTTAGGGGATGTAATGGACATGAAAACAGTATTTGCATCTTTTTAACCCTTTTTAAAAATTCATTAAAAATGTTTTATTTCAAGGGATGCAAAGGAGGATTTCTAGTGAAATCAGTGGATCCATTTGCATGACTTAAGTTAAATGAGTTAAATATGTGCTCAAGGTCTCTGCTGATTTGTGAGCCTTGGTAAGGATCTTCCTTTACCTTTTTTTTTAAATTGCAAAATCAATATTCAATATGTGTATTCAACATATTTTCCATAATTTATAACCTAACAGTGACAAGCACTGCATCAAATGCTGCTGTGGTGACTGATTAAACTAATGAAGTCAAGGAGCCATATATGCAATACTCCACAGTTGGACAAAGAACAGTTAGACTGGTTTTGGACCTGGAAGGATACTTGGGCAATTGGTAAAAAAAAAAAAAGATCACGTATGCACCTGATTCACAGTAATACTCATATCCCTAGAGATAACTACTAATACAGCTGGGGTGGAAAACCTAGAAAATTAAGGTGCTTTGAAACTAAAGTGGTAGAAACAAACTGGGGATGAGAAAAATTCTGTATCAAAATAGCTACAAGTTAATCTCTTCACTAATATTTTCTGCTGACAACAAAGACCCCATGAGAAGTCTTTTTTTTTTTTTTTTTTTTTTCTTCCCATATCAGAGGATTTGTATCCTTTCGTGCAGTTCTATGCAGGCTGGAACTACAAGAGCTGGAACTACTGCTGGAAAATTGCAGGAAAAATGATTTATTCCTGTATCAAAAACAGAACAAGAGAAAACATATAAACACTGCACTATAGGCACAAAGGGTGTTTATTTTTGCCACATCAAACAGTTTTAAAATTCATGGGGAAAAGTAATTTTTGACAGTATGGTGTAGGTGGTTTCAGTCTGATAAAAATAGCTATGGATGGTTTATTTGCTTTTCAGACTGCTATTTTTGCTCTACCATTCAGGTATTTTTAATGGCTTTTCTTGAATAAGACTTAGAGTAGTTATGTTTATTGATGGATGAATTTATGTGATTATAGCAGACTAAAACTGCAGAATCTTTACAATAGCAGAAACAAATCTGTGGTCTTACTGTATTTTTCTTGAGCAAATTGTCTTGGAAGAAAAGATATGATCATTCTGTTTGATTGATTTTTTTTTTTAACCATTGTATTTAAGTATTTTGGTGGATAAATGTACTACTTCTTTGGCTACACTCTGAATCATATATGAAATTGAGTGAGGTGTGGGAATTGAAGAGTAGTGTTGTCAATAAAAAAATGTATGTAAAAGTCATTCTCTGTTTCTTTGTCAATTTTTACAGTTTGGGTGATGCAAATTCAGATTTCAAACACTTTTATGAGCCCTAGGCAGATTTGTTTTGTTAAGTATTTCAAATGTCATTTTCCCCAGATATCATGTTCTGTCTTCTGTAGTTCAGGGATGCAGAATAATCAACCAAAGCTGGAAAAAAAGAATTTTAGTAAAGTTCCTTTTTCATAAAAATGGTGGATGGTGCTTTGAACAATCTGATCTAGTGGAAGGTTCTCTGCCCATGGCATCTAGTCTAGAACTAGATGGCATCTAGAACTAGATGACCTTTAAGATCCCTTCCAACTCAAACCATTCTATGATTCTAAGTATCATTTTGAAAGCAGAAGCTATCATCTCAAGTAATGTGATAACCACAAAATGCTTTTGCAAGTTCAGTCAGGCAGGAGAAGATGATGAGAACATCATGCTAGACACTTCTGCCACAGCACTGTGAAAGAAAAACTAAAATGTTAATCATGAGAATGTCTTAAATAATGTGAAATTAAAATGTTTTCCAATATCCTGAGTGTAGAGGATTAACTTATTCTGTGTTTTCAGTCTTTCTTTGAAGACTTGAGGACTGTCACACTGGCTAAGCCAGCACTGAGACTTTTATGTAGTCTCCTGATCTTACAGCTGGAGCTCTATGAAAAATATTGTGACTCTATAAGCTGCTGTATAAGCTTTATGTATTAGAATCACAGAATGGTTTGGGTTAGAAAGGATCATCCAGTTCCATCCTGCCATGGGCAGGTTACTCAGAGCCCCATTTAGCCTGGTCTTGAACACTTCCAGAGATGGAGAGTCCACAGCCTTTCTGGGCAAGTGGATTGTTTCCTGTGGGTACACATTTGCTCTTACTTACCTCTCACACAGCACTTATTGCCGGGTTCAAAGTGAACAATGTACCAGGCATATGGAAAAAACGCAGGTGTTTGCCAGACTTCCCTGTTCTCGATAATTCCGAAGAAAACTGAAACAGCCACTAATGCCAACTTTCTAAATGCAAATTCATTTTCTAATGCATATGGGCTCATAGCTGCCATTGATCTTCCTAGAAATTAGCAACCAAGAACATCAAAAATGTCTACCTGCATTTTTAGACATTTAGGCTCTTTCAAGATTCTGGGGGAAAGGAAACTTCACAGTCGGCCACAAATGTTTGGGAGAGAAAATATCACATAGAAAACAAACAAAACAAAAAGATAGTGAAATACTTTACAATTTCCATCCTTTGTATTTATATGAGGTACCAATGATGGGATTTATAGAGGGCTGTTCAAAACAGTATATTTATGCACCTGTTTGGGTTTTCTCAAAGTAGTTGGGTCATCCTGTGTTCATAGGACAATGACAAAAGGTACTTTTTCTTTGGGAAAAGTGGTATAGTGTCTTGATATAAGTAACCTGGCTTGGTGCATAAAACAGGATTTTTGAGTTGTTAAAAATATGGCAGGGTTTTTTGTTGTTTTACTGGCTCAAATGCAGAGCAAGAGCAACATAAAGAAAATGAATGTTTAAGTGGAGAAATGGAATCGATAAGGGGTGCCTTGGAAAGTGTGAAGTGCATTGTATTTTTCCAGCTCATGATTCCAAAGCCCTCCAGCCTTTTACTTACATAAAACATCTGCCTCCAGCTGTTTTACTTTTCAAAAACAATAGTTTGTAGGAGAGGAATTGGCACCAGTTGTTTATTATTTTCTATTACTTTAATTTTCACTATTACTCATACAGCTTTTTTTTTTTTTGAAAATGGTCTCCAAAATGCATGGCAGTCAGGTTTCCTGGCATCTAATAGTACACATTTTTCACAGTGCTACATTATTTCAGTAACTTCCTTTTTTCGGGAAAGACTTATCTCTATCTATTCACTGAGACCATGCAAATTTTTATAGCAAGCAAACAAGAGAAAAAAAGGACATGAAAAAGAATAAGCCAGCTCCGAAAAAAAGGTACTACCTAAACAAAATTCATGTACAGTTCTGTTAATTATTTAAAGAAGACACTACTGAAGGTTGTTACGTTTAGTAAATCCATTCCATAGCTTAAAAATAGTGTGGTTTTCTATGATGTTTTAGCTGAATATGTCTTTTGCAGAAAACCCTCTCATTTTTCTTGGTTTGGCTTTGAACCAGCCAGCACTGTATCTGCAGACCTCAGCCATGAGACAAAATTTAGCACACTCTCTGGAAAACTCAGAGCAAAAGCCTTCCCTGGAAATAGGCGCGCAGGACCACACAGTTAGGTCCCAGTCCCACACCCACTTAAGCTTGCATGCCTGCAATAGAAAGGATTTGCTCAATGGTCAAACCCTATTAACCATAAATTGGAGCCTCCTCACATCTGCATTCCTTGCTAAGCTCTTTCCATGAAGAGTTCAAGGGTATTAAGGTAGCTGTAAACATGTCATGCTGGCTTCCCACTGAACATCTACCAGATGGGAACATCTCCTCCTAGAAAAATGGTGCCTTTATGTAGTATCTAGATCTTAGAGCTGGAGCTCTGGATATTTTGCAGAAAACTAGGAGTGCTTTAGAATGGTTTGGTTTTAGGTGAGCTTAATATTTATTTTTCTTACACTGTCTTCTCAGAAATACGACTGCATTAGCAAACTGTTTAATAAAATGACACTGATAAAAGTACCGTTAAGATTAGATCAGAATTTAGGTGGTTGGTAGGACATTAACATTATCTTTGAAATAAAAGGAACTTAATAGACAAATATTAAGCTGAATCCAAACCTGAGGATAACATCCTTCACATCACATTGCGATTATCTAAATACCCAAATTTTTCTCAACTTTCCATATTTTGCCAAATAAGCTCCATGAAATTTTAGGGCAGAAAACACATGAGTGCAAAGCTATTCTGAGAAAACCAGGTTCCCACAGTCTAGCTGGCCACATAAACAAAAAATGTTTTGTTCTCTTGTAAGCTCTTATGGTGTAGACAATGAATCCAATTCTCAGGTTTTCAGAACTCTGCTCATTAATTGTTGATGAGAAATTATGAAAGCTGAAGACAGATAATCTTAACAATAGCCACCACAACATTACTTCACCTTTTATTTTCTATTTCAGACTAAGCCACTCTTCCAGGCATTGTGGCATAACATACAGGTTAGTTGTTTGGTTTCTTTTTCTTTTGATTGATGGAAGATAAACCTTAGAAGATCAAGACAGCTTGCACTAATTGTCTGCCTGTTTTCTCGGTGACAGCGATTTTACAACTTGTTTTCTCTTTTATTTTATGAGCTAGAACTAAACAAAATTTAAGTGTCTGTTTACCTACTCGCTAGTAAAAGTGCTGAGCTGTTCAGTTACTTTCATTGAATCACTGACTGCCTGTTTATAGGCTACTGGCCAAGGGGTGGTTGTGTCAGATTTTTCTGTGTACATGCTGTGTGCTAACTTGATACTGGTGAAATTGGAAGAGATTTAGTTTTTCCTTAAATCACTTACAGCTCTTCCAGATTTTTTCTCCTAAGTGCATGTCAGCTAGTATACCCCTACCTGGAGAGAGCTCTCTGTAATAATCAGAGATACACTATACTGAAATCCACTCTTTTATAGTGTTCAAATTTGAAGGGGGTAATTGAACATGTACTTTGTAGCTTAGTCAGTTCTTCATAGAACAAAGCCAGTTACTCACTTTTTTTGACTTCAGAACTTCCCACAGAAGTAGAGGTTTTTTGGTGGTGTGTTTTTGTTTGTTTTTTTTTTTTTTTTTTTTTTGACTTTGTGGCAAGGAATGCTACCTGTTAGTTAGCCTTTCTTCTGTGGGCATCTGGGCTGGCTGCTGACAGTAATGTATCAATGAATTAATGAGAATAAAACAACCTGACACCTGCTTCATTTTTTATTCTGTCAAATGGAGCAACTACTGAGAAAAGTGTTAAGACACCTAGATTTGTTGACTATAGAAAGGTTTGTTGTTGTTGTTGTTGTTGTAGTTGTTGCAGTATACAAATAAAAATTATTTTGGAAGCTCAGAGGCATGGCTAAATAAAAGTTTTGCTGTTTGGCATAAGGGTATGGCATTCTGTATAATAATTTTCATTTAACAGAGAAGAAAGCATTTGTGTTTTGTTATTGAGTAGCGAGGAAGTAAAGCTTTGCTGTTTATTAATTTGTTATCTAATGATATGGTCAGAGTGAATCATGAGGTGCTTTGGAGCTGGGCATTTTGATAAACGTGTGACATTAAGTTGCTTTCATGCATGAGCATTTTGTCAAAAAACCTGCAGGTCCCTGTGCTCTTAGTGATGTGGTCAACATAAACACGATGTAACTGGAAATTGTTTTCCATCTAATGAATAGAATAAGGTGTCCTAAAATGCACCTTGATACATTAATTTAATCAACCTGTAAAAGAGGTGAACAATGTACAAGGAGCATGCTTAAAAGGGTAATTCTTCTGTGATTTTGCACCGTATTGTACATCTGCAGTCATCTTGATTTATCAACCTAAGGCAGCTGTGAGGGTGAAACATAAAAAATTGTTATCAATATTTTTATTTGCAAGCAAAAGGAGTATTAGAACTGCATCTTGATTTCTGCCAGAGCAGAATTTGAAGCTTTCTGTAATATTTCTGATCAGTGTTTGACCAGAAATTGTGGTAAAAATAAAGTAGGTTAATTGAAGCCTTTTAATCTAATCTGACAGTCAGTAAAAATGTGAGTAAATGTTATTAGTATAGCATTAATAATTCTGCCATTAACGTGAAGAAACTTGCCTTGGATTTCCGAGCCTTTTCTATTTCTGTTCTGGGACTAGAAGAGCTTAGAGGCTTGTGATACTCAGTTATTTTTTTGTCTGCCTCTGTGTATTTGCTGAGCCAGAGTTTATAAGAGACGTAAAAGATAACAGACATGTAGGGCAGCCTCTTTGTTTTAGGAATCCTTAAACTAAATCTAAACCTCCCTTTTGGCAACTCTTAAGAAGTTTGAGTTAAACAAGATTTGAAACTGGGAGAGCTCCTCACTTATCAGAGTTGGTTTCTTACACTGCTTAGCTTGCTTGGGCTTTCTAGACAAAATTATATTTTCTAGTCTGTCAATTAGATTTATTCCTTTATTAGCAACCTTGATGTTAATAAACCCATAAAAATCAGTAGCACTTCTGTTCTCTTGTGTTTGCATTTCACCTAGAATAATCACAACAGAGTAAGAAGTAATTAAATATTCTGGTCATCAAAACAACTAGAAGTATGTTGTTTTGATTGTCCTTTGCATAACCAAACATTGTGGATGGGAGCTGGATCAGCCCTTGTTTCTCTTTTTGTACAGTACCTACCCAAGGCTACTCTGACCTGTGACACAGTCACCTGACTTTGGACAAAATAAAGACATAATTTTATCTCTTAGGTGACTTAGCTACAGGACCTTGAACACATTAATGGGAGTTATATAATGAAGTTTCTTTTCCGGTTTTGCAAACCTTGGCACTCTCATCCAATCTGCTCGATACTCGTATTTTGAAGCTCTACTGCCATTGAGTGTGCTGCACCACAGTGAAATAATGCCATATAGGTATTGTTTCTACAGCATCCCTCACCTAGAGATACATTTTATTATTGTGAATTACTGATATATTAAATATGCATTATTTATTAGATTGTAGCATTCAGTAAGTATGTATTAAACTGGTTGATGTAAAACCAGCTTTGACAGCCACTGAAGAAAGCAAAAGCCTTCAAAAGCCTATGTGTCAGAGACAAGAGATGGTGCAAACTGTCTTGGTTATGATAATCTCTAAAGAAGGGAAAATGGAGAAGTTACTTTGGGTTCCATTAAATCCTTGACCTCTTAAAAGCCTGATACTAAGGGATTCAATTAGTGACAAGTGCAGTTTAGGTTGAGTGATTCATCCCCATGTACTCAAGTCTCACAATTCATACATAAGAATGACATTAATTTCTCTTAGCTTTAGCATTCTTTAGGTGAAATAATTAATTAACTTGCCTAAGAATAAAAAGCTTGATTAGTCCTTGTCAGTGAGCAATTCATTGTGCTGATCTGTCCATCCACCTTGGTCAGAGTCTTCTGAACCCTTAAGACAATTTCAACTAAGTTGGTGAGCTGGGGATGATCACAAAAATAAATGTCAAGTTTTGTGATTGGGCAGACAAGGAGAACTTTATTAGCAGGTCTGCAAGGTTCCTGTGAAAATCATGGAAAAGATATTTTGGCAGTGGGGAAAGACTCAAGCAGACCTTGCAGTTGACCATAAGGTGTAAGGCTGGAGGAAACCAGGCTTCATTAATTCTGCAACGACTGCTTGGTTTTCTTTTCCTTTTTTAAGTCTCATTATGGGAAGTGTCAGTAACTGACAGATACAGAGAGCTTGACTCTTCGGAATGTGGATGTTACCATCTCTTTGTTGCTGCTCATGGGAGCCCAACCTGTCAAACACAGAGGTGCATGCAAAATGGATGAGGGTGCCAAAGTCCAGCCACATTTATTCAGATGAAGTATTAGGCGTCGCATGCCAGTTCCCTAACATGTAGGGACTTGGGCCTTCCCATCTCTTCTGGATATTTTTAGCTTATTCTACAAACTGTGGGTAGTTGACACACTTGTAGGCAATAATGTAAGGCCATGAGGTAAGAATCAAAATTATTGTATTCCTGATTATGGGCAAATGACCCCTTCATGTTGGTTGATACAGTTGTGGCTGGTCGATGTTTTCTTAACAATTTGGCATTGTGGTTTTTCTCTTTTTCCTCTTAGTGCAGAGGTGTAAAGGATGGAAGGTGACTCACTCAGTATGGAACTGTTGTTCCAACAGGAATCACTTTCTGCTTGTGTGTCTTCTGTGAACAGTTGAATCACTGCCCAGCTTCTGTGTCCCTAAAGAACATGCCCAAACAGCAGTGATTCAAACCTGTGATTGACCACAGCTGCCGTTGAGATCTGTTTTTACAAGAGTCAAGATGGTTTTGTCTGGAAAATTAACTTTCTGCTCACTTAAACCCAGGTGGTTTTTGCTTGACAAGGGTAGTGTTTCAGAAGAGGGATAAGACACTGTAAGAAAACAAAATGGATGCAAAGTCAGTCTTGTCTCACGCTCCTGTTTCACCTTCCTTAGACAGTTCCCTATAGCTTCTCCTAGGCCTTCTGAGCTTTTGATATTGTCCCCAGAATCAAGATCTGAGACCAAAAATTAACTTGCTCTTTACACAAGATGTACTTCAGGAATTAATTTACTACATGGCCCCTTCAAGAGTCCCAGAGACAGCTACTGGTGACCTCAGTCATGTGGTACTGCCTGCCTGAGTTTCTGTCACTGCCTGGGCTCCTGTTGGCAGGGTATTTGGAACAGAATCTCCATAACTGGCATCTGGAGACTCCTAGATAAGGGGCAATATCTTCTTTTGGTTCAGACACTGTGCTGGAGGAACAAGGGAGAAGGCTGCACAGAGGTTGTTTTGAGATTGTGGGGCTGTGCTTGCAACTCTGAAAGAGGATTTTATTGGGAGCTGCTGAAAAAGCACATGTGCTTTTTAAAAAAATACTATTTTAATTTTTATTCTGCATTTCTTTTGAAATGGAGAGTCATCCTGAATTTGAAACTGCCTTCTAGTTCGAGCTATTACAGTAATAACAGGGCAGGTTACCGTAGGTCTCCTAGAACTGAAGGTGTATAGCTAATACGTAGTCATATAACTCGCTGAAAGTAATTTTTACATGAATTTGGTATAACCAGGTCACGTAAGGTCACTGTGGTAGTCATCACAGGCCTGTAAATGGTACAGTTAAACCAGTGGATACTATTATTTCTATTAATCTTCCTAGAAAAGCCTTTATAATTCTAATTTTCTAGGCCATTAGGGTAAAGGCAGATTACAACTAAAGCTGGTTTATTAGCTTTACTCACCTTGGGTTTATGCAGCCCAGATCTCTTCTTTTGGGTGCCTATACCTGGAGTCGTTACTTTCCTCAATGGTCTTTTAAACTTGTTTTCTTACATTTAGGCCTGAGTATCCTTATTTTACCTTATCTAATCTGAAGTTAGATTCTGCTTCAGAGTTGGCCCTGGACTGAGCAGCAGGTTGAACCAGGACTTCTCCAGAGGTCCCTGCCAACCTCAGTTATTCTGGGTTTCTAACTTCTGCACTCTTCACAGCATGTGAGGCAAACTGCTTCACAAGTCCCAGTTTATTCAGTTACACAGAACACTGAAGTGAAGCAGGAAGAGCACCCAAACTGTGGTGGCTGAATCTTCCTCCACCACTTCACCTGTCAGCTGAGTGATGCCACCCTGCACGGGTCCAGTCATCGTCCCTCCTGGCTGTGACCATGCCAGAATAGCATTTCTTGGGGCTGCCATGGATCAATCCCAAATTACAAGGCACACGTCCCACAGTGGGCAACAACGGATTAGCCGTTGGCTCTGGACGATGCGGGTGATGGGCCTGGTGCCTCCTAGGAGCTGCGGGGCAGGAGAACGGACAGGGTCCCTTCCCCCATGGAAGCTCTTGTCTTAATGACAGAGTTGTGTTTTCACACCGGCTTCTTTTGCTCCTCGGCTCTCAGCTTCTGACCACGGATCACTTCTGACCGTTTCAGTGCAGCCTCCTGGGACGGACGGACGGACGGACGGACGGCCAAACCAAGGCCATCCCTCGTGTCCAAAGAGGCAGCGGTGGGTGCTCGCCCCCAGCGCCCCTCGGGCTGCGGCGCACCCGCTCCGAGAGGCTGCGTGAATCCTGTTCGGGCGCTCTCGGAAAGCCTCTCCCCGGAGCTCTGCGTGAAAGTTCACGAGCGGCAGAGATCCGTCCCCGTCGCGGCTCCCGCGGGGCGCCAGTGCCCGTGTCCGTGCCCGCGTCCGTGAGCGCCGGAGCCCGCCCGGCGTTTCGGCGCGGACCAGCAGATGGCGGCGCCGCCCCGGCTGGGCGCGCAGCCCCGCGCACGGCGCTGCCGCCGAGCCCCGCTCCGGTTACAGCCCTCCCTCGCCCCCGCCCTCCGCCGCGGTGTCTCCCTCCCTCCCCGCCGCCTCCCCGCCTGTCACTACCACGCCGGAGAGCCACCATGGCGCACGGCGGGCCACGCGTGTCCGCCGCCGCCGCTCCGCGCGGGGCTGCCCGGCTGCCGCCGCTGCTGCTGCTGCTGCTTCTGCTGCCGCCGCTGCTGGGCGCCGCCGCCGCGCCGCGCTGCGCGGAGCCCTGCGGCCGCCCGCGCCCCGTAGCCCTGACCCGCGGGGCGCGCAGCCCGCCGGAGCCGCGGCGCGGCGGCGGGGCGGCGGCGGGGAGCGGCCGCTCCAGGAGAGCATCCTTGGCGGTCGGCCGGGAGCAGGTCTCTCTCGTCAGCACCTCCTTCGTTTTGAAAGGGGACGCGTCTCACAACCAGGCGATGGTGCACTGGACGGGCGAGAACAGCAGCGTGAGTGCGAGGGGCAGTGCGGGCGGGGTTTGGGGTCCCTGCCCTTGCCGTTGCTTTGCTCTTCCAACTTGCGGGGAGCAGCCCGAGCTCCGCCGGCCGCGATGCGGCCGGTGCGCGCTGCTCCCGCCTCCCGCTGGCCCGCCCGGGGCGCGGGGGTCCCCGCGGGCAGCGCTCGGGGTGCTGCGGACGGTGAGGTGCCGCCGGGAGGCGAAGCGCCGCCGTGGTCGGGCCGACCCCGCGTACCCCTCGCTACTTCCCCAGAAGTTTGGAAAGTTTGCGAGCGCGCATCTTGCGGAGGCGCCGAGTGCGCGGTGTGCGCCGCGCTGCCAGGAGGATGATGAGGAGGAGGGCGGCTTAGATCCGGACCGGCGAGGTGGTGTCCGTGTGCGGTCGGCGTGCCCCCGGGTCTGTGCCAGGGTAGCCGGGTAGAGGAGACGCACGGACGAACTGCGGTGCGGGGATTATCTCCTCCAGCCCCGCATGAAGTCCCAGATTAAATTGTCGAGGCTTAATC
The DNA here is from genome assembly GCF_015227805.2 of Hirundo rustica. Lineage (NCBI taxonomy): Eukaryota > Metazoa > Chordata > Aves > Passeriformes > Hirundinidae > Hirundo > Hirundo rustica. The sequence continues at coordinate 10,989,909 of NC_053454.1, read as the reverse complement.
GATTCACCGCGATTCAGTCATCCCCGTGTAATCTCCCCCGCGCCGCGGTCTGCCTCCTCAAGCGCCGGGGAGAGAAAAACTCGAAACAAACCGAAAATTGAAATAAAACGTAGCTCTGGGCTCGAGGTGATGCGAGCAGCAGGGGTGAGAGAGCGGGACGGCCCCGCCGGGCGCCGCAGGAGCTTAGGGACGTCCCGCAGAGGTCCGGAATAGCAGCAGCTCTCCGAGGGGGCTTTTACAGCCACATCGGTGGATAAAAACCTTGCACTGGGACCAGTGATACTGCATTAGAGCATCAGTGTTCACAACTTTTCACACTTGAAGCAATGTGTCTTGCCTTTATTGTTTATCTGTTTTAGACAGCAACTCTCACGGTGGGTGCCACTAGTATTTTTTTAAAACTAATTTTCAATTTCAGCTAGTCTTCACTTCTTTTTGCATTGATCCATTAATGGTTGTGTATTTGCACGGGTGGTTTCAGGGATTTGCTGCTTCTAATTTATTCTTCACTGAAACATTATATCATAACAGTGGCCATCATGGGTAAATATTACATAGCACCTTGCACTGTCTGTGTAACTTCATAGTCAGGAAAATACCGTTGTGAAAGTTTAAGATTAACGTTCTCCTGGAGGATTTTAGTGTTTCTGGAAAACTGACTTTTAACTGCAGTTCAGCTAAAATCTGACTCTGCTTGAACTTTGTGAATTTAATATAAAGTTTACTTAAACTTGGCTCAGTTCAGAGCGTGTGTGTTATACTTCTCATAAGTATGTGAATTATCATCCTTTCTCTAGGACCTGAAGTCCTGGGTCCCTTGCTAGGGAGTCAGCCAGGATGTGGAGCTGCGAAGGCTCCGCTGATGAGGATGCAGTGTCTCCCAGGAGCGTGCTGAGCGCTTATGTTAATAGTCTTGTATAATCAGGTGTCAGAGTTGAAGTCAGCATCATAAAGCTTGACACTTTCAAAGGCAGTTTTTGATTTGCTCAGGAAGGAAGTGTGAGATGATGGTCATTTTCTATGAAAAGAAAGTGTTGTAAATCAGCAGCATCAGCTATTCTGATTCTATTCTTCCTGCATTTCTCTGCTCTTAGACTGCTGCCGTTTTTTTGTGGACAGTGCTTGCAGGCTGTTAGGACAGCTTCCTTGAAGAATTCAGTATTAAAAAGTTGGCATAAGTTCATTTTTTGACATAGAAGGCAAGTAACAGCTTTCATGCAAAGCATTTTGCACTCTAAAATGAATATAGTAGAACCTTGCTAATCCACAGTTATGACTAGCGGTCTCGCCTCGCCTCTCTGCAAAGATTTAATAACAGATGCTGCAGTGAGGGCTTGTATTGCTAAAATGTTATTATTTCTTCACAGTATGCTACAGCTCACTTACTAGAATACTACCACATAGAACCTTCAAAAGCAAAGATAAATGGCAACTGTCAGAAGAAATGAAAGTGGTTACAGTCTTTGCTGCAACTTAGCTCTTTTTTTTGTTTGCTTAGTTGCTATCTTCTAATTCAGTATTGCAGAATGACGCACTCATCATGAATGCCTGCAGACGTTCTGTACATTATTTGTACATTCAATAAAATAGACTTTTGCAGAGTTCTTTACAAAGTATGATGCTTACTCTGCCTGCCATCAGGTGATTACTGTCAAGCAAGACTGTATTTGAATGAGTGACCTGTTAATGAAAGGCTTTGCTGCCTTAACCCAAATGAAAGCAGCCAGTCTTTGCACTGGATGCTTTACAGTATGACTGTCAGCATTTTTTTCAGCTTCTTTTCTTGTTAGCTAGCTTTGTTTTATTGCATGCTTCCAGAAGAAGAGCTGATGTTAAACAAAAGCTTCCAGAGAAAAATAATTTGTAAAGACAGTTCATTGAGGGTTTTTTTTCCTCCTTTTTTTTTTTTTTTTAAGGAGTGGAAGAAATACATTAAGCTCAAAGGAAACAGGATGGACTCAAGGGGATTGGCAAGGTTTTTGCTGCATGTTTGTATGTTATATTCAAACAATTGAAAATAAACACCTGATACCAAACATATTTAAAGTAGTCTTGAATGTCTGTTTATTTAAGTAGATATGTATGTATTTATTTATATTGCTCTGCTTTGTTTGGAGGTAGGAACACTAAGGTCCAATGCTACTCAAACCTGCCACCTTATTCTGCGTTCTTAAATCTATGGCAAGTTTTTCCTTGTCTTGGCAGCACAGGCTTGAGTCTTGGAGCTCTGCTGTGTCCCAGGCGCATTGCAGCCAAGGGGAGGGCTGTCATTCCCACAGTGGAGTTTTGGATCAGACCCTGTGAACCTCAGGAGGCACTCAGCAATCTGAAAGTGTCACCACACACATTTGGCACCTCATTGGAGGTACTCAGCACTTTGTAAACCGAGGAGCTAAACTAGCTTCGTTACCCCTTACAGCTTCAGGGCTGAAAATTTGACAGTGATGAGCTCCAGATGACCACATATCCTCTTAAACACCTCACATAGTAAAATAAATGAAGAAGAAATATGCAATAGGGTTATTCCTTTGAGCTCCATGATGAAGAAACAACTATAAAAGCAGAGGAGGCAGCTGCATCTCTCAGGGATGTTCACCTGCAAGAATAGTTCATTGAAAGTGCTGCCATGGAGTACTCATGTGTGTGGATCTAGGGCAAAAACATGTGGGAGGGGCAGAAGTTAGGTTGATATGCACATGGAGTTTTAAAATAATAATTTGCATTGTGTAAAACATCCTGTGCTGCAGTAGTAGGAGCATGAGATTTTTGATTGCATGAGATGTTTTGAAAGAAACTAGAAATTAAATTGATCCTCTCTCTTTCCTCTTTTCCCTACTGTAGAAGTCTGATGTTTACTTATTATCCTCTTGTAATGCTGTTAGTTCGGTGAGTTAGAGAAATGGTGGCTTTGATGGCAAAGCAGAGGATGTGGTTGCACGGATTGTACACTGGGAGCATCAGGGTACAATTCCTTGCTTTGTCAAGAGAGAGCTGTACCAGGAGATGGTAAATAGCTTCCCGCTCTGTGTCTTTTATTTTGTAGTCTAATAATTATTTACAAATCCTATGAACAAGAAACATGTCTCCAACCTTTCTTTGCAGTGGTATGTATAGTCAAAACCATCACTGATGATACAGGTCTTGCAAAGCCAGTACTTGTCAGCAAGAACGTATCTGGTTAGTGAATTCCTGCAATTAATATTTCTGCTCTCTGTCCCCTCTGCCCACAGAAAGCTGTTGTGTGATCTTACTTTCAAACAAAGGCTCATGCAAGTGGAACTAATTTTCCTGCCCATCTTAAAATATCATAAACATGGCAGGTGGGTGGTGCAAAACACTATTTACTGTGGGAAGGGCAAGTAACTGCCATCCGTGTAACTGATAAATAACACTGAGAATTGGAATATTTACAGGTAGCATGCTAAAAGAATAGCCCTTAGTGTGTTAAGCTAAAAAGACATGTGCCCAGATATACTAAAAATATGCAAGCCTTTCTGATATAGGGGAAAAATAATCAATTCATGACAGCTTTTAAAAATCCTGCTCTTCCTTTGGAGAGCCCAGGAGCTTTTTTTTTTTTTTTTTTTTTTTACAACTTTGTTTGCAAAACTATATTCTTTTTGACCCTCCTGAATAATTCCCATTCTGCATTCATACTGGCCAATTCAAAACAAAACAAAACAAAAAAATCAAAGCCAAAGCAAAAATAGGGGGAGAATGAAACTTGTATTCACAATTGATTTTGATTCAGGGGCTGCTCTTTGTGCTGTGTGCAGACTGCTAAAGTAGTGTGAGCAGGACTTTGGCCAGCTACTTCCAAGTCTGCAGTTTCATGGTGCCAGTATTTCCTTTCTTGGTTTGTTGTTAAAATATTAAGTCCATGCAGGTGCTTATTTGTCCAGTAACTTGATGTCATGATCCCCCAGAAACATATTGGTTATGGAAAATAAATATACACATATTTTTTTTCACATCCTAAAAAGCAGCAGCTTACCAGAAAGGTTTATTGCATCTCTACAGATATTGCTACACACAAAAACTTTAGCTGATCCAGACTTGTCAATATTTGATATACAGATCCTTTGTTTAATTTAGAAGCTTTCTCTTTTTGATACAGTTTCATAACATATGATTTGTAGAGGCTAGTGATCACTACATGCATTCTTCTGGCAGATATTTAATTGGTTTTCTGTTTTGTTCAGTTTGCAATCAATTGTGAGGAAAACTATAAAGAGAATTGACTTCAACATTACTGTAGCACTGCCTATTATGGTAAATGTAGTTATTTATGCAAACTAAAGTCCATCTATGGTGAGGTTTGGGTGGTGTTTCTGCAGAGTAGTCAGACTACATTTTATGAAACTAAAGGGAGCATGAGGTCAAAAATCCTGACAGCTCAGACCTTTGATAAATGGCAGATATGTTGCAAAGTGAAAAGTAGATTTCCCACAGGGAAGGTTTTCCTTAAAATTCCTTGAGATGATAGTGTGATTATAAAAACAAACAGAAACTAAACCCAATAATCATATTTGAATGGAACAGCAGAATCCCACATGGAAAGCGGAATGATTTTAATCTGTTTGAAGTAACTCAGGAGTTTAAAATTTCTTTTTCCTTTTCCTTTTTCTTTTTTTAATGGTATGAAGTTTCTAGCTTACTTCATCTATTTGCTTCTACCAGCCACTGTTTTCTGTGTCTACCAGCCTTACATCTGGCTGTAAGTCATATTGCTGCCTGCTGACTTCCATCCCCATTTCAGCAAATTCCAGCTGCTAAAGGAAAGAGACAGTAGACACTTAAAACTGATACATACTTTAATTAGTAAATGTGTACTTCAAACATGCTTCAAAGTCCTCCTCCATGAACCCTCCACACCTGCAGCCAAACCTGGTTTTACCTGGTTTGCTGGTTTGACTGGCATTACCTGGCTTGCTTAGGAGCGAGCTGTTACAGTAATACTACTGTGCCGACATCGGGACAAGCTCAGTTTAAATCTAGGAGGGAAATTTAGCAATGTACACTCTAGAGAAACACCAGATTGAAATCCTTCCTCCCTCTGATACTGCTGATGTATCACGCGTGCATGATAGACAAAGCAATCACAAGGGATGTGTTTAGGCTGGGGATAGCAGTTCACGTGTCCCAGTGGGAGCATAATGCATTCTTCTCAAGTTTGATGGTCTTAGAAATATACTGATAGAGATCTTTGGAGAAAGAATTGAGAGCATCCCTTTTGACTTTATTAAATTTCAATAGAGTAGTAGATCCTTTTTGAAAGAATGGAAGGGGAAAATGATGAGCTTTTCAAAAAAACAATAATTGTTCTGCTAAAATGGGAGCTCAATAAGGTATGGACCACCTTATGAATTCAAAACGTGAAACTGCCCATATTATAGGAGCTTTTATGCCAAGTCCTTTGCCTGTCCAAATATATTTTATGGTTGTGTCAGTTAAGACCAAAGGTTGTTCACATAAAGGAGAGAGTCTGCAGTACAATCAAGTGGTATCCTTCTATGTTCTGAAAACTCAACTTCATTTATGTAAAAGCAGAAAGTATAGGTTGAAAGTATTCTGCAGTATATGACTTCTTGCTGTAGCTCAGAATGAAACTTGATAACCTGCAACATCTTCAGAATTTTTATTCACAGTCTCACATTTCTTACATTTCCATCCCCAACCCCCTGTCCCAGTAATAATAATCTAACAAATCACTAATGACAAAACCACTTTTAAAGAAATAATGGGTGGGATCCTTTGCTGTGCTTTACTTCATTAGGAAAGAGAAAATTCTCCACTGCAAGGGTGGTGAGACACTGGGAAAAGTTGTCTGGAGAAGCTCTGGGTGCCCCATCCCTGGAGCTGTCCAATGCCTTGCTGAATGGGGCTTTGAGATAGCTGGGCTAGTGGAAGGTTTTGTGCCTATGGCAGGGGGGTTGGAACTAGATGAACTTTATTGTCCCTTCCAAACCAAACCGTTCTGTGATTCTATGATTCAGCCATTAGGTCTAAGCTTGGATTTCTGCAGTAGGAAGGAGATGGGGATGGTGTCTGGATTGATCCCTGACAATGTTAACAGACATGCTTGAGAAAGCTGGGCACATCTGTGGGACTTACTGACACTTCAGTGCGATGAGAAGTGCTGGGCTTATGAATCCTACTGGATGTCATCAGCCCTGGATGAGGGTGTTGTGGAAAGAGGAGAGATGCTGGGGTGCTGGGGTGTCTTGCAGGACTGAGAGCCCTTGGCAGAGCTGGTGATGCTCTGTGCAGCCCTGTCACCACTGTGAGCTCTAAGCAAGAGCTGAGGTGCAGTTGATGCCTGGGGGAAATTTAAGGCTTGGCCAGAGACAGAGCATGAGGTTCCAAATGATCAGCTGTTGGATTAAATTGAAGATGAATGGTAGTGCCAAAGAACTTTTGCCAGTTACCTCACCGGTATCTTTTGAAATACCACTTGCCTTACATGGGTGATTTTGCAGTTTCCTATTTGCAAGGTGAGGATAATAGTACTTCTCTATCTCTTAGGATGGCTTTTGCCTAGAAATTGGCTTTGCACTTTGATATTAAAGTAATGGTTTTCACCATAACACCTAAAAGAGGCAGGTCTGCAGAAAATGACGTCTGTGATTTCTTTGTTCCTTTGGGATTAGAGAAGGAAAGACTCGCACAGGTCATGCAAACTTGTCTGCTTGTTCTGGTGTTTGTTTTGATCGGGGCTCCTTTTAATGTGCAGTCCAGTTTAATTTAAATGCCTAGACTCTGGCACTTCAAGATCTTTGAACAGTCCTAAGTTTATGTGACTAAAGCCAGAATCAGTGAAACTTAACCTGTATTTAATATGATTTTTCTGCCTTTGTTTAGCTGTTTAATGAAACAACTATGTTTCTTTCTCAGTATTTGTGCTTTTTATGCTTTTGTAGACTAATAATTATTTCTCTGAATAACATTTATTCTTGACCTTATAAGTTTTCTTTTATAGCTCACTTTTCCTAGCTATTTAATTGTACCATCTGGATAGGACAGTACCTAGATATAATAGTACCTATTATGTGTCTGACAGGCACATTTTTAGAAATGTACTTGTACACAGAGATTATTGCTAATTTCTGGCATCCTTCTAATTGCTCTCATGATTATCTGTTTTCCTAAAAAGAAAATCACAGAACAGTAAATAGTTGTGTTTTATTTTTTTTTTTAAGGGAAGTCATAAAAACCCTTAAATAATTCGGTCATTAGCAAAAAAAGCTGTATTTTGTGGTTTCTGTGCAGTAAGTTTGTAAAAGTTTGTTCTAGTAGATGAAGTAGATTTATTTAATGTTTTTTTCCCCATTCACTTTATGAACTTTGTTTCTTTGTCACTGGAGGCACAGTAAAGCTGCATGAATGTTGCAGCTGTGTATTTGGGAGCAGTAGGTCCATGTTTACTGACCAGTGTGCAGAGGGCAAGCTATGCTCTGTGAAAACACTTTTTTTTATCAGTAACAGTAACTGTCTCTGCTCTGGCCTCTGGACTGAAAGTGCTTAGGAAAAGAGCAGTCTTCACCCTGCATGTGTCTAAACAAGATGTCTCCTGGGGTTCTGCTCTGAGTTAGTAGCATTTAGGTGGTGGATAATACCAATAAATAATGATGATAATGATTGAGAATCAAGCTGTTCCACCTGTAAATTTTACCAGTGCGCAGTTTGGCCTCCTTAACTGAGGAGAAATGTTGCTTTTCTCAGGTGGTGAGGAAGAACCTGTTTACGATTAATGCATTCATATGCTTCCTTCCCTCCACCAGCAATTGTCACTGCAGGACAGATGCCCAAGGGGATGGAACTGGAGGGTGAGAGGAGTGTGATGAGAGGAGTATGCAGGAATCACTCTGAGCTTTTGGCATTGTTTCACAGTGGGAAATGTGACTGATTCTGAAGAAGAAGTTGTTTCTTCATTGAAAACACAGTTGTACCGGGGTAGTAGGTTGCCATAAAATCCTCAAGGGGTACAATGAGATATTTTTCCTGTGTTTGCTAGCAGAAAGATACCTTGTAACTTAGTCTTTTCAGAGGATTGGAACTGTTTGTGAAGTCTAACACATCGAAATCTGCAGCAGCACTTGTTAGATCTTGCCATTTACAGAGAGCAGAATATGCTTCTCTCAGCTCTTGTTTTATGTTCCCGGCAATTGTTTTGGTGTTCAGCCTAAGGAGGCACCAGTGTTAACATAGGTAGAGATAAGAGTATAACCCTGAGGAACTCGTGAGCCCCTTTAGTATGGGCCGCTCTATTTTATGCGTGGTTTTTGAAGGGCTCCATGGTTGAGATATAAAAAGAGGAATAAACCAAACAAAAGCAGCATGTGCCAGGAGCAGGTGGATTAGTGGATTACTTCCTCAGTGCAGAGATCTTAACTTCAATCACTACCAGCAGTCAATGGGGATCCAAATGGATGTCGTGCACATATGCAGTGCTCCCACAGTCAGCTTGGTACAGAGCTCTTGAGGTGAATTCTGGGGAGATTTGTGGCAGCAAATGCCTGGAGATTCCTGCCAACCTGGCTGATGATGCTGGAGCAGTTGGATGTCATGGAAAGACTGATGCTCTTGTGCCCACCCCACCTCAACCTGCAGTGATTTTCCCAGCAGAAAAGGAAGTCAAAATCAGATTATTAGGATCTGCTGTGCATTTGTGTGTTTGTACTTACAGGCTCTAATCTTGATAATTCTTAGCTAAAGAAACCCCAGTATCCTACTCATGGCAGGTTGGTATCAGTAAACTTCTGTCCCTAAGTTCCCAGCTGCTTTTGGGAGGGATCCCTCTGTGCTCTTTCTGAGCACTTTGTGGAGCCCTGTTGAGAGTAGTAAGGGTTCCTGTGAGATGTGGCTGCCATACATTGCTCTGCACACGTGCTAAGTGAACTTCATTCCTTCTGGCCTCTCTCATTTTAGTCTTGTAACCTGCACTGGTTTCATTGCCGTGCATAGGGCTTTGGAATCTTCAGTATTGTAGTATTTCATGAGGTTAGAGCATAGAAAAACCTTTCTTCTCCCAAGATGCTTCCTCATAAGCAGTAGGACTTCATCAAATTTGCAGCTTTTGATGTAAAAGGCCATTTCTTATTATGCTATTTGTTTGGTTTTTAATCAGTGGTTTCCTGTGTTTCCTTGCCTGTTACCCAACCACAAAATGGCAAGTATGTGGAAAGGTCTCAGCTGCCTTGAGAGCAGTCTTGAAACATGTTCTTTGCTCTGAGTGAGAAGTACAAGCTGAACAGAAACTATGCAAAACATTTATGCTGGGAGTAGAGTGGCTTCAGAGTGAGAGCTGTGTCCTGAGCACCATTGACAGATCACAGACACTGACAGTGAACTCTCTGGTTGGTGCTTCGGGTAGAAAATTGGGAAGCTGTTACTATTAGTGGCCCTGAGCTTTCCTTTCTCCCTGGATGAGGGAGGCCAATACTGATGGAGTCAGCTGAGATCTGATCCTCTTTGTAGTTTCCCAGCTTGATAGGAAAAACAAATATGAAAGAATCCAGAGTTTCTTCTTTCCTCTCTTGTACATGACATCAGCAAGGTGATGCTGAGCACATGCAGGAGGGAAGAGGGTGTGTGGATAGAGCAGAAGTGTCCATACTTTTGGAGCAAGCAGCCCACTATCAATGTACTAAATTTCTCTTGGGTCAAGATACTATTATTTAACACTGTCTAAAACCACTGTAAAGAAGAGAAGCAAGAAGATGTGTTCCATGTCAGCTGAACAGCATTTTTGTAGCTCTGTGAAACCCACTTTCTGATTCACTGATTAAGTTGTTGGTTCCTGGCAGCTTCTGTGAAGTAAGATGCAGGAGGAACACATTCCCTGCATATAGGCTGAATCAGGCACCTGTGCTTAAAAATTGTGGGATGTAGCTCAGTGAACATGTTTTCAGTTCGTAATGAAATACATATGTTCATCTTCCTGCAGCATCTCTCAAGGGCTACTGGGCAGAGCACTGAGGGCCACTAACATGATCTTCTTTTCCTTCCTTTCTTTCTTCCTCCTCTTCCAACTGCTTTAAACCAGATTTTTTTTTTTTTTTTAATAAATTTGGCTCAATTTAGAAGGCTTTAAAACTTTTAATAATCTCATTGCTGCTGGAAAACCTGAGGAGGGAATTTTTAAAATTTATTATATAAGCACCTTGTGCCCTATGTTTCATTTCTTGATTTAAAAACCCTTGGGAGGGAGATGACTGATAGCAGACTACCATATATAATGCATGTGAGGACTGGGTTGTTAGCTGATAAATTATCAATATAAAATATTTTTTTCTGGTTTAGTTAACTGCAGAAAGGCACTTCTTTAACTGACACGAACTGCTACAACATAGAAATTGAATGAAGGACAAGTTTCTTCATCAGTGGGCGGGCTTGGTTTAGTTTGATCATGCTGCAAGTACACAGGAATGTTCAGGCTGCTTCTGGTGTTTCTGAGGCAAGAGATGCTTTATGAACTGCATGAAAAGAAGTGCCTCCACTTCCTGTTTGAACCAATGTCCATCTATTGTGGGGGATTACATCTTGGCTCTAATGTTCGTGACTGCGAAGAGACTGTTCCTGAAGATGGGAATGTAAAGCTACAGAAGGGTGTAATTTTTATCTTGTTTGCAGAAACTGCCCGCAAGTCTGGTTATTGCATTGCTGTACTTTGTGAAGTGCATCAAGGCTTCCCTGGGGGAGCAGAACTCAGCCCAGTGTGATGTTTCACAGGGGTTGGTAGCTCAGAAGTTGAGCCCATTGAGATGAGAGCACTGAAATTCACATTTAGGCATAGACTCTGTGCCAGGGAATAATATAAAGAGTTCATAGTGTTTGATGCACAGTCTGTTGTGTGTGGATGGTTTGCACAAAATAGGCAAGCTTTTTATTTTTTGTAGCCACTAAATAGACTTGTATTTATTAAGTGAACCTGTTTGTCACAGTCACTATCAGTCAGTCAGAAACTTTGCTCCCCTTCAGGCAAGGTCTGCAGCGATCCTTTGTTTCTGTTACTTTCCCCCTCTGCTTTTTTTCGTAGGTCTCATTCTTCCTTCCTCCTTCCTTTGTCTCTGTGTCTCCTTTGTTATTTTCTCTTCATTTCCTTCTCAGTATTAAATCGCCTTTCTCACCCCTGAAGGCTTGAATAACATCACCTTCCCCATTCCGTCTGAAAAAAGAGATCTTGAAAGACATGGTTAGTTACGACACTGACATGTCATCAGTTTGGGAGTTGCCATTCCAGTGAAAATAAATATTCACACTTTGGTCACGTGTTGTGTGTAGACTTGGACAGACTGCATGGCATTGCTTGAGGAAATCTTGTGTTCATGGCAGGATCTGTAGCTCCAGAGCATAGCAATAGCAGATGTCTAAAAAACAGTTGTCCCCAAAATACGTCATAGTTGAAACTGGCCCAGGAGCAGTATATTTCACCTAATGCCTCAAATCAAAAGCTGTGAAGAGATCCCTTAAACTTACCTGAGGTTACTTTTGGATTGGGGACATACTATGAAATACACTGCTTCTGTGTTAAGCTTCCAGGTGAGTTTAAATAATCATAATTAGAAATGAAATACTCAAAATTCCATTTCCAGTTCCATGATCTGTACATGCCATCTAATAAGAATTTGAAATGTCTTGGTTGCTCATGTAGGTGTAATTGAAAAATAATCATAATCTTTTCAGTGTTAGATTTAATATATAAAAGAGGTACTGTGAACAAAACACACCTTCTGAAATATCTATTCCCGTGGATTTTATTGTCTGGATTAAGTTCAGATATTAGTGCAGGTCATTCTCGTAGTTGGGTGATGTCATTCTGAGACGGGACTTTGCCAAGTATGCCTCATTATTCCTTTTTGTAGCTGATAGGCAATGAATTCTTTTTCCTTTAAATGAATTTAAATATTTACAAGCTGTTACTTATTGCAGGAATTTAAATGAATGATGCTTCTTTTGAAAACAAACACAATCTGAGGAAAGCAGGGACAGCAAATGAGTTTGAAGCTGTCACAGGAGGCAACTTTGAATCTGATATATCCAAGCTGTCGCTTTTTCAGAGCCCTGACAACATGGGAAAAAAGCAGAAACATGTAAGGTCTTGGTTTCTGGCACAGCTTATTTCTCTGATGCAAGTGCACTTGCTGTGTAGTCACTGAGGTTCATGGGCTGAAGGAAGATGAACAGATTTAGAGTGCTTTTATCTAACATGAAATTGATACTGTCTTATGGGAATGACTTCTAAGAGGAACATGAAAATGTCTGTACTAGGCCAGACCTGTGGATATTTAGGGAAGAGCATCAGACTCAGATGAAAATTTTGTGATCCTTCACCAGACAGCTTTTCTGGCCAACATCAATTTGTGGCCCAGGGGTAACATTAAAAAGCTTCTCAGGTGCAAGAAGCACCTTGTTCGTAAACATGAGATGAGAGGGAAGATGAGCTTATGTACTTGCTAGTACTGGATTTCTATTATCCTTTCCATAAAGCTGAATGAGTTCAAATTTGTCCTATTTTCTCTAAGTGATTTAGATTTTGTGGATTTGTCTCTATATTTTAGAATTTTAAAACAATTAATTGATTCTATATTGATTTAAATAGTATTTAAAATCAGAAAAAATTATATAAAGTAACAAGTAGATCTAGCAACACAATTAAAATTACGGGTTTTTTTTTTCTGTTGTAAGTTTCTCACCAATTTGGGCACTTTAAAGAGTGTTATTTCCCTTGAGTGAATATTGTTTCTGGAAAGAAAGATGCATGGCAAAAGCAGTTTTAGATGTCTTTTTGTTTCTATGGAATTTATTAAAGCATCTTTTTAGAAGTGTGGATGATGGTGCTGTCATGTGCAAAAAGTACAAAGTATCCCAAATGTTTTCCTTGGTTATTTGAAGTTGAATTAATGTTCATCAGATGGACAACCTCATCTAAGCCAGGATTAATTTTAAATTCAAGCCATTTTTCTTTTGGTACATAACCAATACTGTGTATGTTCTTATCAACAAGTGTGTCTCATTTTTAATTTATGGAAGTTTATCTGGAGTATTCAAGTGTCTCACCCTTTCCATGTATGAAAAGATGCCTTTGATGTCTCAGCATTTGACTTTAAAACAGCTGATCTTCTGGTGTGCTGTATAATAAACTTGTTTTGATACATACAAGAAATTCTGCTTGTTTGTTCCAAGTTTGCATGGCATAGTTAAGCTAGGTTTTTGTTCAGTAAAAATTGGTGATTCTTTTGAAATGGAAATCAATCCTTTTCTCTTAAGTTGTTTAAAGGATTTATTAAACAGGCATGATCAAGTTTCTTAGATTTTAAGAAGCGCTGAAGGTGAATTTTCAAAATCTTGCTCATTCTTATTTACAAATAGCTCATGATTTTTAAACAGAGATTTCTAGCGCTCTCTTTCCATTTTAAATATTGTTTTGAAGGACATCGGTAAAAACATTCAGTTATAGTGTTCTATCTATAGACTCCTTGGGAACCCGGGCTGTGATTGTATTTTTCAGCACCTTTTCATCGACTTGAATTTCATCCCTTATGGAAGGATCCTTGGCTTTAATTTGTCTCACAGGTAATGGAATGTTAACAGTAATGGAAAGAAAGAGGTGCCTACAGAATGGAGAAAAGTAAACAGAAGCAAGTAATAACCTAAGAATTATATTTTAATTGTTGAATTCCACACTTTTCTTTATTACTGTTCTTCCTCCTAATTTTATTTTCTCTAACATTCTATATTATTGCATTTATTTAGAAACAAACCTGTTAGCATGAGCTGAGGGTTGTTGTTTTTTGCCTTTGTCTTCTTACTCTCTCTTAGTCCTCTACCTTTCTTTCTGTGGACTGGTTAATTTAATCTTTCTAGCTCTGTGTTCAGCATCACTAGGGTCAGCACGTTACATATGGAAGACACATCAGCTGAAGGAAACTAATATCCCAATCTACTTACTACCAGTGCAGATAGAGGGAAACCGGCTGGCATGAGTGAATTGATTTCTGCATCAATCTCCTTGCACAGGCAATCAGTTCAGCAGAGAGAAACGAGACCTGAGTCCTCATCACTTCCCTGTGGCAGAAGGCTCCCTGCAGTGGAGTTTCATCGTCCTGAGCTCCCTGCTGCACTCACCGAGCTGTGAGAGCAGGGCTTCTCCATATGGTGTCACTGAGCCCAAAGCCTGTGAAAGGCTTCAGTGTGGTTTGGGTCAGATCCTTGGGCTATTGCTGTAAACATACCTTGTTAGTTCGCAGGTATTTAAGCCCCCAGAGCATTAGGTGGCTCTCATCTCTCTTTGCTAACAGCATGAGGCTCATCCTGACAACAAAGGCAGCACCAATTCTATTTGTAAGATTTTTCAGTTTCAGAATCACATGCTACTACTTCTGTGGAATGGCACACAAGTAGGCATCATTACCAAATCTACATGGGGAAAGAACATGGTTTTCTTCCTTCACTTTTTTTGGTAAAGGAACAGTGGTGCAGCAAACCAAGTCTGTTCTGTACTAAAAATTTTCAAGGCATTATACTGTGTAACTTAGGTAATTGCTTAAATAGTCAAGTTAAAGAGAAAATAATTAGAAGGCTAATTTGGATTCCTCCTTCCCTATTACCACTTGAAGATGTTGACTGTGGAGTTCTGTTACTGCTTCATTTAGCTGGACTGTTGCAATGAACTAACTCATTGCATGTCAGCCTGTCCTTGTTCAGAGGTGAGATGGGGGGTTGTGTTGCAGGATCACAGCATGTAGCACTTGTGGCAATCCTGGTACCATAGCATTAGGAGCAAATAGGCTGACATTGGCTTACACAAGGGAGCAGGCTTGCTCTGCTTTGGTCCCAAAGGTGTCATTGATTCTGTATGTTGTACGTGGTCAAATATTTGTCCATGGTATCAGAGAGGTTAACAAAAGGTTGTCATAGGGCTGTGTTTGTCACAAATAGTGACAATAGGATAGTATAATATCAGCATGTCATGGTGCAAATGTCATCATTTTGTGATGTGGCAAATTGTCCCCAAGGACAGGCTTTTTAAGAGATCCTAACAGATGTTGGAAAAATGAGTAAGTTTAGATTGATTTTGTCTGTGTCATATTCAGGAGCAATCAGAAGTTTAGAAAGCAAAGCTTGCAGCAATTGGTATCACTTTTCATTCTTGAAGGGTCTTTGCTAATGTCACAAATTTTAGTCATTTTATACGTGACGCTTCCTTAGCAAGCAAATTTGTTGATGCGTCATGCTTCAAGGCAGCTCCAGAGATGACAATTTTTCAGTAATAAATGTGTTTAATTGGACTGTTCTCCATTTGTAGCAGACTGGATTTCCCTATTTTAACCACAAGACAGTAGGAGAATTTGGACAGTTTCCAGTCTGTTAAAATTTAAGTGCAATAGGAAGTAAGATAATTTTGTTTGTATTTGTTCTGTCCTTCATTCAAACCTTGTTAGAGGCAGCTATGAAGCATACTAAGCAGTGATGCTTATACTTTATCTACAAGGCAAATTCAGCTGGGATGTCTGTGCTGTGTTAACAAAACCCAACCACACTTACATTTGATATTGCAATGTATTATTCCTAGGCTGCTCCCATGTATGTCTATCACATACTGTGAGAAACTGGAGGAGAGGATGTTCAGTAGTTTCCAGAAGAGATTCTAAATAAAATTAACACATGCAACTTGCACTGAAATCAGTGCCTTTGAGATTGCTGATTGCGTTTCTTAAATATGAAGGAGATAATTTGGTGAGAATGGAAGGATGCAGCTTTTTCTGTGGAAATAGTAGATTTCCTGTTTTGTAGAAACAGACTAGGTGGAAAATTTGTTTGTCCAAGCACAAAATAATTGACCCATACATTTGCTCTTTAGGTCAGGTGTTTCTGGATTTAGTTATGAAATGTAGTCTTAGACAGGCCTAGTTATTCTTCAGGGTGGTGGCAGCATGCAAGGCTGATTCTGTCAAACATGAGTCAGAAAACAACATGTAACAGCACTAGCAGGCTGTATCCTGGCCCCTCTTCCTGAAGAGTTTGTGCTCATTCTAAACTGGACTTCACATGAGTGATCTTGTATGAAACTGCCTTCCCGTGTGTCCTAGTGAGTTTGTTTTGCAGTATCCAGGAGGGAGGGGGCATGGCTAGGACACAGGGTTATTCTCATCATTATTCTCCTTCTGGGGAGAAGGGATTCCTTCTGCTCAAGAAAACATGGTGGAAGAATCCATCTGATATTGTATTATTGAGTTTTTCTTTGTGAATAATTTCTTTTCTTATACCTTTTGTTATTAATATTGTTGCTGTTATTGTTAATTTTCTAATTTTTTTCTCATTGCTATTTCCAGAAAATTGTTCTTACCTCAATGCGTGCCTCCAATTGGAGGGGAGAGGGGAGTGGCACGTGGTTTTCGAGGGAGCACTAAACTGGAGAACACCATTCCTAAACCACACCAGCCTTGTTTGGCAACAAAAAGGACTGACTGTCATGGTTTCACCCCAGCTAGCAACCAACCCCCATGCAGCCCTCACTGACTCACTCACTCACCCAGCAGTGGGGTTGGGGAGAGAATTGGAAGGGTAAAAGCTAGAAAACTCATGGGTTGAGTTGGAGACAGCTTGACAGGGAAAGCAAGAGCCACACACACAAAGAAAAACAAAAAATTAATACCTTGCTTCCCATGTGCAGGCAGGCGTTAAACCACCTCCAGGACAGCAGGACATATCATGATAACAGTGACTTGAGAAGACAAATGTCACCACTCCAAATATCCCACCACTCCAAATATCCCACCGCTCCAAATATCCCACCCCTTCCTCCTTTACCTCACTTCATACACTGAGCATGATGTCACATGGTCTGGAATATCCCATTTGTCAGTTTGGGTCACCTGTCCTGGCTGTGTCTCCTTCCAGCCTCCCATTCACTTCCAACTTCCCTGCCAGAGTGGAGTATGAAAAGCAGAAAAGGCCTTGGCTCTGTGCAAATTCTGCTCAGCAATAATAAAAAATCTCTGTGTTACCAACCCTGTGCTCAGCACAAATCCAAAACACAGCCCCATACCAGCCAGTGTGAAGAAAATGACCCCAGCCAAAACCAGCACATACTAGATATGAAAGATCTGTTGAAATTTGTGCTTTCCAAGTCTGTATGTTCCAATTTTCTTTTCACACAGAAAAATGGTTTGTGTTAAACACCTATTCTGCCTATATAGTTTGTAGATTTAAAGTTCGAGCTGCTGTTCATTGAAAACACAGATTGATGTAAGTAAAACATAGTATATTGTCTGAGTGAGGCTAGGATGGGTAGTTCTTAGACATCTCCTCCCCAGGAGCTGGGAAAGCCTCATGTTAGCTTTAACTGTGGCATATCCACTCACCTTGGGTTTAACTGTGATGCCACTGTCAAGAGAATTCTGCTCCTCTGAACTTTCCTTGCAGTACTTGGTCCATACTGAGCTGATTCTCTGTGATTACACCCGGCTGTTAACTTCCTGTTTAGGAAGAGACATTTAATAAAGAAAAAATGTAGTGTTTGATGGATATGAACAGTGTTTAACAAACTTTAAATGGCTTGCTAATCAAGATATTTGGACATTGGGCTCTTTTTTCAAACTATTTGTTCCAGAGCTGATGCACAGACTATCTTTCTCCTCAGTAAGTTCCTAAAGTGGGAAATTTTTGCTCAGATTGCCAACACTGTAAGCCTCTGTTTCCATACTTTCTGTCTCAAAACCAGACTTGAGGTGAGTTGTGATTTCTCTGCAGACAACTGCCTGGTTGCACCTTGATGTGTTCCTGCTGAAATGACAAACAAGGTGAGTCCAATTGTTTTTGAATCTCTTGATTTTGCAGAGAAACCAGTTTTGGTTTGCTGGGCTGCCAGAGGCTTTCTGTTCAACCTTGAGCAGGTAACTTGAATCTTTCTATATCTAAATGTCACATATGGAAGTCTCGTTCCACCTCTTTGGTTATAAGGGCAACATCAAAGATCATTAAGTTGTTGGATACTTTGGAAATTTATGTGATCATGTTACCATAGGTAAACAGAAGGGGAAGACTGGCAATCTACACAGGGAAGTTGTTTTTCTGATGTCAGTCTGATATAAGGGAATCTCATTTTACAGTCCCTTATCCAGAGCTTTTATGTGGCTTTACATCCTCCATGGCATTGCTTTTTAAATGCTGTGCTGTACAAACACTAGAGCATTGTGAATGGTTTTTAATTTTCATATATTTTTAATGTCTTATACTTGCATTAGTGAAAAGTTCTCCTTATGAAACCACTTTTAAATGTGATATATATTATTTCCTCTTAGAATAACATCTATTTTAAAAATCCTTGGGAAATTTTACCTTCCTTAAGGAATGTTTGGTATTTTTAAAATTATTTATCTCAGCTTTTTTTTTTTTTTTTTTTTTTTTTTTTTTTTTTTTTTTTTTTTTTAATTCTAGTTTGGTAAGAGTTATAAATTTCCCGGAATCATTGCATACATAATATTTGAAATGTGTCTGGCATTAGTTCTGTAAAAACAGTCTGGATGTTCTCTGATCTGGATCTACAGAGTAATAAAATATATATGGCACAGTATTAAGTTTTATAATACTCATTACTTCACTGTTGTACCTGTTGGGTAGAAAATCACTGAAGCGAATGAAGAGTATTGCTCTTTGGGCAGCAGAAATATTGGAAGTGCTTTTACATGGCCCCTTCTAGAGATGAGTTTCACTGCAGGGTTCAGCAAAGAAATAATTAGTATTTAAACTGTTTGTGAAAGAATATGACAACTTCTCCCGAAGAAAAATTACAAATCAGTGAAGTGCTTCAGAAGTTTTATTTGGGCTAAAATAATTGCCACATGAAGTCTTCAGGTTAGAATGAGGGATATCTGTGGTCTAGGAGAGTGAGGTTATAACGCATTATAGTAGGACCGTGTTTTGATTCCTGAATCTTTCACATGACTGTCATTGCAATTTGGGACAATGCTTTTTGTTCCTGTTCCACTTCTTAGAGCTGTATTAGCAATGTAATCTGTGTGTCTTTAATATTAACTGGGCTTTCATATTTAGTCACTTTAAGGGTCAATTGCTAAGCTACTTAGGCAACAAATTTTACCTACCTGCTTTGTAACCATTGTGACTCAATTCTGGAATACTCTGTAGCTGCTGAGGGGACTACACGTGTTGTACAATACTGAGCATTGTACTCTAACAATGAGCTCCAAAAGGTTAAATATTTAGATAATGCTAGCCAACCTGTCATTCTTGAGGTTAATAAACCTTAGTATTGGTCTTGATAGCTTTCTGTTTCTGAAATTGATTTTAATTTATGTTCTGTAGTAGATGTACTTATCTGATATAATGAGGATTGCTTTAACATTGCTATTGGCCATAATACATTTAGTTTCAGGAGCTGCTTGCGTTGAAATTTACTGCAAAATAGTGTAAGTGCAACTGTTTACTTGGGAGTGTCTAGGAGAAAGTCATGTTGATATTTTAATTTTAGAATATGTAATTGTAGCATTCCACTTTCATTACTGAAGAGCCAGTTACTCATTCTCAGGAGAGTTGTATAGGGCATGAAACAGCCCTGTAAGCATGGCAGAGCAAAGCCATCAGAGAAGATGCAAGTTTGTGGTGGGTGTATAATCCCAGTGCAGTTTTGCACGATGAGAGCTTGCAGTCTAGATCTTGGATATAAGCAGTTCCCGAGTGTCAAGCCTGGCATGCAAGTCCCATTTATGTGAGCCGCTGAGGTTCACCTGTCTGCTGGTGGGTTTAGATGCTTTGCAATATGTTGAGTTTGCATTCTTCCAGGTTCTAGTTCTCTTAAACCCTCCAAACCTAAGGGTGTTTTTAAGAGTACTGGTGCTTGGTGCAGCTCTGCAGGCACTGTGCTGACACAGCTGAGCTCTGACACAGGCAAGGGGCTGAGAAAACATGGCCAGAGCAGTATGGAAACTTGGATGTTGGGGAAGTAGCTTCACTGCTGAATCAGTGTCCTGTAAAACAGATTCCTTAATGTACAGTTTGCTACCTGTTTGTCTGGGTAGCAGTGCTGCCTTAAGCAGCTACAGAGTATTTCCAGGCTTACACAAACGCTCCCAGCTGGTTTCACTGTAGCTTTTTGTGGAGAACTGAACTGGAGAGAATTTATTGTGATAACAAGAACCCGGACTGCTGAGTTAGACTGGTTTTTTTAATGTCTGATTTAAATCTGTTTTGCTTCGGTTTACTTCTTTCCCTATCCACTCCATAGGGAGAAAAGTTTATATCCTGTCTGTTTTCATCAAGCTTTAATATCTATGAAAGCCTTTATTAGACTTCTCCTATGTATTGTGTTCTTTAGATTTAATAACATCAACTTTGTCATCCTTTCCTCGTTGCTCACTTGGTGCTGCTTTTCTAGAGTGCTCATCATTTTTACGATGCTCTTCCAGGGTCTTTCCAATTAATCATCATTAGTCCTGTGATGCTCAGGCAGGAACACCCTCTTCCAGCTGTGGTCCTCTAGGTAGCTTCGTTAATTTTATTGGTAAACTCCATGAATTTAATTCTTTTTCTTGCTGACTAAAATCATGTATAAGGAAATTAATCTTTTAGAAAAATAGGAATTTTTTATATTTCTGTGGCTTTTACTCCTCATGGCAAACTCTGCTTTGAATTAGTGCATCTACTTTAAGTCTTGCATAGTGGCATTGGGTTTTGCCTGGATGTTCTTCCTTTCTGGCATACAGGCACACAGCACATGTCCTCCTACATCACCCTTCACCTCATGACTGGAATTTTCTTTCTATATCCCTCTGCATCCCTAATTTTTCAACATACATGAGCTTCATAATACATTTCTGAATTATGGACATTTATAGGTAAATTTTGTATAAGCAAACTACACAAGTAAAAACAAGTTTTGTTAAAATTAGAAGCTCTATGTGCATGTATATGTACTTATTTATGTCTCACTTGAAATACTTTGTAGATTAACCTCTGCTTTATTTTCTCCACAGAAAATCATTGAAATGTTTACAAATAATGACCTCTGTTGCCTTGGTTGAATGTTCCCTTTTCTCTGTTGCTTTTCCCATGTGGCCAATGTGAAATCTGTGCTTCTGAAACAGTACCTTGAACGTCCCTTAGATTTCGTTTTGGAGCAGGGCATATAGATGCTATGGTAAGACAAGTAATAATATTCAGCAGATGGTAATGCATTAAACATAGGAGTTCAGAGGCAGGAATCTCACTTTTATTATTATTACTGCACAGCTTTTAAGTGTCCCTGCATCTTCTTAGGCAGATATCTGGAATTTATTGAGTGAAGTAAATTCCTTCTGGGTGTTTACAAGAAAAAGTGACAAATGTGATTTGATAACACTGATAATTCCACAATTCCCTTTCTGCTGATGAATTCAAAACATCTTCTGAGAGCAATATAAAATTAAGTGTTACCAAGACCAGACACAGAATTAAAGTAAAACCAAACATTGGTTAAACCCTCAGAACTGCAGAGATATTCAGAGAAGAAAAAAATAACAGAATACTAACAAGCTTTACATCAATAAGAATGAAACTGATTCTTCAGATAAACAGAAGTGCATAGCTTGCTGAACAGAACAAAGAAGCAGTGCTGGTGTTTCTACCAAGTCACTGCGACTGACAGAGCGCAGAAATTGTTGAGGAAGGTCTATTGAAGAATAACCAGTGGAACATGGGACACCAGTGGGCAGAGTGTGACTGCTCTGCACACAGGACTGCTGTGGTAACTTACAGAACATTCAGTGAAGTTTCTGGTGCAGTTCCTTTGTAGCAAAATGCCTCGCTGTCTTGCATGTTCTGCATTGGAAGCCGAGTAGGTTTCATAGACTGCTACTGGCATCGGTTTAGGTACGAGAAGAATGACAGCTACAGGGCTTGCCGTGAATTATGAGGAAACTGAAATGCTGGAGGCATGGAACTGTGTGTTTCCCAAATATTTTTTTCAGAGGCCAGTGAAGCTTTATCAGCAGTTATGTATGCTGTCCTGAGGGACCTGTGTTGTAGAGAAGCACTGAGCTGTAATATGAGAACTGCCTCTGGTAGGGTCCAAGACTTTTTTAGCTAAGGACGGTACAAAGCCAGAGTGCTAAAGGAAGGCTTAGCATCCCAGAAGCAAGAGCTCTTGGATCTTCACAAGACATCGTAAAAGATTTGGCATTTAGGTATTTTCACTGAATATTAAAGATTGCTCTGGATTTGACGTTTTTACTGCTTTGACTGTTTTTTAATGCAGTCAGGAAGTTTTTGGAGCTCCTGGTGTTCTTGTTGTAGGAAGAAACAAGGGTGAAACTTATAAATATGTAACAGAGGCTCTGAAAATATTTTGGGACCTGGAAACAAAGAGCAAAGGAGATTGGGCCAGTGGAAGTTGGTATTGTGATTTGAAGGCTGCCACCTCTCTTGGGAGTCAGGAAGTTTAGCTCTGAGATAGTGTGAGCTCATGTTGAATGTGTGGGTCTATTTAGAGATGTGGGGGTTTTGTGATGAGGAGTAGTGATACTGTTGTCATCCGGCTCAGTTTCCCACTTTTGCTTTAGTATGGCCAAGTTGGATTTTTGAACCCTGAAATCAGTCTCTTTCTTGACTTGGACAATCTACATTTTAATTTGATTTTGCTGCTTTTAATTTTTCCAGATAAAACTTCAGGGAAAAAGCAGTTTCTTATCATGCATTTCTGTGGCACAAAGTGCAGAAGAATCCCAAATTTGAACAGAGTTTTGAAGTTCTATAACATGGAGAGCAGAGTTCACCAAAAGCAGAGTTGATGCTCATTATTTTGCCAGCAGAGCTGTAGCAGATCTTCAGAAAAAGTTTACAGTGTGAGCATTGGCTCCACTTGTCTAATAATCTATGCTTCAGTAGTTTGTGATCCCACATATGTTCTGCTTCAGGCTAGATAATTAGTGTTGCCAGTGGTTATCTCTTTCTGTGTATTAACTCATATCTGTCCTGGACTGCAGGATGATAAGCTTTTGTTGCATCTAAAGGTTGCTGTGCATCCTCATGCCATTGTATATACAGTACTTAATCAGTAATAGTCTCTATCTGGATTTTCTTGCTCTTGGTTTTCTGTGCCTGTGAGCATCTTTCAGGCTTTGATAGAGGGAGAGTGAGTGGGTGATATGTTTCACTGGGGAATGAGCACTGTTAAGAGCAGGTCATATTATATCATGCTATGGTATTTTAATAACTTGGGCAGACAAAACGTCCTTTCACCAGGGACCATATTTTAAACTTTCAGGATGAGAAAAAATGCCTGTGACTTTGCTTCCTGAGTTAGAGACGTCATACAGGGCTGTGCAGCACATAGAGCCTAACAGGAGTATTTAGCCATTGGTCTGTATCAGCGCACGTGAGATCAGCGTTTAGGATTTCTTGTAGTGATGGCAGCTGGCAGAGAGCTTGTGTGAAGGTGGTGCTCTCTGTGTCTGGAGAGCGCCAGTGGCTTGGAGTGGGCGCAGGTTTGAGCCTGTGAGCCCAGTTTTCTTGGGAGAAATGTCACAGCATCTGGTTATGACTAAGGAGTAGAGAAAAGAAGTGGGGAGAAGGAGACCATTGCTACAATTTCTAATTGTAAATACTCCTTCAGTTAGTCTTTACTCTGTACTGAATCTAAGTCAATAAGGAATAAGTGATGAGGATAGACAGAAGTTATGAATGAGATGTACACTGTAACTGAGTCCCAAAATGTTTACAAGATCACACTTTGATTTTTAAACAATTGCTTAAACAGATAGTTTATTGATAGAAGGACGTTTCTGGCATTTGAAAATGATATATGGTTTATACAGTAATTGAAGTGGCAGTCACTTCATCACACTTAAGTTTATTGATTCCATTAGTACATTGACCTTCTTTCTGCTGAATCACCAGCTTGAATGTCTGTGCTGTGTGGGATAAATTAAAAGGAAAAGATGTCATTTTTTCTAACTGTGCAAGATGCAGTTTTCTGCAATAAATAAGGATATGAAAACAAGGAAACAAGTGGAAAATTAAAACACTGCAGGAGTAACAATGTTTTGAATCTCTTTAATATTTGATGGATTTTTTTGAAGTAACTTTGTGTCAATCACAGGATATCTACTCTGCAGGTCAGTCATGGGTGCTGAGTTAGCTTGCTCTGATACAGTGGCCAGCATCTGTATTCTGGCAGCCTGAGTACACAGAATTCCAGAAGAATATGAAAACTATCATATGAATGGGAGAACAAGGCCAGCTGGAAAATTATTTTTGCGTGATTCCGCTTTGTATATTCTACATGTTAAATAACAGTTTCCACACTTTTATTTTTCCCCAGAAAGATTGCTCATAGTTGGGTGACACTCAAAGCTGCAAAAATAAAATTAGAGAGCATTGGCACACGTGAGCTGAAAGACAGAAATCACAGAAAGATAGAAACTGCAGAAAGACTGAAATCCCTCTTTGCTTATGTTCTGCTGGGGCAGCAACTCCCTCCTCCTCTGGCCTTTTTAAGAGCAAGCTGCCTTCTGCACTCTTGCTCAGTCTTATCTCTCCTTTGGGAAGATAGTGGTTTTCTGCACCAAACTGCCTGTAAGAGCAGGAATTGTTACCTTGCCAGAAGCAAGGGATTCTTTGTCTGTCTGTCCTCCCTGAGTTCCTGGCATTGTTCACAGGTCCCCAGGACAGGGTGGTGTGAAAGCTGCTGGCCTGCCATGACACTGAGTGCTCGTGCAGCCTGAGCATAGCACTAAGGAGAGAACGTTTTGGCTTGTGCTGTGTGTCCCTTAGGCTTGATAGGTTCTCTCTTTCTCCCCTTAATCACTGATGAAAGTCAGCCAGACTGAAAGGACATGTTTTGCTCTTTGTAGCTGGGAAACAGAACAAAACAAGGTAAAGATTTGGCCCTTGGGATAACTGAAATGAGAATAACCTATCATTCTGTGTCTGTTGGAAGGATAGGTAATATTTTTACCATTGATAGTATATGCAGGGCTAATGGATTTAAAGCTTCAAAAGCTCCTGTAGGATATTATGGCCTTTTAATAATGCAATTCTGAAAAATAAAAGACTTTGATTACAACCAAGGCTCCATAAAACTATCAAGCTAACGTTCAAGGTCTCTTAGTGGCACTTAGTTAGTGGTAGAAGAGGTATTTAGCAAAGTCATCTTAAGAGCACAGTATTTTTAACAGCATGGTTTGTGCCTGGGTTACCACAAAGTGGGTTTTGACACGATTCCAGGAGCACCTTTTCATTGGATTTGACCCATGTACGCTGTGCTTTCACTGGAATAAGCCTGGGAAAGCTAAAGGGGAGAAAAAGAAATTGGGAGCTGTCATGCTCTTTCCAAAAGTTTTTTTCAAGCAGATTTGTTTCATCCTATTGTATCCTATTGCAAGAGGGAAACTTTTGGATACAGAGTCTGATTCAAAGGGATGACATAGTCCTGCCTTTATTAAATTGTGATGTGAGTTGGGCCATATGGCACAGAAGTGGAACAGGGAGACTGTGAAGGGTTTTCCCCAGGCATCCAGCTCTCTTTCTGTGACTACAGTAGAGTTATTGCCATTTTATGGTGCAGGCATGCTCAGGTGCTGTGCTGAGAAGTGCAGTACAGGAATCTGAACTGGACTGAATTAATTTCTTCTATATGACAACAAAGTCTCTGGCCGTATTTTGAGGTTGGTTATATTAGTGTTGCTGCGCAGAAGTTTACAAGCTTTCTAACAGCCAAGTGGAAAGGGCATTTCTCATTATTGTACTCATGCATGAGACATTAAATGCTTCATGTTGTGTTCACAAATGAGTGTACAGATTTTTGGCAAAACCTAGGAGTCACATTCAGTCATGCAGATTAAGGTCATATTACAGTATCTCCAAGGGGGTTATATACACCCAGGTTGAACCACTGTGTATTTAATGTGAAATAAGGAGTTGGTTTTTGCTAAATGGTACAATTGACATAATATTTTATCAGGCCTTTCTTTCTTTCTTTTCTTTCTTTCTTTCTTTCTTTCTTTCTTTCTTTCTTTCTTTCTTTCTTTCTTTCTTTCTTTCTTTCTTTCTTTCTTTCTTTCTTTTTTATTTTTTAATCTGTTTGATTAAAGAAGAAAGCAGGATCTAATTTGATTTCTCTTCATGCTCCCTGTAAAAATCTGCTTTACTGGCAAATTAGAATTTCTGAAAATTTTACCAAGCAAATACTTTCTATCTGACAAGGCTGAAACTACAACAAGTGGCCAGGAAACCAAAAATCTGGTGAGAAGTTAATTAGAGAAGATGGTTTGGCTTTGGGTTTTGCCATCTAACTCCATTTTTCTATCTTTGCATGATTTCACAAAGTTCAATACCTATTTTAGGTTCAGTAGCCAGCTGATTGTCTTTTCTTTAATATTGCATAGCATGAATGAAAAAATAATTTATTTGCAGAAGTATCATGAAATAATTGTCTGTGCTACCTATGAAAATACTATACATTTTTCAGATTTTATGTGGCCTGTGCTTACATGAGAAAAAGTGGAATCATAACTAAAAGAGTGCCTAAGCACATGTAAACTGCAAGAAAAGCCTCCCACAAGCTCATTGTTTTCATTTTATTAGAATGATGATTAGGAACCAATATGAATACTTTGAACACAGAAAGGTTGTGCTTCCCACCTCCTGATTTAAGGAGATGCATACGAATGAAATGAAAGCAAATATGCCAGTGATTTACTGTGTTGTGTGCACTCAGCATACTTGCTCTTTGACAAGTATCCAGCTCTGTTCAGTGCCAGCTACTTCCTCACCAAGTAATAGATGAGGCTGGAAGGGGCTGCTCAGCATATCCTGGTTGAGTTTTGCTGCTGGGTAAAGTGGTTTAAGGGGGCCAGATGCAGAATAAGCAAGATGAGGCTGGATGAGGCTATAGGGGCATGGATGCTACTTCAGCTGCTTTTTGTTGGCTTTATTTATACTTTTTTTTTCTTGAAGGATCATTGGTTAAAGTGCATAATAGATGATTAAAGCAGTGGATTTATTGTCTACAGTTGTTTTGTGTATAGTTGTGTCAAATGAAATGATCCACTATCTCCCTGGCTAAGGACTGCAGGACTTTCTAGAAGAGGTAATTTTGGATAGATCTATCTTGTCTTTGTTGCTAGCCTGAATATTAGTTACCTTTTTTGACATTTAGCTTTCACTGTAGTGGTCTCTCATGTTGTGAAATTTATAAACACCTGCTGTCAGAATCCCCAAACAACGCATGAAGAAATAAATATGAATTTAAACGGAAGCTTCTTTAGTCCTGCTATCCCAGGGACTGACCACATTAATTGAGCCACAGTGTGGATGTATTAGGACTGCATCTTCTTCAAGGAGAATCAAACCACGTATTAGGGATGAGTTTTTACCATCTTGCAGAAATACTGCAGCATAACATGAGTTTAGACTGTGCCATAAAGTGTATCTGTTTTCCCTGAAAGTATTTATGTGTAAGTTTTTGAGACTTTTGGTTAGAAGCTTGACTTAAATGGAATTCTTTAAGTCACAGTAATAGAGATTCCTTTGCATTTAATGATGGATGTCATCGTCTCAGATCAAGAGAAGCCAGATCAAAGTGACTGGTCCCTGGAATCTTGAGCTTCTGCTTTGACTCTGTAAAGTGAGAACAGCGAGAAACAGTGATGGTTCTTCACGTACATATAGTTATCCTGAAAATTAATTTATTAACCTCCAGCTGCTGCTGGTGGTAGTGTTGGTATTGAGTATTATTACATACATGCCATATCCATGGAATACACAGTAATATTTTTGAGGTTTTCTAAAGTTTGGTATGTTGTAGTAGACTGAGATGAGGTCAGAAGTGGAATTGGAAGTTCTTGTTTTTCTTGAAGACTACTCATTTCATGTGACTCTTCTTTGGAGCATGAGATTCTGTTCTTTCCGATCATGGTCCAAGATAAAACAAAAGCAAAATAATGTTTTGCATTGTCTTCCAATAGGCATTGGACATGCACTGGATATGTGCATGTGCCTCGATGATGTTATAAAATCATGTAATAGCAGTAGCTCTGGTTTGTGTTAGAGAGCTGAGTCCTGGAGTGTGCTGGACACTCCTGCCAGTTCTCACTTCCCTTGCCTTGGAGTGTTCAGTGTGCCCCTTAGGACTGTGTAACCAAGCAGAAACACACTGCATCCACAGCATTTATGTTTTCATTCTACTGTTTTTCTTTCTTTCTTAACTGTTCTCTTTGTCAGGCTTTGGGCTCTGAATATTCTCAGTTCCATGGATTGTTAACAAAGTTTTCCACTGCCTGCCTACTTTGTATTCTCTAATGGGAACCCTTCTATGTAGGAGTAGAAACCTTCAATCTGTAAAGATCTAGTGGGCTAAGAAGACATTTTGCAGCCAAATTAATTTTTAACAGTGTATTGATTCAGTATCTAGCAGCTTGCATGTCAGAGTGTATGAAAGTCACCCTTTGTCCCATCACTAATGCATTTCCTTTGAGCAGTCGCTCTTTGTGCATCTTTTTGGTTTTCATTTTTTAAATTCAGGGCCTTGAAATGCTCTGGTGCTGCTTCGTTACCTTATCTTTAGTGGGAGTGGATTGTGTTGGCGATCAGGGAAGCTGCTGAGCGCTGACGGTTCAGTGAAGCTCCGCACGCCCCCGGTGTGCTGTGCCGGGCACGATGCTGCTGCTCTCCCTGCTGACCTGTGCCAAAGTGAGCCAGCGTTAACAACATGCCATACCCAGCTTAGCTTTCACATTTAGTGTGGCATAACACAAAGCAGTCTATCATGGAGCAGGAGCTGACGCTCCTGGGTTTGGCAGATTGGTGAGAAGCTGGGAGTGCAGGCTTTGGGGTACCGGTGCTGGTTGTGCTGCTGGTTTGTTGTTGCTGTTCCTTACCAGAGTGTCTAAGCATCCCAGCCAGGGAGCTGAGCATCTTTGTTTTGTGTGTTCAGTGCAAATAGCACAAAATGGGCTTTGGAGAGCGCTTTACAAATTTATATGAACAAAATCAAACCTCTAAAATTTATGCTCCAAGTATTTAGATGAACTTGGCTGTTGGTTTGTATCCAGAAGGGATATTCTGCTTTTTCACTCTTACAAAGACCTAAGGCCTAGCTCTTCCAATAACAAAAGACAGCAAAACCAAGTGTTTTAGAAGTGGTTAATTATAATGATATATTTACAGCTATATAAGTATTTCACATATACAAAAATACCCATTTTGAGGTTTTTCTTTTTTTTTTTTTTTTAAGGATCATTTGAAAGGACCGAGAGCAAAATACTTTCTAAAAATCAGGTCTAGTTAAGGTTGCTTAAAGTGGAGGTGAATGCGAGTCAGTTTACCAGTCATTATTGAAATCTACATCTAATCTAATGTTGAGGAGCCTAATTTAAGGTTCCTGTTTGGAAACAATGATGCCTTTTTTTTTCAAGCTTCATTTAATACATCTGTGCAGGGGACTAAAGAGATGCACTTTATCATATTGTAGTCAGTTAATATTTTTAAAAGACTCCAACTGCTTCACAAATTGCACCTCTCAAGTATTACTTTATATATTGTTGTGGCCCCTGGTGGACACATACTTTGCCTATCTGTATCTCCCTAAAATGAGCACAATGGTAGTATTTGGTATTAATATATTTTTTTCTGTGGAGAATGGAAACCAGTTGATGGAGATAGGGAATTTTCATGAGCTCCCCCTTTGCAGGTTTTGAAGCTTAAGAGTTCCCTGTGCCACACTGCTAGCCCCTTAAGCTGAAATTTTAAGCCATTTCCATCTCTCGTTTTGATGCCTACTTTGTAGAATATTCCTATTAACATCACATTTGTGTCCTGCATTATATCTGGTGCTGCTGTGTAGCTGAGAGATGCAGGCATTTCAACCCAGAGTGAGTTTGTAGCTTCTATTCATATTCAAATTTTCGTATCATCTATCTATGAAATTATTCATCAGATTCCTGTGTGAATGCTTTTAATGGTTTAATATGTTCAGCTGATAACAAACTGCATGCTCAAACCTAATGTTGCTCTTTTTAGACTTGATTAGACTCTATCCTTGATTGTGATTTAATGGCTGTTCACAAGCTTGTTCGCTCTTGCTGTTGCATATTAAGTACCAAAGTATCCAGCCAGGTCTGCCAAAGTCTTTCAAGAGACCACGGTTTCTCAAGGAGATGAAAAGCTCTAAGTAGGGTAACATTTTGATTCAGGATTTGGATTGTTCTTGACCACCAAAGATTTTGTCCATAAATCCCTCTGGAAATGTTTGAAGTGTTCAAAGACCTGTCTCAGTGCTTAATTTTACTCTCCTAAAATGCTATCTAAACAATCAAACAAAATCCTTTTAAAAGCAATTAGTACAAGCAATAGCAGTCAAAACAATTCCAAATACGAGTTTTATTCACCTCCTTTTCCCAAATGCCGATATGAGTTATTGTGCCAGAAAAAGCAGTGCATGATTACAAGTCGGCTCCTTCTCAGATGCTTTGTGGATCATCTCGTAATTGTGTATCATGGGTACTTGCATGGCCCTGGTTACCAGAATCTTTGCTTTGTAGCAACTCAGCTGTTTCATGTACTGACCTGGTGCCACTCTGGCTGTCTACAAGCACCATATCCCATTGATATACATGGAATTGGCCTAATACTGGACCTGGGAAAAATGAATGTCTTTCTAGATCAGCCAGGTGTGGTACACTAAGGCATGTGAAATTGCACTAAATATTTATTTTAATTCCAGTTTAAATGCCTGGAAATCTTCTGGCTCCATCTATGCACAGTTAACTCACAGCTGGCTGCACACCTGTGCCTGGAACAGATAGCAAGCCACCAGCCTTTCATTAGGCAGAGGCATGTACTTAGAAATTAAATGCAAAATGTTGTACATAAAGAAATGATTTTGCAGTAATAAGTAATGGGGTAAATACCAGTTATAAGGGAAAAGGCACAGGAAAGATGCAATTTCAAGCCCTGGTGAGGTGATACTGACTTTTGAGATTAATCTTAAAAGAAGGCAAGTTCTTGTATCATTCTTTAAAATGCTTCCAAAGAGTAAAACCTTCAACATGCCTGTTCCCATCCAAGTGGCTCTTTTCTGCTTGTATTCAATCCCATGCCTTCATCACTGCCTACTAAAAGTCCTTCATTTTTCTGTGGGGAAATAATCGCCAGCTGAAGTGGATCAAGAATTACTTTTACATGGATCATACTCAGCAACAAGTTTAATTACAGTTGAAGTGGCAGATATTCCCCTTGTGACACATCCTCCCTTTACTGGCACCAGAAGAAACAGTCAGTAATGGAGAAACTTTTAACTTCCAGGAGAATATTGTGCATTTCTGCTGCTCAGACCAAGAAACTCTTACATTATCCCATTTCAACTTCCTTTCAGGAGAGAAGCAATATATATTGTATGTTTTAATGTGTACCCCGCACAAGGATAGGATATGGAATTTTAAAATCAGCAAAATATTCTTCATATTTTAATTACATGATAGTATTTTATTAATGCGGCAGCTCTGAATTTTGTTGTGATGTAGTGTGGACATTTTATTGTCTTATTAATCAAATCCCAGGTATGTCAGGAACATGGTTTAGTTCCTACTTAATAATCCACTAAATGCAAATATTGGAACTCTTTAAACAAGCTAAATATTTTTTCACTTGAGCTTGATGAAGCTGATTAAGAAATATCTGCAATAAGTTGTTTTAGTTCCAGTGTAAACTATTGGTTTAATAAAATAAATTACCACCTCATGGGAGTGTAAAGAGAAACAGTGGAACATGCTAGGGCAAGGTTTTCAGAAGGCACTTTGTAGTGGCTTAACTCTGCTCTATGAATTTTATCCTTCACTTCAAACAGAGGAAGGTGAGGGAAGTACCCAGTGTCCGTCTTGCACAGAGTATGCATAAACATTTTTCCTCTGTGTTCTTTCTAAAATGTTTGTTCAGCATTGCTATGGAATCCTAGTTATCTCCTAAAATCAAAAGTCTTCTGCAAAGGCAAGGACAGGTTAAACTAAGTGAGCTGAAAAACATCTGTTAAACTTGCTAGCAGTACTTTATTGTCTGTGTCTTGTTAGCTTTTTGTTGGATTTGGCTCAGTTCCTTGAGAAACAATCCCATCTCTTGAAGAAATAAACCTCATGTTACCACCTTAAAATAATATGAAAATTACATGATTCTTCTTGCTAAATTCCTCCCATCTTCTCTTTTTAAAGCTGTGTTGTTTGACCTTTTTAATGTCGGATCCTTTCAATACTGAAACTGATACCTGTAGTATTTTACATTGCTATGCCCTAAAAACTCAAGCATATCACAGAGCTTGCCAGGGGCCATTTGAACAGTACCAGATTATGAAATATTTTTAATTAACACACACATACTTATGAGAAATAGGCAGTATTAAAGACTGTTAAGCCAAACTAAGCATTGTGCTGTTGTTTTTATCCACAGATCTTCCCTCCTTTCCCCGAGTCTCTGTTGAATGATAGCATTAAACTGCAAGTCCTTCAGAGGGTGATGGATTTGGGTATTTTGCCATGGGGCTGGGCCCCACCCCACCCTACCTTCTGGAGCCTGGGAAATATTAGACCGTGCTAGAGAAACAGTGTGGATCCAATTTGAAGTCCAAGAAGTGAGGATGTTCTGTGGTGTATCAGAAATGCACGGCTTTAGCTCATTTTCTCAGGGCTGCTCTTGCCAATGTCCTTGAGAGCCCAGCGTTCCAACATGACACACAACACACACTACCTCAGCTAACCACACTGGAGTGGGGGTGGGCAGAGCTGTGGTCTTAACTTTGAATTTTCTATGGTTTGGCAATAGATGGAGCATAGCTCAGTGTGGGTGTGATTCACACATGCATATTGTGCATCCTGGAAGAGAAGGCACCAAGGCTTCCCTGATGCTCCAGGTGGCTCTGGCCTCCTGGGCAGCAGGACAGGGTCATCAGGCAGCAGCACTTTACAAGCTTATGAACCAGCAGCTGTTCACAGCCACCTCCTCTGCAGAGCACCCAGATTGCAGGTTTATTAGTTGTTGTTAGTTGTGCTTCTGGATGGTGATGAAATACAGAGTGAAAAATATACTGAATGGTAACTGCAGATTCTTTTCTTTGGGTGCTGGCATTGGATACATCTTGTAAAGTAAGTTGCACACTTTAGGAGTGTGTGGTGAGTAAAGTGTCCACTGGGAGTTCATTGCTGGAGAAACTGGATGTAATTGCCTTTGGGAAGTGGATGTATTCTTATTAGGACCCTGCTTATAAAGCTTCCATAGAGAAGGAAAGAGAGCTTTCTGTGTGTGATTGTTTTCACACAGATTGTGAACACCTCTCTACAGCTCTGTCTTTTATTTCTCTGCTAGCTCACAGGTAACTGCATTTGCACGCTGAGAAGGCTTTGGTTAGGCAGAGACCTAAGTGAGGTCCTCTTGTTCCAACTCCAGTCCTTAATCCTGACGGTCTTTGCAGCCTTAAATAAATCAGTTAGGCCAACAATTTTTCAATGTCGATATCTGAAGTTAGGCATCCAAATTTGTAGTTAGGCATGTAAGTAGGACCGCTTTGATTTTTATAGATGCTGACTCCCACTGTGTCTTTATGTGTTATATTGTGTGGGGGGTTGCAGCATTACTGAAAAACTAAATGAGGATTCAGGAGTATAACATAAGTCAGCCAAGTTTGAGAATGTCAGCCTTGACGTACACAATGTAATTTTTTCCTCTGTTCGGCTAACCCAATAAGGCTTACCCAGCTGAGGAGGAATGCAGAAGACCTAATGGGCAGTGTGTTTTGATGAATGAGTAACTGATATTTTCTAGTTTATAAATAAAGACAGTGATTATTACAATATAAGGAGGGAGATTTCTTCAGACTCATTGCCCACATATAATGCAGTTGTCATGTGCAAATGTAGCAATCTAATATATTTCTGAATATCAAGACTGTGCTGTTAAACACAGCCTGGTTTGATCTACCCTCTACAGGAGCAGATGAACTGCAGTTTTTTAATGAGTAGTTAGACAGCTTCTTAGAGACCTGTGCAATATCATAGTGATGAGATAAAGGCTCCTTTGTGGTACTCTGGATTCGTAAGCATGCTGGCTTGAGGGGCTGGAGCAGAATGTTGACGCATTTGATTGAAAAAAACCCATCATTTCCACTGTTTTGGTAAAGTTTTGGGGCCACATTCCAATCTCATTTTGCTGACATAACTCTGGCATAGAGAACAGAAGTGCTTACAGCTACACTGGGATCTAGCTTCCTTTTCATCACGTGGGGACCAGAGTGTAGAACTCTTCTTTTAAATTCCACTGGTCAGGGTTTACAGTGGCAAGGCCATATTAATTTTGCTATTTTACTATAAATACAAAGGGAGTGAGTTCTGTGGCACACTTTAAAGGACTAGATTTGATGGTAGCATGTAAACTTGTAGCTTTCAGCTTGTGACAGTTATGCTCCAGAATGTGCATGCTAAAATAGAAGTTCCCAGTGAATATAGTATTGTTTGTAGGCAGAAGTGTCTTCGATTCTAGTTTTCCTCTCCCTTCCGTTTTGTGAGGGCTGTCACAAGTCTGCCCCTTTTGGGGACAGACCAAAGTCTGATGCCAGTTTGTGTGGAACGTGTATCAAAGCCTACTTTTGTCTTGCTGAATTCAATGGGAATTTTGTCTTTAAATGTAGTGGCAGCCTTGCTGGATTTCTTCTGTTATAATTTATTCTTTAGGGAATTTATGTCCAAAAGTACTGACTGCCCCTTGCTTCCAGTGACTTAAACATGAGCTGACTGTCACTACTCTTGGAAGGTGCAGTTCTTCACTGAAGAAGATTCCAGTTTAAACAAACAGACGTAATTGCTCAGAAACAAATTTTCCCTGGACTCCTGAGAAGACTGTATTAAATCAGGCCTGGTTTGGTTAGCTTTGATGCAGAGGTGTGACAGTACTTTTCCTGTAGTTGGGTTAACCCTGAAAGTTTTGTCTATTTCAATTATCACGGTACAGTTTTTCTTTTAATGAGTAGAGAACAAATACAGAGACAGTATCATTTTGATTGCCAGAAAAACATTCAGGTAATTGGTTTTATCGCATACTTGATCAATCTTTCAAAATCCAGCTGTTGAGCAGAATCAGACAATTGGTTTTTTGTGGTTTTAAATAATGTATCGGAAGGGACCTTGACTGTTAAGAAATGCACCACCTATGTTGTTTTGTCTGAAGCGATGAAGCTGCTTTGCTCCAATTTGGATTCAAGTGTCTTGTGCATCACAGGGCTGTGTGCAGTACACAACTGCTGGAATTGTTTCTTTTTTTAACTAAGTGATTGGCAGCCACTTGGATGAGTCACAATTATGAGCCTAATTTTAGCTGGTATGTATGTATTGGGAGAATCTACCAGAGATAGTTGCATCTGGAGGGTTGAGAGAGGTGAAGTTAATTTAGTTTTGGGGCTTCTTAGAAATCAGCTTTTATGTCTGAATTCTGTTTCTTCTCTTCTGGTTCTGTACAGTCATATTATATGACCTTTCTGGTGGAATACACCTAATTCCTTCACCTTCAAAGAGTTTATCAGAAGGAGACAATTTAGAGTGACAACATCAATACTTTGATTGATGTTTGTTTGGTATGTGTTTGACTTGTGTTTGTGTTTTGAACATAATGAAGTGCGGGGTTTAAGCTGCCTGTAGTGTCCCATTTGTTAATTTGTCCGTATGCAGCCTCTGCTGGTTTCCTCCAGCTGTCCTGGGAAATAGCATCCAGGCAGGTGTATTGTATGGAGTTTGAGAGGAGTTGAGTATATGCACTCAGAGCCCTCCATGCAGGCTGCATAATCTGACTGCCAGCACTTACACCACTGTTTAACAGCTGCTGCTCTTAGTTTAAGGCAGTTCTGTTGAAATCTGCATTTTGCTCTTTTAGTCCGCCTGTATCAAAGTAATGCAACTTCTGGCAGGAACTGGTTCCTATTGTGGCAGCCTGTCAAGAAAGCAATGTACACAGTGGTGCCCGCCTTTAAAAGCTGCGTATGTGAGAAAGAAAAGGTGTGTGCTTTTCATGTCACCTTGCTGTTTCCTAATGCATTATTCCTGTTTACTGTGAGGCAAAGGTGTCAGACGGAATTGTGCAAGGAGATGGAAGCCAAGTTGTCATTTACTGCCTGTGTTCTGAAAGCAGCCATTAGTAGTACCCAGGTCCCTCCTCTGCTTTGTGTTCTGCTCAGCCTCTGTGTGTGCCTAGGTAGTAAACTACCATATGTTGTTTATAGAGAATGCAGAGGCAGTGTATCGTTTTCCACTTAATCAGGGTGTTCCTAATCGGGAAATTGCCCAGAGAACTAATAAAGCCAAATGCACTCAATAACTACTGTTTAAGAGACACAGTAATTCTGCTTAGCAGGAACATCCTCAGGTGATTTACAGGTACCTGGCTATGTCCCATTTTTAACTTGAACGTGGCTTG
Organism: Hirundo rustica; assembly: GCF_015227805.2. Taxonomy (NCBI): domain Eukaryota; kingdom Metazoa; phylum Chordata; class Aves; order Passeriformes; family Hirundinidae; genus Hirundo; species Hirundo rustica. The sequence goes on along the minus strand of NC_053454.1, from coordinate 10,953,471 downwards.
ATTTCTCCTAGGAGAGCTTTTAACGTTTGTCTGAGTTACGATGCAGGGAGTGTCTGTACAAACAACTTCTCTCACTGTCTGATCTGTATTGAAACTCTATCTCTTCTAGACCAGGTTAAGCAGAGTGTCCTCACAGTCGGTGCTGTGGCTGGGTAGCAAGCTGGGCTCTTGCTCTGGGCAGAGACGCTTCTTCATTGCCGTGAGGACTCTCAGGCTGTGGGCATGTGGTACTGATGTGATGGTCCTGCTTAAGCTTTGCTTATACTGAGCATAAACATGTCCTGGCCCTGGACACGTGTTCCTGATTTGTGCTGCTTCTTGTGTAGTTGTGGCAAACTATTTGTTCAGCTGTGCAGCAGCTAAATCTGCAGCACAGCTAAATCTGCATACTGATCTGGCTGAAAAATAATTTACAGAAAAGGGGAAAGAAAGAAGAGAGGTGTCTCATCCAAATGGTTTTCTAGCCTGGTTCACCATGTGGCTACACAAACAGCTGTACAAGCACAAAGAAGGGAGTGGTGGGAATAAGTGGGTGAGGTCAGGGAGAAAGGAGGCGATTTAAGCCAGTACTGCTGCCAAAACATTACTTGCCAAATTACTTTTCAGCTCCTCTGTTTTCTTGAACATTTCCTCACATCTGTTCTGTCATAGTAAACTCTTATGGATGTTACTGCTTCTGCATAATAACAGCTGTACTGGTTCAGACAAAGACTTCATCTAACCCAATATCCTGTCTCCAGCAGAGGCCACAGTAAGTAGACCCAGGGGGTAAGAAGGGGACAAGCCTGTGTGATGTTTCCATGAATGTTCTGTCAGCCTCAGACAATATTTACTTCAGGGTATTTCTTGAACCTGATATGGTTCACTTACATGGTAACTGTCAATGGATCTCTTACGTATCTGCCCAATTCATGTTGAACACCGTGTAAAATGACAGTTTTCATGACATCTTTTGGCAAGGAGTCCTACAGGTTTCCTACTTGGAAGTGTGATCATGAAGTTCATAGGCAGGACAGACCTATCCTTTTTATTAATATGTCTTATAAATGATGTTGATTCAGCTGTGCAACAGATAATAATATTCGAGAAAAGACTTCCCTGAAAAATTGGAAGAATCATGGGGTTGGTAACACCTACTACTCCTGCTCAGTGATGGTTAAATGTTTTGGTTGTCTTAGTCCAGTATGGGAAAGAAAGATGTGAAAGGATGCTTTCCACAAGCTAGTGAAGGGTAATTAAGTTCTCGGTGTGCTAAGCCAAAATGACTGGAAAGGAGTATCAGGATGTGCATTACTGCTCTCCTCTGCTCTGAGATGAATGAGTTGAGTTTATATCTAAAACCACCAGTCAGTGGAAAAACTTGCAGCCTACATCAATTCTGTGGGCAGATGAAATTTTTTGACATCCTGATGCTAGTCTAATTCCATTTAGATTCATAACAGATTATAAACTGGATAACTCTGAATGCCATCCTTCTCTGTGCACATCTGTGCTTTGTGACCAAGTCAGTGAATTGCAGTGCTGCTTGGGAAGGGTGGAGCCACTGAGGGAAGGCTGTGCTGACAAACTTGGGCAAATTTTAAATGTTTGTTTGAGGATGTGTTTGCTGGAGTCATAATTCTTCTTAGAACATGCATACCCATTTACCAGGCTGAGAGGGAAAATCATCCATCTCTTTTCCCGTGATGTTCACCGTGCTTCTCACAGTGACTAGGCCAGGGATGCAGTCCTGCTTACTGCTGTGCTGCCTGAGCCACCTAAGCCATTGCTTTGTCAATGATGACCACAGGGACAGAGAATGAAATTACCTGGTATCCATTTACACAGTAAAATCTTTTTGTGAATGAAATACACATTCCTTTCTCCTGCCCACTTGGGATGTGATTCCCCCTCTGTAAGGTGTTTACCATTTATATAAATGATTGTGATGGCCAAACTAATCACACCAAGGACAAAAGCTATCACAGGCACTCATCTAGCATCCAGCCCCCACACTAGCTTCTACTTCATTAAAATATATATGACCCAATTCAAGAGCTAATTTGGACAAAACCATTAGGCTTCTGTCCTCATCACTGGTAGAAGTCTGAGGTTCATTTTTACACATGAGTGAGCATTGCAGCTTTAAGATGCATGAAGGTTATTGCTGTGTATGTGATGCATATGAAAGGGAGAGGGAAAGCGGCAGACAGTGGACACGCTCTTCATTTCTGTGACTGCATCATTTTATGAAGTCTTATTTGTGCTTCACCTGTGGAATGCTAGACAGGATATAAAAATATATGGCCAAGTTAAACAGGGGAAAGGAAAATCGAGCCTCTGAGAAGGGAGAGTGACAAGATGATCATATTGCAGTGTAACTGTTGCGTACCTGATACAAAAGTTGGTTGTGGTGTCAGCAGACTCTATGGTGGAAGATGTGTGGTTGGATCTCCAGAGGTGTTTAGACCAGGTACAGAGAATCTTTGCACGCTCTGCAAAGTTGTTTGGTTTGGTCTGGATTTTTGGTTGGGTTTGTTTTCCTTTTTTTATATTAGGTTGCTTTTTAAAATGCCTTCAATTAAAAGAAGCCCTTAGCAGAGAGAGTTTGTGAAAATACTTTGAAAGTCCACAGATTCAGAATATCATTATATTTTTTAATCCAGCAAGTAATTTACCCCCGTAGTATCCTAGTCTTGGGAAAGATGCCATGATTAGACTGCGTCACTAATATCTGCCGGCGTGTGTGGCTGGCAGGGTTGCTGTCCTGGAGCCACTATCTGGGGTATCAGGTTGCTCTCCAGACTGATGGATGAGTCACCAGAATCTCTGTTTTGTTTGTGGGTTTTATCAGAGCTCATCAGGTAGCCGTCAGTATGATTGACTAACTCTGCACCAAGTGTCAGGCAAAAGGAGCTGAAGTGAAGTAACACAAGTGACAGCTGAAGAATAAGCAACAATCTGTCTTTTCAAATGAGTTGTTCTGTTGGCAATTTGACAAATTGTACGGTGTAACTGAAAGTTCTAGTTAATGTGTTGCATTACTTTATTTCAAAATATTCTGTTATGAATTGCTTGCATTTAAATTCTGACAGATAGAATGCTTAATGAAATCAGTACAAATACAGTAAAATTGACATAAAAATACTGAGACAGTGCAAGTCTTCTGAGATTTATGCCTAAATATACTTGCAAAGTCCTGCTTCAGCATTTTAAAAAATAATTTGACATTTTTGTCTTCTACCAAATAAAATGTAATGGGATAGTTCTCAATATAAATGGACAAGAGGGAGAAAGGGTGGGATTGGAAACAATTTGTTTCCCTGTAGAAAACCTCCTGCAAACTTTCGCTCAGCAGATTTATTCGGGTGCCACACAACTGTTTGATCTAATTTATCTGCCTTGCATGGGTAATTCATGTTTCTCCCATTCTAAAAAACATCTAATTTGGTTTGGTTTTTTGTTTATTTTCATTTCATCAAAATTACTCTGATTCCATGATACTAGAATGAAATTTTAATGCAACATGTAAATAAGTAGTATCTTCATTACATGAAATTTTGTTGTAGAGATATGCCAGGAATGTTAAAAGAATTTGCTCCCAAACCTTTGTTTTCCTTCTCTGGTAATGCCTTAGGAAAAGCTCACAACTCTTGTGAATGTCGGTGATTATGCATAGGTTTTTTTGAAATTACTCTCATTGTATAAGAAAGTGTGAATCATGGTGGATTGAGCTCTGGCTGCATTATGACCATGTTTCCAGGTCTTATAATTTATTTCTCACAGGCTGTCCAGTCAGTGTTGTTTTCACATGGCCAGCTTGTAAAAAGCTTTACTGGAAAAATTTAAGTGTGATTTTAAACAATTCCAGATTTACTGATATGTCTCTATGGGGATATCCGTATTCTACAGTGATCTTTTTTTTATTCCTTTTTTTTCGTAGACTGACAAACCAAATTTGTGACTAAATTGCAATATTCCCCTCTGATTCCAGAGTAAGCATCCCCACATGAAGAGCTGCTTGCAAGCTATCAAGTGGTCATATATTAAAAACTTGCTGTGAAAGGATTTTATGTCTTTGTTTTATTTTGTATTGCGAAGGACTGGGCGTGTACATTGTCAGCTGCCATGCTTGACCGAGAGTGCCGAGTCAATCGCTTGATCATTGAAAATGTCCATTAAATTGCTGATGTTCTGTTTTGGGCTAAGATTGTTTGGAGGTTTGCAGCAGTTTGCAATACCTAGATGCTTTAGTTTTCCTGTCATGCATGTTAGTCTGATACAGTGTGAAAACACTCTTCTTTTGTTGGCAGGTTGCAGGTGGAGCACCGTTTGCATGGTAGCACATTTCTGGTTTGTCTTCCTCACTGCTGCCTGCTCGTGCTGTGGTGAAGATTTACCCAGGAGTCTCTGTGAGCACTAGAGCAGACAGCAGGAACGGGTTTTCGTAACTATCACTTCTTGTTTCAGACCTTGCAAACAGCAGAGGCATTTTTTGCACATGGCATTGCCCAAGTTTTAATCTCATCCCTCCTGATGACTGCATGGTCGCTGGGAAGAAGCACAGAGTGCAGTTACCATCACCGTGTTGAGGCTTGGGGCTAATGCAGAAGACAAGGGACAGCTACTTCATAGTTCCCCTGGTGAAAGCGAGGCAGCATCTTCTCAGTGTCACCCTGGTGGGGCTGGTACTCTCCCTGCTGATGCAAAGGCTCTCTCTGATGTTTTGGTATGGTTTAAGCACCATTGGTATCAAAATGTGTGACTCTCTTCTAGTGTAGCTGATATGACAAGTTTCTTCCTCAAAATGTGTGATACTGGAATTCTGGCTAGGTGGTCATGGCCTAGCATGGATGGGAAGGAGCAGAGACCTTTCAAATAGAAGATTACCAACAAGTTACTGCAGAGAATATAACCACTGCTTGCCCCAAAGATATATTTATCTCTTCTCTCATAGCTGAATTTGCAATGACAGTTTAATGCCTGTGGAAACTAGAGCCACAAGAACCTTTTCTTTCAGATACCAGCTTTGTATCTCAGCCTTTCAAAGGCAGGAGCTGGTGCAGTGTGTGCTGGAGGCAGCCAGGCTGAGCTAACTTTGGCAGCCCCTGCTGCAGCTGCAGCCAGGCTGGTGGTGCCTGCATGACCGATGGAGAGGAGAGGAGAGGAGAGGAGAGGAGAGATCGAAAACTTCCCTCTCCCCTACCCTCCAGTCAGCTCATTTCTGTGCAGGGCTCTCCTCTGATAAGAGGATGGGGTTTTTTGGAGGACATGTACCTGCTGGCATCATTCCAGAAAGTGAAAGACATGACAATGCTTTTGAGATCCATCACGGAAAGCTGTAGGTGGAATCTCTTGGCAAGAGTTTAAAAAAGGAAAAAGACTTGTACTAATTGTACTAACCTTGCTTCTCTATCCCAGTTTAAAAGAACTTAGACGCTGGCATTTTCTCTTCCATTTTCTTAAGGATGAACACTCACCCAGAGGTGGTGATGGTAATGGTTGATGGGCTAACCTTTGTTATGTAGTGAGTTTTGTATTATCCTTTTGTTCTATGACTTACGATTAAAAGGAAAATGGTTGACTGTTCTGAGAATGCTCTGAGAATGTTCTGAGAATGTTCTGAGGGGAGGTTTGGCTAACATACATATCAAAATTTTAAAAAAATTAGTCTGAAATAAAATTATATTCTTTATTAGTGAGAATATTTATTTCAGCCTAGTTTTTCCAAGGCTGATAATAAAATCTAAATTATGTTATCTAAAATAAAATAAATAATGTTATCTAAATTCAAACAACTATATTTAAAATATTTTATTACTTTGTTGATTTCCTTTTTTATTATATATCCCCAGAACTTTGAAGCACAGAGGTCATCTTCTTAAGGAATCCCACTATTGCCTTAGTTTGAAAATTAGCTTCTTGAAATACCAGCTGTACATACCTTGCATTTAATAAATTAATATATTAAAGAAGCTAGAAATTTATTGTTCGATTACTGTGAATCAGGCACCAGACATCCTAGTATGTTAGATGAAGCATCAGTAGAAATCTATTTCATCAGCATTTCTTAGCAGTGAACTAGCTGCTTGGGAACAAAGGAGAGCACACACAGATGATATGACTGAACCACAAATGTCCTATGCAGTAAATCTGTATATAATCATGGAATTTGTTGTGTGTGAAATGCAATTTGCATTTCACTCCTGGAAGAAGGTTATATACATTTTTTTGTATTATGTATGTCTGAATAAGAGTTACGGACCCCACTAGTAATAAACACATTGTAAAATCTACATACAGAGAAAAAATGTATATCTAAACATTAAAACTGTGCTGAGCACTGGCAACAGTCCAGAATCAAAACTGTCAGGGTTTGTATGTGTCTGCCTGTTTCCTATTCTTAGAGATTCTTAGATCTTTGCTTGAGAGCAGGCTCTTCCAGATAGCTCATAGAGAGTGCTGCCAAACACTTAAAAAGAAGCCACACAAAGCAAAACAAGTCTTTTCACTGTGGAGAGTGAGTGCTGAATACTTTGCAACCTTTTCTGGAGGGGGTTGTGTGTCAAAAATATTCCTGTTGCAGTTGATGATCATGTCTTACTATGTACTGCATGAGAATGTCAAAATTATGTTCATTCTGAGACGTGGACCATAGAATATAATGAGCTTGTCACCTTTAGCTTTCTGTTGCTCCATTTGGATTTTAAGCATGCAAGCACCAGGCCATTGCTTGCCATTGTAAATGCCTACAGAATAATGATTGTGTTGGGCAGTAGTGTAGTTATTGCACTTTTGTTGGCATATTTGTTTAATAATCTGCAGTTTGGATTCTCCAGGCTGGGTTTTGTGTTCTAGCTAAGTCTCAGACCTGATCTTTGGCAAATGTTGACTGTGGCTTGTGTAGTGTGCTGAGATTAAGGTCATGACAGTGCTCTTTTTCTTGTGGCTTCTGTAGAGTTCCTTCCCACTTACACCTGAATGACTAAGATCAGTCAGGTAATTGGTGTTTGGAGCCTTAGTTTTATTTCTTTCTGTGCTGAAATCCATATAATGGTATTCATCTGCTTGATGAATTTTGAGGAAATCAAAGTAAATATTGCTCTGTGGTATGGAGGACTTTCCTGTATTTGATAAGTTTTATTTTGAAAATAAAATAATGCAAACTAATTTTACTGCATTTTGCAAAACTCTGCTTGTGGTCTATGGTTCGTGTTACTGGTATATTCTCTTCTAGCCTGAGATCTCCCAGATAGTCCTGGGAGATGTTATAAAAGTAGAAGAATCTCTGTTCCTCTTTCTGTGAATCTGTAAAAACTATTACCACCACCACAAATCTACACAGATGAAGGAAGCAAAGCAAGTTAAACTTAGGGCAGATTTATGTTCCTCTTCAGCCAAGTATTTCAGCACGCATTTGACTACGGACATGGCTTTAATTCATTTTTAGTCAACCAGTCACTTTAGCACATGACTAAGTCCCACTGCATTACCATGAGAGGTGAGTGTGGGTGTGTGTTCTTTGCTGGCTTGGAATCTATTCCAGTGTAACTGCAGGAGTCTGAAGGTGTCATGTGTGTGACGTTTGTGCCATGGTAGTTAGGTACAAGGCCACAGACTAAGCGTGAATCATCAACATCACCACAGCAACAAGTTTCTTAGTACTCAAAACCTTTCTCTCTTGTGAGACACAATCTCTTGCTACACGACCTTGGGAGAATGGTAAGGAAATTTTTATTGGAACAAGCTGAGCAGGAGGCTTGCACGTGTTGAAGTTCAACCACCAACCCTGCTTTGCTTTGCCATCTCAGTAACTTCAAGTCCTCTAGTTGCCTTCTGGACACTTCCCCAGCATTGTCAAGCACTTGCGTAAGGTTGGGGTCACCCCCATGCTGGTGGGAGTGCAAGGAGAGCAGCACTGGAGACCCTGCTTCTCCCTGTATTGCTTCTGCCTGTAATCCAGAAAGGATCAGACTTGGTTGAACTCACAAACAGTTGTGCATCAGTGGAAGGTGCATCTAACTGCACCGTGTAGGGCCATCCATGAAATTGAATTATTTGATATACCAGATTGTCAACTGGTGAGATGCAGAGCCTGAATTAATTACAACAGTGTAAACATGCCAAGGGGAGGACCCATCCTTCTTCCATTTGGAGAGTTTGCTCACTGAAGCAGACATCTGAAGTGCTGTTTTGTTGTTGGGTTTTTTGTAATAGAAGCATAAATGGATTATTTTGAGAGAATGCAAATGTTCAGAATGAACCATGTTTTACCTGTTTTGGGATTTGAACGATTGTACCAGAAACTGAGGCTGGTATTTCTTCTAGTTTCCAGCAGGATGAGGAGTTTTGTAGAATGAATCTAGCGTTGTCCTGCTCTCACAAGCCAGGGTACGAATGTTGCTGTGAGGACTCAAAGAGAAAAGGTACTGTTTCAACCTTTACATCTGTTTTTCAACTTGATGCTTTAAAATTATTTAAAAACCACGATGAGTCAGATGTTTTATAAGGCTTTTTGCCTTCAGTATGCTTTTCTTGATATGGATGAAGGCATTTAAAGCTGAACTTAGAGCAAGAATCAGAAGAGTGGCTACAATGAGGTGACCATCATGGGAGTCCTTTTTTGCCCCCGTAGTATTTATTTTGGTAATAAAACTCTTGATGGTGGCAGAGAAGAGATTCATGTGTGCAGGTGTCGCAGTGTTGGGTACCCATTTGAAGAGTTGGCCAATATTCATTTGTTGTAGTAGTTTGAGGTTTTTTTCTCTTCCTGAAAAACAGCAGGAAGCAGAGAATCTTAAAAACTGTACTGAAAAGACAGAATTAAACAACTATAGAATGGTTTGGGTTGGAAGGGATTTTAAAGACCATCTGTTGTTACAGCCCTCCTCCTATGGACAGGTACACCTTCCACTAGACCAGATTGCCCAAAGCACCATCCAGCCTGGCCTTGAACAATTCCAGGGATTGGGCAACCACATCTTCTCTCACCACCCTCAACTACCCTCACAGTAAAGAATTTCTTTTTCAATTTAAAGTTAATTCCCCCTTGTCCTGTTCCTCCATGCCCTTGTCAAAAGTCCCTCTTCAGCTCTTCTGCAGGCCCCCTTAAAGTACCACAGTAAATATTCCCCAGTTTCTGGCTCTTGCATCTGTATGCCTTGTATTGTTCTCCAGCTCAAGAACTTTATTTGAAGGTAGTAGAGACACTCCTAAATTAGAAAACACAACAAAACAAAATCACCAGAAGAATTTGTTCCTGAATGTGGAAAAGAGAACACAAATGTCTGGCTAGCTCATATCTGTCTTTTTTTTAATGATAGTCCTTGTCCTAGAGGTTGTCTTGCAGGTCTGACTATGCTCGTTTCCCAAAATTTATATCCATCTCTAATCAGAAGTTAATGTGGTAGAGTAATTCCAGTCCTGCTTCTTTGCTGTGTCTCTGAATTAAATTATTTTGGACAATTTCAGGTGAATAGGGGAAGTGCTATCCAGAAGTTGAAACCTTCTCTCCCTATTTCAGGAATTAAGGGCTATTTCTTGGGTATTCCCATCAAGAATAAGAAGCTTCCTTCCCAGATCAATATAGTTCAGTTTAATGATTTACATTTACATCAGTATCCGTTAAACTAAGATTTTGTGCCAGAAGAGTGCCAGCTAGGGCTGAAAAGCCTTTTCAAATGCTTTGCCCATCTCTTCCAAATGTTCATTGTTTTTCATATGATACTGGCTATGGAGTTCACCGATTTTGAGGTGTCATCTGACTTTGGCTTTGTATAGTGTGTTGAGCACATATCAGCTCCGAGCTTCAGTTCTGGGAATTCTTAGGGTTTGCTTACTGACTATATTTATAGTTGATATTTTGAATTTTTAAGTGCTACAGTGGAGCTGTTACACTGTGTAGTTGCTCACTATGACAAAATATTTGTTAGATTCGCTATCATACTTAATTTTTATCAGTTAAAGAAAAAGAGAAAACTTTCATTCCTGAGAACACTTTGTTGTGTGTTAATGGGTGAGATAAAAAGGGTAGAAAAGACTGTATGGTATGAATCTGTTAACACACAAATGCACAGGAGATTTAGAAAACATGTAAGAGGACATTTTCCCCAGGTAATACGCACCCTGTAACTTGTTGCACTGCAAAGCAGGTGATGTATTAAGGCTACAGCTCAAGAGACACACTTCCAGTGTAGTTTTTGATCATTTGAACTAGTCAAGAGCATTATGACTTCTCAGTCTTGAAGAAATATTTTTTTTGTCTTGAATTAACCATTAAATTTGTAGTTCAGCAATATTTAAATACTACATAAACTTTCAAAGCTTTCATTTCTCTTTTGATGCACAGATTATAGTCATTTTTGGAGACAGATTTTCCAATCACAGTATAAGAGCTGCTGATTGGTTCACATTATTTCCGGAAATGTTTACATTTCTAGGTATATTCCTGAAGAGGAGGCAAATGTAACATAACATTATGGTTTTCTTTTCAGTCCACATGATTAATTTTTTTCTCATGATATGGATACAACCTAAGATTTATCAGTTTCAATTTATCAGGTCATAATGGCCTTCTCCCCAGATGTAATATATTGAGCTCAACAGACAGCAGCCTTTTAACATTTCAGTGTTTTGAATTGCTGTTTATGTGGAGAAGACGAGTCAGTGGAATCAGCTGGATTCACATTTTCCCAAGCCTTCAGGCTGGAAGACACAGGGGGGAAAATAAACTGAGTGCCTTCTGGGTCTAACTGGCGGAGGTGGGTTATTCTCTGCCTACACTAATATATTGTAAGTTATTATTTGTGGTCCACAAGCTAATAAATTATACTGTGTGCTAGCCGGGAGTGTAAAATACGGCCTCAAGAATTTGATATCCTTTTATATTAAGGGCTAGATAAGAACATTGATTCTTTATTTACCATGAAGATTCAGAAATAGTTTCATATTTAATGGTGGCTATTGATTTCACAGAATCACAGAATCACAGAATAATGAGGTTGGAAGAGACCTCTAAGATCATCAAGTCCAACCTATGCCTTAACACCTCAACTAGACTCTAGCACTAAGTGCCATGTTCAGTCTTTTTTTAAACGCATCCAGAGATGGTGACTCCACCACCTCCCTGGGAAGACAATTCCAGTGCTTTATTATTCTTCCAGTGAAAATTTTTTTCCTAATATCTAACCTGTACCTTCCCTGACGTAGCTTGAGACTGTGTCCCCTTGTTCTGTCAGTTGCTGCCTGGTGGAAGAGACCGACCCCCACCTGTCTACAACCTCCCTTCAGGAAGTTGTAGAGAGTGATAAGGTCACCTCTAAGCCTCCTCTTCTCCAGGCTAAACATCCCCAGCTCCTTCAAATGTTCCTCATAGGGCTTGTGTTCCAAGCCCCTCACCAGCCTCGTTGCCCTCCTCTGGACACGCTCAAGCATCTCAATATCCTTGCTAAACTGAGGGGCCCAGAACTGGACACAGTACTCAAGATGTGGTCTCACCAGTGCCGAGTACAGGGGAAGAATGACCTCCCTACTCCTGCTGGTCACACAATTCCTAATGCAGGCCAGGATGCCATTGGCCTTCTTGGCCACCAAGGCACATTGCGGTCTCATATCCAACCGGCTGTCGACCAGCACGCCCAGGTCCCTTTCTGCCTGAACACTGTCCAGCCACACTGTCCCCAGCCTGTAACACTGTAGGGGATTTTTGTGGCCAAAATGTAGAACTCGACACTTAGACTTATTAAACTTCATGCTGTTGGACTCTGCCCATTCATCCAACCGATCTAGGTCTCTCTGCAGAGTCCTCCTCCCTTCCAGTGGATCAACACAAGCTCCCAGCTTAGTGTCGTCTGCAAATTTACTAAGGAAGGACTCAATGCCCTCATCCATGTTGTCTATAAAAATATTAAATAGAACTGGTCCCAATACAGACCCCTGAGGGACACCACTGGTGACTGGTTGCCAGCTGGATGCTGCACCATTCACCATCACTCTCTGGGCCTGGCCATCCAGCCAGTTCCTAACCCAGCGAAGAGTGCTCCTGTCCAAGCCGTGGGCTGCCAGCTTATCTAGGGTTTGGAAAGAGGAGTTCTTTTGCTCATGCCTGAAGTCACAGCAAACAAAATTTTCAAATCTAAAGGTATATCCCTAAATCAGCATAAACTGTTAGTCTTTGGATTTCTTGTATTGCTCTGTCTTTCCTGGAGAGGAATCAGAGGGGATGGGGATTAGCTCCCCCTGTCCCTGGAAAGGCACTCAGATATGTCACTCCTGCATCAGCCTGGCCCATGAAAAGCCTCCTGACCCCAAATCTGGGGTGTGTAGTCTAACTCATAGATGAGATTTCATCACTCCCTCTTAAATAACCAAGTGACTTGATCTGTATCACTGCTAAGCACGTGTACTTTAGAATAACTTTAATTAAAGTTTCATGGTGTTCATCATTTGGAAACAAGTTACTTTGATAAATTTTTTCAGCTTTAGGGTGAAGTTTTCAGTATTTTAGCATTTATTTTAAGGATTTGATCATAGGTTTCAGTGCTGTTTTCTGGAATAATCTTTTAGATGCGTCATCTCTTTGGCCACTCTTATCTTCCCTCCTGCCTTCTCCTGTCCCTCTCCTCTGCACTCCCCTGAGCCGTTACAGCTGCTGTTCCTGCACTGCTCTGGGTCAGCTCTTGTGAATCCTGCCAAGTGAACACATAACCATCATTCCTTCCCACCGCGGTGTTATCCATTCTCTCATCCACAGCTGCCTCAAAGAGCAGGGATGGTCTGAGCAGCCGTGTGTAGGTGCAGTTCAAGTGCCTATCAGTGTTTGCCAGAGCTCTGGCAGCTCCAGGCTATTGTGGCTCTGCCTGTGTTCAGAGGCTGAGCAATTGCAGTAATGCTCATTTTGCAGCTTCACGATGCAGCAGTGTCTTTGCTGGATGCTTCTGCTCATGACCACATTGATCGCTTCTGTGACAGCAACACTTTGGATATTCTGGAGATTTCTGCCTGCAAGGACACCTTTCCATAGACAACAGAGAGCACAGGCTTTTAATATGTAAATTTGTTAATGAGGAATTGATATTGTACAAGTAATATTGCAGTGATTCATTGAAGCAGGTTTTATGTGGTTTTGGTATGTACTAATGTTATTTATTGTCGTCTTGTCTTTTTATACAATCATATGCAAGGTGACAAAGTAAGTTGAAAAAATGAATTTATATAAAGTATTAATTGTTTGAATAAGTAATTTAGAGGACTAGTTCATTCCCAGAAAAGGAGTATTTCAAATACATTAAACAAATTCAGTGCAGACTTTGCAAAACAAACAGTTGAATACCTTTTCAGTGAGTGTTGATGTTTTCTCTAGGTTTGCTTAACTCATTGAAAGGATCTGCTTTGTGATGTACCTGAACTCTATAAACCTCACTGGGAATTTAATCCACTCATGAAAGACATTTGTATTTATTAGGTAGCCTGGGATATTCTTAGAAAGAAAACTTCATGATATCTGAGAAGGATGGGGTATGTATTGAATGAGTACATGATTTGTATACTGCAGAAGGGGCAGAACTGATTTATCTTGTGATGTCTTGCTTGTACAAAAGCTTGCAATATGTTAACAAACTTGGGATATTGTTGCTAGCACATTCTGGAGGAAAGCCAAGCTACTCCCATTTGGCTTCAATTCTAGCAAGTAATTTTTGATGATTTCAATTGAAATATTCAGTTCATGTAAATCCATAATGCCTTGATAACACAGAGGTCTGTGCTACATACCTGCAATGTCAACTTCACATAATAGTTACTATTTGGGAGGAACATAATAGAAATAAAATAAAAAAAATAGAAATAGAATAATAATAATAAAAAAAATAAACTTGCTGGTTTCACCTCTTGGTTACACCAGGAATTTTACAGCATTCTTGTTCTCTATTACATGTCCCATGTATTCTGCTAACACCCTGAGATAAATGCAACATTTTTGAAGAATAAATGCTCAATTTCTACTTAAATAGCTCTTTGAGACATTTATTGTCTGTTTCCGTATTGGAGTGCTGGCTGAACTTAATGCAAAGCTGTAGCTGTTACCCCCAGTATTTCAGGACTGTGGTTTGTGGCATTTGGGATGTGGTGCCATCCAAATGCAAAGGCTAAAGATGAAACAATATTTGTAATATTAGTTTCAGAGCATAAGCATGAGTTCTCTCTTTTTTTTTTTTTTTCTGTTTGGAAACATTGAGGTCAGTGGTGCTCATTCAGAATAACCATATTCTTTAATGGACAGAATTCTGTAATTACCATAATGCCCCTGCTGGGTTTGCTGACAGGACTGGTGTATCTGTGAGGGCTGTGGCTGGAATTGCAGCCGCTTCTGTCTTGGGCAAAGAAAAAAGGAATTGTACTTCTTAGAGGAAATAGTGCATGGCTGTTCTTTAAAGGAATTTTTTAGTGAGTCATAGATATTAATGTAGATACTGGTTTCTGGTAGGGTACTACCCAACCAGACAGCCAGGCTGTTGATTTCTAAGCTTAAGACACTTGCATTGTTGGACTGTAAATATAAAGCTGTAATCAATAGGCTGATCAGTTTTCTGCAAGCAAAGAGAGCAATAGTGTATGCAATAATCACTTTGTGTACATGTACCTTGTTGAAATGATTATAAAAATGATGGCATCAGCCTTTTTATTACAGCAGTTGGATTAGTTTTAGGGCTTTGGTTTACAGTATTATCTCAGAGATAGCAAGCAGATAAAGCAGCTGTTAGGGAAGCTTTGCTTGTTCCCATTTACGAGGAGCTTGCACCTGTACTTGTTTGTTTTCCAGTGTGTGGGAAAAAATGTTGAGAGCATAAAGCCACTAAGTGGCCAGAAATGATACCAGTCCATTACAATTTTCATAGTTCATCTTTTTTACTGTGCTATACTTAATTAATCCAAGCCACCCACGGAAGCACGCATAGACCATGCGTGTCCCCTATAAGAGAGTATGGAAATACAATTGTTTGCTTTATTCTCTTGTGAGTGAAGTGTTCATCCTGATTGTGTAGCCTTCTTCCATGTTTAACAGTCCTTCCTTAAATGGAATCCTGGTTCAGCAGGACCCTTTCTGGAAATACAGCTTTGTGTGTGGGAGAAGCTGCTGAGTCAGGCTGTGATTTCTATTTTAACTTCCCAGGTGCACGGATTTCTACTGCTTATTGATCAAAGGTAGTAGAAATAAATATACCCATGCCAGGATTAGGGCATACAGATATTGTGCAACCTTTCCTTTCTTTGGTCATATATGATTTGAAAGATAGGTTTTCAAGTTTGTTTGGTTTTGGGGTGGGTGGGGTTTTTACAAAATTACTGCTTAAACCCTCTCTGGGCTTTGAAGTACCTGGTTTGATTTTCAAAGCAAAAAAAAAAAAACCTGAGTCACCTGACATGAGAAAATAAATACTTTCAAAGATCTATAGATGAAGATTTAGAAATCCAATTTAGTTTCCACTGAGGTATGAATCTCAATATTTTTTTAAGCTCTGTTTTCAAAAAAATAAGACTATCAAGTATGCATTCTGATGAAGACTCTTATTTCTCTGCATTCACAAGGACAGGAATGCTTTTTTCTCCTAGTGGGGATGATTTTTATCAGTGGTTCATCTAGATAAAGGTTTCCCCAAAATGTAGTTGCTATGTTTGGAGTTAAATATCAGTCTTTGGCAAATTTCTTTTGACAAGGACTTTAATATTTGGCATCCAGCCATTAAAAATACTTGGTCCTTGCTGCTTCACTCAAAGCTGCATTGTTTCTCAAGAGCAGAGCTATCCTGCAAGACCATGGAAAATGAGGGGATTGTAGAGGCAGCTTGGTTAAAGGATTTGCAAATTTACGATAAGGCTTTAAAATATTTTTGAAATTAAAAAGAAGCATTCATGTACTGCAGAGGTGTGTTTGTGTAGGCTCCTGTTTGCCATGTGTGTCATCATAGTCATCTACCTCATCCTAAACATAGATAAGGTATCAGATCTGTACAGAAACAATAGGCCACTGTTAAATTTGCTTCAGTAAAAATGTCCTGCTGTTGATATTATTAATTAAAACTAGGAGGCTTTCTTTAACACTTACAACACACAGAGGAGGAAAAGTGATCTTAAAAATAGCTTGGACCTAACCTTTCATAGCTCAGCACCAAGATCCTGAGCTGTGTTAGGGTTAACAGGGCAGATATATGGTCTGAAAAATTGTTGTGTTCCCTGTGGATAGCTGCTTTCTCCATTGCTTGCAACTTTTAAGTGATCCACAACTGTTCCATGTAAAAATCAATGCAGTAATCCAGTCCGGAGGTCCCAAGGTGTAACAGCAGTGGCAATTACGCTTTGACAATAGACTCCTTCCGTGTGCGTGATGGCTTCATTACAGCAAATAACTTTGAATATACTGCTGGGTTTCTGATGCTACTCTGAATCTGATGCTGCTCTGATCCAGGCTGTGCTGAAGGGGAGATCTTAAATCAAGACAGCTGCTCTATCTAAACAGTCTGAGCAGAGGGGTATTAATGGTGGCAGCTAGCATGGTGTTGAAAATCCATCTGTTTGCTTGGTGCAGCACCTACTGCTTGGTGCAGCAGGGCTTTGGATGCCACAAAAGTTTGTCTTCAGATGAGAGGGGCATTATAATTTGTTTAGGGCGGCCAGGGCAGATGGTTAAAGAAAATTACCCACCCTGTATTTCAGGGGAGCAGGAAGATTCATGTTAGTTTGTGCTGCCTTTGTTGCCTTTTCTTTTTAATTGTAGACATTTGCAAAGATTACTCTGAATGTGTATGTAGCTATAAAGAAACTTGTACTTTATGCAAACAAGGAGTCTTAACTAGCACATTTATCTGAGAATACAGGAGATATTTAAAGCCATTAAGGAAATGAAAACATAATGATAGAAATAAGCCCATATGGATATGAAATTGCTGTATTTGGTCTTCTGTCATTTACAACCTTTGGGGTTGCAGTGTTTTGCTGTCTTTAATACAGAGACATGGCCACTGACTCAGGTGATCAGAGCTGGAAGTTACTTAAATCAGAATTCAGTATTGCCTCTTGAGACTTGCACTTGTAGGGGACTGTACTTTCATCGATCAGATCAAGATGGATGGCTGCAAAATTGGGTCTCCAGCCTCGCTGAGCCACGCTGCGGTGTGAAGGATGCAGGCAGAGGAACTGTGCTCTGGCTTGGCTGTACAGCTCCAGCTGTAGCCCCAGGGCTGCTGCTGCTGCCGTTCCAGCAGTGTCTCTTTCGGCCAAAGCCTAACAGCCCCACCCTTGAGGAATTTAAGATAAAGGAATGTGTGTTCTAGTATAAAGAAAAAAAAAAGTGATTCTAGCTGTCAGTACAGTGTGTGTAGCAGGTCTTTTCTACCCTAACTTTAGGTTCATATGGGAATTAGAAAGGTCAATCTCTTGCAAAGTAACTGACAAGACGAAGTTAAGTTGCCCAAACAGATATCCCTCTGTTTTTCTCTGAAGCGTAATCTATCAATAATTTCTCAGCCTCTTTCTTTGCTGTCGTGAGATGATGGAAAATTAATTGTGTGTCTGAACATCAAACTTCTAAGTGCCTCTGTGTGCTCCTCTGCAAAAATATATTTCAAATGGCCTGGCAATTATAATTCTAGTGAACACTGTCCTTCACCGTTCACCCATTAACATTTTGAGTCTTCAGACAATCATGAAGAAGATTTTAACCTGGTTTGGAAAGTTGGTTTTTAAAAATTAGTGATTATTAATAGAAAAGAATGACTCCTAAGTGCTCTTATCTGCAGAAAATGCAACCATCTCCCTAAGATCTGAAATCTCTTTGTTGCCCAGATTTCTCTAGCAAGCTGTCCTTATCAAAGGGGAGGAATTTTCTGTGGAATTGATTCCCTTGACAGTGTAGCAGGGCTGCTTAAAATAAATCAAAATACAGTATTTCTCACTATTTTTGAAAGGGCAGCAGGCTCCTGTGAGTTTGTGTGCCTTGGCCAGCAGAATAGGGTTTTGGCTGCCTGTGCATGTGCTGTAGGATTGACCTACAGAGCCACATGAAAGGGTATGGCAGTAGTTTCATGGGAAAGTGAACCTTAAATATCTCGTTCTTTATTGCTTAACTGATTAGAAAGACCAGCAACTTTTGCAGGGCTTTTTGTAAATCCTAGTTCTGTTAAGATAAATATCTAGGTCAGAAGCTAGAGGTGCCGTCACCTGTTTTTTCAAAGGTATGGTATGTTTGAAAACTCTTTAATAAAGTTGGATCGCTATAAGGAATACAGTGGGTTTCTGAAGCCCTCATTGAATTTCACCTGTAAAACTCGACTTCCAGCAGGTTAGCTGAGGATTGTCAGCTGGTGCTTTCATCTTGGCTTAGCCTGACATGAAAATTTGGAGAAAAAAATTCAGTGTTCCCTTTATCCTATTCACATGCTTTTGGAGCTCTTCTCATTTACTTTACTTCCTTCATTATGTTGCAAAATCGAGCTTACCTGTCTGTCATTGAGCAGCGCAGGGCGCTTGGCCACATGGCCCCATTCTGCTGCTGCTGAGGGGATGGAGTGAGCACCGTGCTGATGGGGCTGTGGCTGCTGGGGCATTGCTGGCACTGAGGACATCCAGCAGAGCAGGAGCTGCCAGCACGGCCGGGTGTGTTCACTCCATGGAGCTGAGCCTGGATGATTGTTAGGGCGGAAAACCTGTCGTTCTGAAGAGAGCACCTTTGTCCTCCAGGACTTTTTGGGAGTGTATGTACTTTGCTGGTGACTGTGCTTTTTTTTTTTTTTTTTTTTTTTTTTATTTTTTTTTTTCCCCTCCTTCTTTCCTGTTATGAAGTGATAGTTGTTACTTTGGAAGTCAATTTAGAGGATCAGCTGACTGTGACCTCTTCAGAAGATGCATCCTGCTGATACCAAAACACATGAATTCTTGTTTAGATGTTTTTTTCTCTGACTTCAAGAAAAGAAGGTTTTTAAGATCATCTACTTACTTAAATATTCACAGGCCTTATGAAATTTTAAAACCAAACCTTTTCTTCGCCTGCAGTTACTACAGGTGCTTAAATGCCTTTAAAATTTGCCCCGTGGCTTCTTTACTCTAGATAATACTTCAGTAAAATGAAAATATAACCAGGATTAATTCACTAATAGAAAGTGTGTGTGGCAGCTGGGCAGAGTGCTGAGGACAAAAACTAACTTGAAAGAATCCAAGATATGCAAGAAATATGAAATTCTCGCAATGTCTTTATAAGACCAAAATGAAATAACAGGTCTGATGTGGTGGAGGTAGTAGTAGAGGTTTTTTCACATATACTCTCAAGGAACAACACCCCCTTAATGGCAGAACTCTGGGGTCCTTCTTTTCAGAAAGCAGACTGACAGCATTTGTAGGTTAAATGAAATGAATTAGTGAACAAGTAATTATATTTGCATGTAACTTCGTTAAGATAATATCCTGTCCGTCTTAGACCTGTCATATTAGACATATTTAATCTTTGTGACGCATGGAGTGTTATATTGTGTTTGACACCTTCTAAAGGAAGAAGGACGAGAGCCTGTAATTGGAATGCTGCCATTGGATAATAAAGATGAGCACTTCTCATCTTCAAAGGGCTTTCAGCCTCCCTACCTAATCCACATATCCGCTGAGTTATGAGGGGAAGTTTGATCCCTGTTTTACAGATGGGGGAGCTGAGATGGAAGGAGTCACTGCATTAGAACTTGAAGTGCCTAAGTGCTAGTCATCCCGTGTAAAATAAAAACTAATTTTATTTGTGAACTCAGATGAAGTAAGTGTGTTGTTTAGATTTGGATTACACTTCTGACGTTGATCATCCTGACATTTGACCCTTCAGATATAAAATTGGTCTCATTCTATACCAATCTAACAAGTGTTCTCTAGTAATCATATTGCTGTTGAGTTCAATAATCTTTACAAGTGAAATGTGTAGAGTTTCTGAATGTTTGCACTTGAAAGTGAAGATCTGATCCTGAAAGCCTTCTGGATATAAAATCTGTTCTGTAATTCTGGAACTTCATCCTCTGAAAATTGTGACAATATCACCCATTGCACTGGCAAAGCTCTCACTTGAGAGAGGAGTTTCTGGAGCAATTTTAGTAGCTGGATTGACATGTTAATGCAATTTGAGTTAATTGGTTGTTCAAATGGTAAAAGTAACTAAGTTGCTGAAGTGGAATCATCTTCTCCCAAAAATGATTGCTTTTGGTGTTAAACCACTAGTGGTTTAAAAGCAATGTTTTCTTATTAAGTCTTTAACTTACATGTAGAGTTACTTAGGATACTTTAAACTGGAAAATGTTTTCAATTAATTTTGCCTACTACTGTTCATGCTTTGTATTAGAATTTTTTTAATATAAAAAGAGGTGGGTCAGTTATCACATGTATTATTTGCCTGTGGCACAGTCTGTTGTCCAAACTGCTAGTGAGTATGAAATAAACATTAAAAATATTTACAGAAAGTCTTTAATGAAAAAATACATACTAAACTATTTTCTTCCCATTTTCAATATAGTAAAACTCCCTAATTTTATTGTAGCGTTGAGCTATAAACAAACAGTGGATGAACTTTATGCAGCTGGTGAACAGACATGGAAATATTTTGACTGATGACATTAGTAATTACTATCTACCTGGAGAATTCTTCATATATATGAAAACTACAAACAAAATTTGCAACATTTAGAAACCTAATTAATACACCCCAAAATACTGCCTTTTCCTTTTTCTTATCATCTTCCCTCTTCATGCAACCATCCCTTTTATTTTCTTTACCTTATTTCTGCAGAAATCCCTACATGCACTTGTTAGTTCCTAAATAAAAAAAAAAACCCAACAACATTTTAGTCTTTACTTGAGTTCTATTGGCTGAAATGGCAACACTGTTAAAAATCAATGTGTAGAAAGCTGGATCATTACTGAGGTTTCCCCTTGAACACTTCATAGACAGAGAAAACTCAGGAAAACAGCCTGAGTACACTGCATCATGATTGATTTCAAGTATGTCTGATGGAGTATAATTGTCTACCCATTCATTTATCTTCTTTCTCCTCTCTACATGCTTCCTCTTTTGGGATCAGATAATCAGTAGCAATA
The DNA here is from genome assembly GCF_015227805.2 of Hirundo rustica. NCBI lineage: Eukaryota > Metazoa > Chordata > Aves > Passeriformes > Hirundinidae > Hirundo > Hirundo rustica. The sequence continues at coordinate 10,932,381 of NC_053454.1, read as the reverse complement.
ATTAAAAGCAGTAAGAATAATAAAATAAAATAAACCCAAACCACCACACAAAACCAAAAAAACACCAACCCAACCCACTCCCCTCCCCCCCCCCCCCCCCCCCAACAAATCCCCATAGAAATGTTTGCCTGTAAGGTTTGGCTGCAAAACTAAGTAGCAGCACTTTTTATTTAATTTATTACTTCCCACATTCCACTATAATATCATCAGAATCTTTGGGAAAGCCCTGACTCCACTTTAGGTTAATAAAAATGCACACTTGGGTTTATATTAATGATTATGCCATTAGTGACATTGAGATTAAATTTTCAGGTGTGTCAACATCACCATCAACACCTTCTCTCTCTTACTTTCTTTTATAATGTGGCAAGAGAATCAGTACTTTGAGGGGTTAGGATCCTAACATTTCTGGGTGTTTGTTTGTTTTGTTTGCCTGTGGTTTTTTCCTTAATTTTTTCATTTTTGAAAACATTTTTGGCACTCAAAATGGAATCTCCAGTTCCAGTTCAGAGTTAATGACTCTTAACTGGCCTATTTGAACAGAGCATTCATTGTGGAAGATGATACCTGATACCTACTCAATATAAAATCAAATTATTGAATTTATATTAAAGAACTTCCTTCAATAGGAGTCCAAATTAAAAGAAATTGAGATTTTTCTCATATTCTTAATCTTGTAAATTAACATCATCACAAATTCTACTGGAAATGCTAAATATGGGAAGAAATTGTTCTTTTATGATTACCTACCATGCGCCATAAATCTCTTAAAAAATCACACCCTGCTTAAAATATTATTCTAGAAATTATTTACAGATTGGTATTCTTGCTTTCAGGCGCAAGAAAATATCTTAAGGCAAAGTTTTGGTTTTCTAAAAACTAAATAATAATACTATCATCTTGCTTACGTATAGGTATAACATACCTGAAAATTGTTGTGGCTGCATTGAAAGGCCCTGTTGTCATGAATGCAGGTGGTTTTGGTTCCTCATATACTCCTTACTGTAACTGTTTTCATACCATTGAGGATATTGTCTGAGCACTGATTTCTTGATGTTCTTTTCTCTAATGTTGTATGTTACTTTCGTGTTTTGTTTCGTTCTAAATTGCTCTCTCAATGGTACCTTTGGTTGTTGGTACATCCTGGGGTTCTATAGTTGCAACTTGTCAATATTTTATGTATTAAGCTTGTCAGTGGAAAACTGCTTTTTTTTCTTTTTTTTTTTTTTTTTTTTTCTGCCTGACCCATAAACTCAATTTTGAATGGTGATAATTAAGTTATGTCCCTTCTTTTTCTGTGTGTGTGCTAAAATCTCTTTCCAGTAAGCAAAAAGCTGCTTGTGGCAGAAGGTTCACTGGCTGTCCACAGAAAAGAAAAAATCTACTTTTTTTGGATTATGCCTTCAGTGACCTCACTCACTGAAGGTGATGGAACTGTGCAGTGAGAACAAGGTTATGAAGAATGGAAGTAGTAATATTTTGGTTTGTTCAGGTATCTTGCAAGGAGCAAATGCTGTGGAAAAGAAGGTGTCATTCTATTTTGAAACTCATCAGAACAGAGCAATACTTTCAAGTATCTGAAGAGTCACATCTGCTGTCATTTTTTACAGAGAGATCATTATACACTTTCCAGCTATTCAAATGGTTTCTCCTTTTGCACTAAATTTTGAGTGTACCTAAATCCTTCTGTTGTTTCCTTTTTACTTTTCACCTAGTTAGTCGTGAACTACGTTGACGTTGCCTTCTCTTCTCTGCTGCCCATAGGTTTTGCTTCCTTTGCAGTTTCATTGTAGATGAGCTCCTCCAGCACTGAGGACGTTTTGTTACCCTCTGTGAGAGTTCTCCAGTTTAAAACATCTTTCAAATAATACAACACATAGAAGTGCCGGTTGGACAACCAGAACTGTGTTCATGCAGCCTATTAAGAAGTGGTTTAAATGTTTTTAGCTGTGTTAATGTGTTGATACAGGTAAATTTGATCCGTAAAATGTTGGCAAATATTTTCTAGTTCTGTATTACACAAATATTTCTCCATTCTCTTCCTATTTTGTCTGTGACTTTAGGGAGTGCTAATTGCTTTTGCCATTTTCGATGAATTCTTACATCTGTTTACAAAAAGTATAAGATGACTTTTTGGAAGAGGAGACCCTATCCACACTGAGACCTTCACACTGAAGTTTTAGAGAAAACAGCAATGAAACATTTTCTGATGAGAATTATAATTGCATCAATTAATTACTTAATCATATCAATTTTAGAATACAAGCTGACATTGTGCATCTTTTCATTGTCTCAAAATGTGTTTTTATTAATTAAGCAAGATAGCATAAGGCATAACTCCTCTCCAGTTTAAAATAAAGGAAAAACATTTGAGTCTACTCAAAAATGTGTAGATTGTGTGAGCTTGATATCTACCTTCTTCTTGTATTCTCGTTTCTTCTATTTCAGGGAAGTTCAGATGTATTGATATAGTCCATGAAAAGTGTTCAGCAAGGAAAATCTGTGGAATTTGACTCTGAGTTCAAGATAAAATTCTACACCCAATTTTATTCCTATATTTGATGAGATTCCAGCTTATTTATTATTTTATTTTATTCATTATTACTAACGTATAGATGATTAAGTCACCTTGCTTTAGCTTATTCAAAACAAAACAAAACAGAACCTCACTGTATGTCAGAAATAAACCTGGCATTGGAGAAGAGACTTTGAGGAGTGCTTCACAAAGTCAGAATTTTGGGCCGTGATAAACCCCTTTAGTTACATATCCATAATCAAACAGCCAGTTTAATTCTTGGGACAACAATTCCTATAAGAAATATAACAGCTGATGCTGCATTGTGTGACTAATTCACAGGTTGGTTCCAATTGCATATTAAAGCACAGGAACACACACTTCTGATTTCATCTGTTTCCAAGCACAAAATTACACACTGTTCCTCATTAATAACATTATTTTAAAAATAGCAACCAGGATGAAGGCAAAGCCTGGACTATCTCTAATAATGAATCCTGGAGCATTAGGGATTCTACAGACTTCTGATCTTGATGTGAAAATAGTGAGCAAATGAAAAATGTCTGTGTACCAGGAAGGCAGTGAAGTCCTCCTGAATGCTTTCATGTACTTTTTTTTCTTTGGTGGATTTGGATCTATAACACTGTGGTTTAACTCTTGTTAATATAATATATATGTTGTATAATGTATTAGCTTCTAATTACACTGCTCTTCAAACTAATATAGTTCTCCAGGCTGTTTTAGAGGTGATATTTTAAGATATTAACACAGATTATGAATCACAATTGTTGTTTGTTACTGAAAACACAGAAGCTGTGCTGTTCACAGAGAGGGAAGACTACCTTGTGCCAATGAGACTTGAGAGACTGAGACATATTTCTCTACCTTCCACAGATTTCCTGTGCTATTATGGGCAAGTCTTTTAGCTTCATAAAAGGACTTGAGTCCTAGTATTTATTTCTTGTGCTGCTTATTTTCCCTCTCACTTTTTTTTTTTTTTGGATATCTAAATACCACCTCTTATATGGGCAGTAGAAGTGTTGGGAAGTATCTCTGTTCCAATCTTTTTAATGGTCTGGTTAGTAGAAGACTTTCTATCAAAGCAAGAGATGCGTGTTTCACTGTAGGACTGAATCTACTGGATAAGTGTTTTCTCCTTTGTATTAATAAACGGGAGTGTGAATAACAGAGTTGTGAATGACAGTAAAAACTTGGGAATAGTGAATGCAAGTAGATGCATAACTGAATTCAGAATTGACTCCTTTGCCAGGAAGCTCTGCATTTTCCATGTTTCTTTCAGTTATTTAAATTATCCAAATGAAACTTCTAGTGAAAAGAGGAAGAGGAATTGGTTTGAACAAAAGTGTGTGCCATTGGGATGAGGTGCTCTCCTCAGAGTCCTTGAGAAAATGGTTTTGGGAAACGTACCTTTTGATAGAGCCAAAAAGAAACCATAGAGGGGCCATAGCAACAATGATAATATTGGAAGCTAACAGAAAGACATTTTTGGAAAGTAATGCAGGAGGACTGAAGAGGAAGATATTGGGGCAGCCTGTCAGAAGAATCGTTCTCTTGCTGCCATTATGATTGTATGTACTAGACAGAGAGGTGAAAGACTAAAACTGAGTCACCTGTACAGAAGACAAAAAGGTGCAAATCTCTCTGGCAGGGACATCATAGCTGATATTTCTAAATTGATGCTTTCAGCTCTGAATACTGCAGAGCTGTCAGGGAAATTGGCTAGGCTGAGACTAGCAAGACAGATCTTTGTAGGGGAAATATGTATGGTTCTTATCCTTGGGAAACTGCTGCTAAGAAAAATGCCTTCAAAAAAGAAGCATCCCTGCTACAAAGCTGCTAAGCTTGTCACCAGTTTTAAAGACTGCTCAAAACTCCTGGATTTCGTCTTCAGTTCCTTTTTCAGTGCTTTCTTTTTCCCCTCTCTGTACCAAGGTTGTTTACATTTCATTGCTGTGTCTGACTTGTAGGCTATTTAGTCTCTATAAAGGACCTGTAGCACAAAAGAGGTCTAATAATGTGAGATGCTCAGTTCTCATTAATGCAGCTGCCAGTGGTGCTAAGGGAATTCTGCATGGGTGGCTGTAGGTGCGAATTGAAAAAAATGGGAAGGTGTTGAAGAAATCGAAGGTGTTGTGAATGTGAATGGAAAATTTGGATTGTTGAACATTTCTTGTCTTGCAGCATAAAAGAAATATTGATGAAAGTTTTACACTGCAAAAAATCTGTTTTGAGCTTTGTGCACACAAGGGTTTCCATTTGGCGTGCAGATTTAAATGATGTAGAGAATGCAGTCTCTTTCTGAAAAGTATCCACTGATGATATTGGCACTAACCTGGAATTTGTTTGTTTCCTGTGAGTTTGGCAGAACTGGCTAGAAAAGCACTGAGCATCCTTTGCTGCTCTCACGATGAAGAGGGCTGATCCTTCACACTCTGCTTTGGGTTCCTCCAACTCTGCCAAATAGATTATCTGTTGCTTTTTCAGGAAGAAGTTACAATAATTGTATTGATTGTCTTTCATTTGACTCCTGACTGAGAGGAATAAAAAGCTTCACGATTATTGATTTAGTTTGCACTCAAGTATGTTACTTTTGTTTTCACTTCCCATAGGACCTAATCCCAAGGCAATTTATGCAGTTGTGTAAGGCTTTAATGCAGTAGAGGTAATGCAGCCTGGCTGTGCAGAAGCCTGAACCTGCAGACATCCTGTGTGCCTATCTGCTTGCTCAGGCATTTATATCATCTCAAAATATTCCTAAAAAAGATCAAGAGAAGTTGAAACAAATGGATTTGTTTATTCTTTTTATGAGCTAGTCTTTTGTCTTATGCACCCAGATGATCTTTGTTGTATTTAACCCTGTCAGTACCGGAGGGGCAGGAACTCAGGGCTAGAGATTTTCAAGTGCCAAGCCTACCGTGATCTTTTTGCTCCTAAAATGCTGTATCTGCCATAGTAGGAATGGTCAGTGCATTATGCTTTGGAACATGCACTAGCAGAACTTGGGCAGTGTTAGCACAGTCAGAGCTTAAATTTTAGTGTTTAAATATTATTTTCTTCTCCTTACACCGTATTCTGCATCCTCAAACAAAGCTGAGCTTAGACAATACTGACCCCAATAATTCTGTAGGAAAGGCTGTTGAACTCCATGTGAGCTAGAAAGGTGATGACCAGCTCAGAAGGTGGAATTAAGAATCATTTTTTCAGTCTCTCAGTGCTTCAGTGTTTGTGCAAAATTGTCTCGCGTAAATGAGTTGACTTTTATGCTTAATACTGACTTCTCCAATTCTTTTACTAGAAAAAATAATTAAATAAACATATAAATATAAGCAAATTTTTGTTGGGCAGAAATATTTAGGCACATGACACAGTAAAGCAAACAAGTAGTACAAGATAAGCACAGAAATATGCCATTAAACACAAGTAATCCCTCATGGATTAGGTGCTGTTGAACTTAAAGGCTTTGTGGTTAAAAGGCCTCACGTAGAATCAACACAAGTTCTTTATCTGGCAGCTTGTTCCCTGTGCCAGTCTGTAGTGCCAGTATGTGCATTACTAAAATCACACAATCCTGTAATGACACAAGTTTGTCTTAGACTTCTTGGACACCTTTCTTCCATCACTTTCAAACATTTTCGCAGGAGTTACATTGGTGCTATATCCCTCTGCCACCTCATTTTCCTGATATTGCAAGTTAAGGTATCTTAAACAGCAGGAAATCCTTTGGGGCAAAAGTGTGTGTGTTTAAAATTGTTTCATTATATTAATTCAGCATCCACTCCAATCTGAAATACTGCCTTATGCACATCAGAATTGTAGGAAGGCACTTAAATATATTTAAGTCCAGGGCAGGTATGGGCACATGATCAAAGTTCTTTCTCCTAGGATGGTTGGTACCTAATAACAGAGTCAGGTTCTCTCGTCTTAGTTTTCAATTAGTGGACGGCCTTGGCAAATCTTTTGTCTTGTCCTCATTTAATGATAAAGAGGCAGAGATCTATTGCATAATGCTTTGTCATCTCTTGATGAAAAATGCCATTTAATTTCCAACTTTATGTTGTTTTTATTATCGTGCAAGTGTAGTTATTAGCATTGTGTTTCCTTGAGAACAATCAGCCCTCTCCAACCTGTGCTTTTTTCCTCCAAATAAAACTTTGTCTATCTACCTTATGTCCGGGAACTCCTGGTATTTTTTGGAAAGATTGCAGGATAGCATGTTCGGTTTTACAGATATAACTGTGAGGAATCTGTAAGGACCAAGATTCTTCTTGGATAATATACATCTTGCTCAGTGGTCCAGGTTCCTGTTTCCCAGCAGCTTTAATCTCTGGACAAGTTTGCTGCCCTTTGTAAGAAAGGGAGGGAGAGGAAAAAGCCCATCTGCTGCTTGTGGTTGCTAGGGAGTCACATGCTGCCCTCAGCTTAGACCCAGCCTCTTTCTCTCTCGCTGGTATTGGTTTGGGCCACTGTTCTCTAACGAGCTGGAGTTAATTTAGCTCTTGGTTTTAAACTCCCCTGCCCAGTAGTATTGCACCTGGACAATTCAAGGTGGGCTGCATGGATTTAAACAAATAAACTCTTAAAACACACATGCGGAAAGGGAAAGCAAATATAGATTTTGTAAAGTGGCGCTCTTCTACTTACTTGTTGTCTGAGGTATGCAGCATGGATGAGGAAGAAAACTGCTTTTACTAAAGAATACTCTCACCCCAGACACTGGCAGAATACTGAAGTTTATAGAAATCTGTTCATTATGGCTCTGTGGGGAATTTCCAAATGTATTAGCATTTTTAGGTCCTCTTATCAGCACTTCAAAGATAAAGTGGCGTGAGATGAACGCTTCTCCCTTTGTGTGCCGGGTTTTACATACACTGTGCGCCCAAAATAGGTAGAAAAATCTAAAAGGGATTTATAAGCAGATGTTAAAAAATGCAGTGAATGATTTTTCGGATGGTTTTTAATTATGGTTTGTCAGATGGCTTCTCATAGGAGCGTAATCACAAGGCACATATTCACTGATGATTTATTTAAAGAAAAAAGAAGGGAAGGAAAGGCAGGCTGGGTAGTGTTTCTGTGAGGTGCTGCTGTTGGGGGCTCTGTGTGTCTCCATAATGTTTATCTCCCTGCTCACTGTCGTCATGGAAGCTCAGAGCCAACTGGAAGATCCTGCTCTGCACGGGACTGGATTACTGCCCCTAACACATGGAAAATTGAATGTATTAAGAGGAAGCCGCATTTTCAACCCTCAGGACTTCACAAGGAATTTGAAACAAAAGGCCAGAGACCTCTGAGGAGATTTTCATCCCAGGGGGGAGTCTCATTTTTAGAAAACAAATTAGCATCACCATAGAGAAGCAGCTTCCAATGACCAAAAATTAGAATACAAAATGAAAGATTTTTTCATTCTCCTGGGTGTTGCTTTCTATCTTTTTTTTTGCCAGCTGAAGGAGCTCTCTTGTCTTAAATGTAGCTGAGGTGAGCTAAGCTCTGACCTCAATGCAGTCAGTTGCACTCGTATTGGAAGTGGGAAAACTAGTGACATCAGAATGTCTTGCCAGTCCATGGGTGAAAGATAAAAGAGACTCATTCTTTTATAGAGGGTTCACAACGGCACTCTCTTTATTTATATGTATATAAACTCACTAAGGTCCATGAAAGAAGAAATCTACAGGAATTAATCTAGCAGGGACAGATAGGTGGGCATTTTCCCTCCTTTTCCTCCTTGTGGCAAATATCACAGATGTCTAATAAAAGACAGAATTCCGAAAAGATCTGTGAGAGAGCTCATGAGCTGTAAAAGCTTGGCTTGCATGTACTAGCAAGTGGAAAATGTGGATATCCTTCAGAACAGGGATAGCCAGGAGCTTTGGGAAAAGGGCTTAGAGGTTTGTGTTTGGACGTGCAAAGGGCAGAGCTGCCAGATGTAAGGCATAGGCAGCGGCCACGCATCTCCTTAACTGCAGTGTGCTGCTCTGCTGCACAGATTTGTGTTGCAACAACTGGCTGTTGGGGTGCATGGAGAGGTTAATGGCAGATATGTGTCTGTGTGTGAAATGGAGGGCACAGGACAAGCCTGAGAGCCTTATTTTGCCATTTTGCCCCCTGGGGCGGTGGCAGGATAGCTTCTGCCAAGGAATTCTCTGGGGACTGTGTGCTGAATTAATGCAAAATGTGTTTCACCTACCTTTTCCTATGACAGATGCTGTCCTCTGAGTTGATGGTATATGTTTTGAACTCCTCTAAGGAGCTGTTTTAGCCTTGTCATAACTGGTAGCAGATTTATAAGCTAACAAGCTTATACTGATGAGTATTTTCACCTTAGGCCTGGTTATCCAAATATAATAATACTCTGCAGATTTTTCCCTGAAGGGTGCCTGTGTAGCCTGTCACTTTAGAGGATGTGCATTAAGCCTGAAACAACACAAAGAATAAGCAGATTTTAATGATAGCTGTTGTCATATGAGATTTTGCAAGTGAAGCATGAATTTTTGGTGCAACCAAACCAAGATCAGACCCAGCAGCAGTCACCGCTTTTTGATTCTTTGCTGTAGAAAAATACTAAAAATATCTACAGCTCTTGGTTTTTATATGCAAACCACTTTCTAATTATTAAACAGCTAGTTCTCACAAAGTATACAAATTTGTCAGAAGCCAGTTTTATCAGAAGTCCTCCTCAATTCTCAGATTGTTTCTTAGTTTTTGTCATCCCAGAGTTATTCATGCAGTGCTCTGTGTTGATTTGGTTTTGATGGGATAGTACTGTAGTATAATAATGAAATTGGTAACTACATAATTTACTTTAAAATATCATATGCTACAGCATCCTTCAGTATACTTGTGTATAAGTCTATGTGTGGGCATGTGTCTCTGTACAGCTAACCATACTGACACAGCAGTTTCACCACTAAAACCTGTGGGTTTGGACACTCTGTAGGCCATAATGGAAATCTTTTATTGTAAAGGTGGGACCAAAATATCCTTTTTTTGGCTTTGTACACTGAACACTTAAAGGCCACACTTGTCAGGAACAGCAACTTTATTTTTGCAATGCAAGTGTGGTGTTTTGGCCTGGTTTATGCATTTTAGTCGGAGTGAGTTGCGGTGTTTGTAATGTGACTTTACACTGTTCAAACTCAGTGAGTGTTGGGTGACACACTACACCAAGTGGGGCTCTGGCAGAGGGGCACCATTCACTCTGGTGTGATTTTGATAAAGAAAGATGCTGAATCATTGTCTATTCTGAAGAAGTTTCCTCCAGCAACACAGTTAAGATTAAAGGACAGTAGCTTCTCAACTGTGATACTTAGTGTTTATTAGTATGAGCATGTAGAAAGTGGGATAACCAAAACATTGCACAGGGTAACAGAGTAAGGTAAATCATGATAGGGGAGAAAATGGAACAGAGATCTTTTTTCCAGTGCCAGAGGTATATGGGAACACTGCAGGGGGAAGGGGCTGAGAAGGGACACCTCCTCCCCCAAAAAAACCCCAAAACAAAACAAAAACCCAAACCCAAAACACCAAACCCACACAATGAATAACATGGCAAAAAAGCAGAGATGCTGGCTTGCCTGTGTGTGGATGAGGAGAAGACAGTGGTGACAAATGGACACACAGCAGCCCCCCCGACATTTGCAGCTGATTAGAAGCACAAGAGATGAGCAGCTGTCATGCCAATGAAATATTACAGAATGGAAATGAACTTAACAGCTGGTTGGGGTGACACCCCTGGTACTTCACTTTTATCACCACTGCTCCAGGCTCCTACTCTTTACCCAGTCAATGAGTCTCTATCTCCCTGCATGCATCCCATTTAATTAGGTTCACTTTAAATCAGAACAGGGCTCAATTCCAGCAAATACGTGTTTTAAAAGGTGGTGAGGTGAGGTGTGGAGTAGACTCGAACTGTTCTCCTCAAGCACAGCTGAGATTGGGTAGGTTATCACTGGTACAAGAGTGATGCTGATCAGCTAATAGCTGTGAAGGTTTGGAGACCACTAGCTTTCAAAAAATTCTGGTATCACTCTGCTTTCTGCTCTTCATTTATCTCGTCCTTCTTTTCCATGCCCTTTTTCCTCTAGCACTTGTTAATATTTTGTTCAGCTACCAGCTAACAGAATGACGTTGCAAATAAGGGAAATACTTCTGAAGTAGCTGTGTCCTTAAATATATATATTTTATATATATTAAAATATATACTTAAAATGCTGAGCTTTGGTATAACGTGTAAAATATCTTTGCAGATCATTTAGTTCAAGCCATGGTGTGGAAGGTAAGTTTAGTTGACTGCTGGGAAATAGGGAGTATAGCCTTTAATTTTCTACTTTCAGTGCTGAGCTATTCATGGAATCTGCAACTTTTTTATTATTTGTTCTGTCTCTATTATTTTGCATTATTCTCTAGATTTAGCAGCTTCTAAATCCAAAGGAATACTCTGGATTTAAAATATTGCCTCCAGGAACAGAAAGTCTGTTTTCCTGTAGGATGGATGTTTTGCTCTTGAATCTATTAATTATGGCCTTTTCTTTCAACAGGAATAATTGTGTTATTAATAGTCTTTTCATGAACAGAAGAAAGGCCTCTTTGGAAGGAGAATGCTTTTACTTCACAAAAGGTTTCTGATAGCCTTAAGGTGGATTTATCTGGTAGAGCCTTGGCTAACCTTCATATTAAACAGGCAGAAACAGTTTAGGGAATTTGGGGATGTGAAGCAAATTAGAAAATAAATTAAAAGCATTATAGCTCAATAGTATAAATTAATGCAGCTGCTGTAAGCTTCATCCTGAGAGAGTTGTCAATATCTGCAAAGCTCCTGCTATGGGGAAGAAAATTAATGTGTGTTTTAACATTTGTGTTTTGCCCCACAAGAAGCAATTTGAAAGAGTCCCCTGTAGCTTTGATGGCTTTGCTTATCTTAACTCTTTCCACACCAGTGCCCTGGATATCCCAGGGGACTGCAGAGAGAAGGGACTTACAGCCTGTCCCAGGCAAAGCACGTTGTGAGTAAAAGCTGTGCAAAACAGCTGCTGATGGCAACACTGATGCCCAGGCTTCCCTCTGCAGATGCTTCCCTGGGCTCCCGGCTGCGCAGGTTGGGGCAGACCTGGTCCAGTAATTTCTCTTTTGCAAATGAATATTTGTTGAGTCAGATGATTCTGCAGAGTAAAAATCTCTTCTGTTCTGCTAAGGTTTTCTTAGAGTTGGTGGGAGAAGAGCACTCACCTCCCTCCCCCTCCTGCGGTGCCATCCCCTCTGCAGCAACTCTCCGTGTCTGCTCTTCCCAATAGAGATTTTACTGTTGTGTTTTTCCTCCCTGACTCCTGGAGACACCTGGGTGGAAGCTCTACCAAGAGATCAGAGAGGGCAGTAGTGTGCCTCTTTTTACTTACAGAACTGAGTGAGGAGTGCTGGTCATCCTCAGCCTGTGTGAGACAAACCTCCCAAAGCAGAAAAGAGTAAGGAAGCAGGAGTTCTGTCTTCAGCATGGATGGAGTCATTCAGAGTCGTGACATGAGAATTGAGGACAATAGAAAGTACATGCTCAATTGCTGATTATAAAGAAAATTTGTATGGTGTTTATTTTTTCTGGTACTATTAATATGAACAGGAACTGAAAACTGGTTATACTCTAGTTGTACTGGGCACTCTTAGTCAGATCTGGTTTGTGGTGCTCCAAGAACTGCGCAAACACATAGTGGTAAATGAGAAAATATTTTTCAGGGAGCTTGTGATCTTGATCAAAAAAAGATATTTCAAATCTTATGAAGGGATGGAAAGTTGTGATGACAACCAGGATGTCGCCCGTTGTTGACTAGGCAAAAATCAGTCCCTAAGGGTAAGGAGAAGGAAATAGTGTCTGGTCACAGTTAACTGCTAACCTCTAAGAGAAATAGATTTGACAGAGGAACCTTTTGAACTGGTCCTGAGACAGCATTTCTGGGGCTGGATGTGTCAGAGTTGTAGGTGACAGGACAAAAAGCTATGTGAGGTTGCTGTTACTGGTGTGTTTGAGCATACTGGAGTGAGACAAGCAGTGGAAACGTAGGCTGTGCAAAGGCTTACTGCAGAGACCAAGGAAGGTGTCCTTGAATGAAAGCCAGTGGAGGGAGTTCCATTATAAGAATGTTGTGTCAGAGCTTTATGATGGTCCCTGTGGAGATGAGCTCGGTGCTATGAAAATAGTGAGTTTGCATGCTCCTCCTCTGGGATGAGAAGAAGAAGGTGATCTGTGGCAGAATATGTCAGCAGCAAATCTAGAGAAAATCTGATAGATTTATCTATGAGGAGATATCCTAGAGACACCACATTCCATGGTTGTAGATAACATAGATGTTTTTCTGAATTTTAGCTTGCAGGGTCTTTTTAGGGGTCCTTATGTCCCTTAATTTTTAATAAAAAGAATGACTTGCTGTCTTTAATACATGCTGCTACTCTTTAAATTCTAATCCTAGTACTGTGAAGTAGATTATAGCATGTTTCTGGTGGAACATTACTTGCTTCCGGAGCAAACAAGGAAACTCATAATATTGAAAATCTGATCTTTGCTTAATTTCTTCCTACTTCTTCTCTCTGTGTTTCTCCTGTAGTTTTCTCTTTATTTAAACCATGAGAAAGTGCGAATATTGGCTTTGTGTTTCTGCCTTCTTTAAGGTATTCAGTGAACTTTAGATGACTTGCAATTTTCTGTGTAAGGAGAAGGATGTGCAAGGAGGACAAGGAATTGCAGGTATGTGGAGAAAGATGAAACAGAGTATTTGGAACAATGTTGGACTGAAAAATTCATGTTAAATGAAAGCTCAGCTAGGCATAACTTTGCATCTGGTATGTAGCCTAAACTTCTCACAGCCTCTGTCATAAAACTAGAGAAATGCTGTCTGGGCAATTTGTGTGAGCTCCAAACAGTATGAATGGAGTAAGGAAGCCCCACACGTGACAGCAGGTGCTAATATCTTTATTCAGCTTCACCTGAGACCCTGACATTCCTCCTCTAATGCTTCTGAAAATGCAGGTCAATTATTAGGAGCAGAGTTCTCATTTTTGATCCTGTATTTAATTCCCTGAAGCTATTATTGCCTTAAGGGAGTGGGGGAAAAGTGGAGAAGATAATTATACTTGACCTTGTGCTATGACTTGTGCAAACTCTTGGATTAGCAATGAATGCTGTCAAAGCTTGGTTAGGAAGCAGTGGGGGACACGACACTTTGTAAAGCATGTTGCTGAATATGCAAGTGACCAAAATTGAAATGGAGAGGACAAGAGAGAAGCAGAACAAATATTGAGGCCAACTCTGTAAGTGCAGTGCTGTCATGCCTTTTTCTTTCTTGTCAGAACATCACAGATAATCAGACAAAATGGTACTTATTGTAGAGAAACAATTAAATTGGGCCTTCACAACCCAAATGATTAAAAAAATTAGAAATTACACTACAGGAACGTGTTAGAGCAGAAGCTGGGATGGCTAAGCAGCAACTGTACTTTAAATAGATGGAGTGCAGAACTGATTGTTACCACCTTTGCTCTTCTTTACCATTTCCCACTGCACTTTCCCTCACATTATCCTACTATTAGCATTACCAGCTTCCATTTTGGTAAGGATTGCAATGTCTTGAATAAGCCTTTTTTGGGAGCCATCTGGCCTCAGATGTCAAAGAACAGCTGTAGAGAGAGATGGCTTCTGGTGTAGCTAAAGTTCACATCTCTCTGTAAATAAAACAGAGCAGTGCCCACATTGATGCTGACAAAGCAACACCGAGCCTTGGGGAGTTCCATTTCTCCTTTTGCTTTTCTTTGCCTTCAGCCTCTTCCTCCACTAGGGATTCCCAGCCAAATCCTGTTCACCTTGCTTGTGTGGAAATAGTATTTGTTACCAGTAGAATTATTCACTTGCAGTTTTTAGACTATAGAGTCTGTGTCCTAAATGCAGACATTGTTTATCGAGTAAGGATGAAAGGAAAAGAAGGTGATACAAAACCCCACATAGATTTAGAAAATTTGCTATGATTTAAATTTTTCGAAATACTTTTTTTTGGTTTGTCTGCGTCTTTGTGGCTCTGGCAATCCAACATCAAAAGCAGTTGGGCAAATTGAAACACACCAGAAAGCACTTCAAAGAGTAAAACTATAGGGCTGGATTCTGCTCTCATTTCTTGTGGTGTAAATCTGGTGCAAGGTGGACATCTCGCAGATTTATGTAGCTGTCACAAACTGTACCCAGCCTAGGAAATGGAAGTGATTGTTATTTTTGAGACTGGACTGTGCGTAGGAGGGAGAATTTGAGAACTTGACATGATTTATGAAAATGTAGTAATTTTCTGAATTCTTAGGACTTAGCGTTAGCATTACAGCTCAGCTGGAGCTTAACCTGAAGTCAGAAAATTTCAAAGGCAGCATTAAGAGCCAAACTGCTTCCAAGAATGGGCATGTGGTTGTTGCATTCCCTGTGCGTGGGTCCACAGAAAGGAGAGCAGCGCCACAACCTTTCCTTTCTTTCCTGCCCCTGGGGCTTGGCACAGTGAGCAATGCTGATCTGACCCAACCCACTGCACAGGGGTGCAGAGCAGTACATAAAAAGATGTGTTGTCTTCATACCCTCTTCTGGCTTTTGAGAATCAAATAGAATATGGAAGTGACCTGGCTTGCTGATCATCCCTTCCTACTTCCATTTCAGTAAGTAAAAGTACCTGTGAGCGCTGTGTAGTGTGGAGCAAGCAGAATTGTATTTGTGTTATTGCTTTAATAATGGGCTGTGCTGTCAAAACACAGCAAATGGGGAATGAGCAATGAGAGAGGAAAGTAATCCCCTGTTTATACCAAATTATTTTCCATAGCCCTCTCTGAAAGGAACAAAGAGAGAGTAAAGTCAAGGGAAGAGGGTGCTGCAAAAACATGTTTTGATTGCTGTATGAAGAAGTATCTGTTAACATTTGTCTTTAAAATTCTCTAAGCTTCATTGATTAACACTGCACTTAACATGGGCATTTTCCTCCAGTGCAGCTAGATTACCCTACCTGACCGCTTTCCTTTGTTTGTTCTTTTATTTTTTGAGTGAATTTTTGGTAATGAATTGCAAAACAACATGTGATTCACTGTTATAAGTGCTCTCTTTACTTTTCTGTATTCTTTGGCCAATGAAGTAATTGCTTGTAGGAGGCAATATGTTCATGTTATGAAAACCACTCCCTGTAAGTATAGTGTATATCCAAACTCTTGTCCTTATCCTGATCAGATTTATTTTTTTAGATAAAGTTCCCTCGCATTTAACAAAGCGCCTTGACCAATAAATATTCCAGTGAACATTAAATGAAATAGGTATTGGGCTGGATGAATTTTAATATTTTGTACTTCCTCCATGGGGTCCCTGAAAGTTAATCCAAACCCTGCTTCTCTTGAGCTGCCAAGTAATGAGGAGCAGAAAAAAAATGGGTAAAGAAAAGAAGAAAACAATCTCCAGCAAACTGCAGGGTAAAAGGCTATTACAGTATGAATATAATACTAAAAGAAGAGGTTAAAAACACTGCCCAGCCACACTGTAGGTTTATACCAGGATTACCTAATGAAAGCACAATGAGAGGAGCATGTATGATGTATGTAAGTGTGATATAAATGTAGATTATATGATTGTCATCCTACATCTGAAGACATAACAGTGCTTTAAATTAAAGTTTATATGCAAGATATATTTTGATTAAGGACTGCATAGGTGAATTATCTGAATTGCAGGGGGCTTTGGTGATGTGCTGGAGCTACTGGGCCAGTTGCAGAGCCGAGATAAACTTTGAGTAACCTCAGAGCTAGGGACTGTGGTGTCTGGTAGATCCAAGAGCAGAGCTGGGATTGGAGCTTCCCTACATGAAATGTCCATCAGGATAAAATTGCAGCTCACACACAATGTTCTTATCAATTAAGGTTGAAAATAATCTTCAACTATGGAGGATTTTTTTCACTCTTTCCTGTTTCAGTTGTTCTGGCATCTATCTGAGGACTTTCTCTTGCTGTGAGATCTCTCTGTGTGTCTGTGGCCGTGTGGTTAGACAGCAGTCAGTATTCAAGTTGTATTCATGAGCTAACTTGATGCTGAGAAGCCAGGTTTCATACTTGTTCACTTCTTTCAAAAATAAACAGGTTGTGATTCTGAATTACCCTCTGTAGGCTTTTATCGTCTGGAGAGCTTGTCATCCATGGATTTATTTAAAACTGACTTTTTTCCCCAGGCCATAATTTGCTTTGTGAATATTCAGGAGTCCTGCATCAGGACAAGGGAAGGACAGCTTCTGCCTTAGATACTTCATGTTCTTTTGCTGGTATCTAATCAATGACTTTCTGGATTTGGGCTTTCTGTGAATTGAGTCTCATTTTTCTTTGCACCGTAGTTCTTCAGAGGACTCAAACCCACCAGGGGTGGTGTTGTTTACTCAGTAAATCAGCTGAGCCACGGTGACTTCTGTGAGTGTGTGTTCATGAGGTTCGTCCCTTAACTGTGCCCTGATTGCTCACAGAGATCTCCAGTGAGATGTCGGTGCTTTGACTGCCTGTACTAGCTTACTATCGGCTCTCCTTGTTTTTCAATGGTGCATTAGTAATCCTAAATCAGAAAAATTAATGAAGTTTTAGTTCAGTTGCTAGTCTTTAAGAAAGATTATTTTTTTATTCATCTTAAAGTTCAGTTTACTGCCTTCTTTTTTCTCCCCTTCTTTTAAATCAGGATGTGTATTACTTGACAATTTGATCAACTCTGCAGCGACAAAGGCCAGCCAGTGCCTCGTTGCATGTTGTGCCCTCTGGTTTGAATAGTTACAGCACATTTTCATGCTGAGTTTAGATGAATTGGCTCCTGCCTGTGTGTGCTGGGTAATGTCCTTTCATATTCTTGGCATCGGTAATGGATAGGATTTTGAACACCGCTTGTAGATGTTAAGGCTTACTGTAGGAAAAATGCTCACAAAAACTCCAAGCTTCTAAAAAGTGCCTAAAAGCCAGAGGTATCAGAATTATGGTAGTAATTCAGTTGCTATTGGTTGCTTACTTGATCTCTAATTGCCTGTACAAGCACTTAAACTCATTCTCTCATAAGTGACTTCACTTTACAGTTCTCAGGGTTTTTTTCCTGTCCTTTTGCTCATACATAAGAGAACTTTGTCAATCTATTTGCTAACAGGTCTGCATTAGTTTTTAAAATCCCAGATATATTCCTGAACTTTAGTAGTATTCTGGCATCTTAATCAAAAAGAAGTTTGACCTGTTTTTTTTGGCCTGGGGGGGGGGAAAAAAAAAAAAAAAAAAAAAGAAGCTATGTTACTGGTACCACGGTTTGCAATAGGGTAAAAAACCCCATCAAAAACCTGATAAACCCCCCAAATCCCAAACGCTACTAAAATGTCTTTTGCCTGAAGATGGTCAGAGTATTTGCTACTGTGTAATTTGTTGTTTGCAAAACCAGAAACTGTCAAAACTGTCCAGTTCCTATTTAACAGAGTGTATTTCTGAATAGTAATATAAATTATAAACAACTAACAAATAACAAATTGCCATTTTTGAGGAATTGCTGTGATTTGGAGATCCTATTTGATTTTACAGCAGAGCAATGCTGTTGGAAAGCTGGATTTAACACAGACAGTAAAGAGGGATTCCGTATGTGGAGGGGTTTTTTTGATTGTGGGTTTGGGTTTTTTTTTCCAAGAGAGATGTTTATTTCAGCTGTGGATTTAATCCTTCCTTCAAAGAGAATTGGAGGATAAGGTGAGTGCCAGAGCAGCACTGTGGGTTCCTACTGTACTTTTGTTCTTTGCTACTGCGGTGTTAAACAAGTTTCTGTTAATGTGGTGGTGCAGGTGAAAATGCTGGAACTTCATTAAGGGTCCTGCTGACGAAGTGTGTGCCAGAACAAAATCCAGTTCCTCCTCTGTTCACTGGGTTAGATTTGCAGGACGAGCAGGGACAGAAAGCAGCTTGCCCTGCTCGTGTTATTCCACTGAACAGATTTCCCTGAGACTCTACAGGAGCAGTAGAGTAAAAGAAAAATAGCAATAAAAATGTGAAATCTTTATGCAGTCACATTTCTCAGTAAAACCAAACATCTGAGACCTTCTGAGTGAGACTTTGCAGGCAAATTACAATGGGTCATCTGTGCTGTAGCCAAAATATACTGAGAAAAATAACTGGAGAATGACACATTAACAAGGAAAAGGTAAGGAAATGAACACATCGTTTTACCTTGCAGTCTGTCTAATTCAGCAGTGTCAGAGAAGGGGCTCAGGCTCTGACACAGGCATCTGTGGTTCTGCTGGTGCCTGATTTGCTACCTCCTTAACTCCATCATGCATAAAATGGATGGTCTTGTGGCCGACAACCTCTCTAGGTCTTAGGAGAAAATCTGAATGAATAATAATGATTCTTCCAATTTCCTAGTTAGAATGATTAAAAAAATGGAAACCAAGTAAAATGTTTTAAACCAGTTTAAAGCCCTTGATTTTTTTGTTCTGCCAATTGTTCCCCAACTCTCATGTGAGAATAAATTCAGTGCTATGTATGTACTGTTGCAATGGATAGTTTTAATAGACAGGCAGTGACAAAGCACGTCCTGTCCAATTAAAAAAGTAGCCAGCTCACTGATGAATTACAGTAGATGCTAAAGGAAAACTTGTTTTTTTTCTGCTTTTCATATTCTCTCTGGTAGAGCTATTTTCTAAACAATATTTTAAGTAAACCAATTTAACTCATATTTAAAGAGTGCCTCAACATGTTTGTTAATAGACATGAAGAAATAAAACCTTTTTCAGCAATGGGAGTGCATCTAACAATTCACTGTTCCTGAGTATCACAATACAGAGGAAAATGAAAAATAGAAAATCAGTCAGGTGAAGATGGTAACAACAGAAATTCTTTGAAAACCAGTGCTTCTGGTCTCTTGGTAATGCAATCAATATATTCTCTAAAAGATTTAAGGCAGTAAGAGTTTCTTTAAATAGTAGAGTAGCTTTGAAATTCTTGGGTAGAGCAACAGTAAATCAAGAGGAAGCATCATCAGACTTGCTTTGACTGCTGAAAGAAAAGGGGTATTTTTATTTTTATTTTTTTTTTCTCCAAGAGGTCTTGCTAGCTGAAAGTAATTTGTGACAAAAATCAGATTTTGTATCCCTATTACCTTCCTAGGGAGATCTCTGCAGTTCTAACCAGTGCTTTGCCTTTCTCCCTACAAATCACCAAAATCTTTGCTGTTTTTCATTCAGTCATGTATACTGGAGCCTTTACTTATTTCCCAGGGCACACTTCAGATGATGCATAAAACTTAGGTCATGAGCACTGGTGGTAATTAAAGATCCATGGTATGTATGTTCTAGGTTGTTAACTCGGGTATCTGGGCAAATTTCCAGCTTGGGTAATTATGTGCTGTCTCACTGACTTCTGTCACCTGCTGCCACTGGGTATCGCATGCGGGTCCTGTCCTACATGAGTGTACAATATTATTGTGTGTTGCTTTATGAGATCCTCAACATGACCCAGCAATGTGCACTCACAGCCCAGAGAGCCAAAGCTGTCCTGGGCTGCATCCAAAGCCGTGTGGGCAGCAGGGCAGGGAGGGGATGCTGCCCGTCTGCTCTGCTCTGCTCTGCTCTGCTCTGCTCTGCTGAGACCCCACCAGCAGAGCTGCATCAGCACAGGAAGGACAGGGACCTGCTGGAGCCAGGCCACAGGAGAACACAAGAAGACTGGACCTTTCTGCCGTGACTGCAGGCTGAGAGTGTTGGGGCTGTTCAGCCTAGAGAGGAGAAGGCTCCTGGAAGGCCTTCCAGTACCTAAAGGGGGCTACAGGAGAGATGCAAAAGGACTTTTGACCGGGGTGTGTAGTGACAGAACAAGGGGAAATCACTTTCAACTGAAAGAGGGCAGGTTTAGGTTAGATATTAGGAGGAAGTTTTTTACAGTGAGAGTGATGAGGCACTGGAGCAGGTTGCTCAGAGAAATTGTTGATGTCCCATCCCTGACAGTGTTCAGGGCCAGGGGGGATGGGGCTTTGAGCAACCTGCTGTGCACTGGAAGGTGCCTCTGGCCATGACAGGGGAGTTGGAACTAGATGATCTTGAAGGTCCCTTCCAGCCCAAACTATTCTATGATTTTGTGATTCTGCTGGTTGCTCAGTCCCTCGGATGTGTGTCCTAGGAATAAATTTACCCTTTGAAAAATGACTAATGATTTTATGTCTGTCTTGTTGCCTCATGAAAACATCCAGTTCTGACAGAGCATATCCTCACCACTTACTAAAAGCAAGTCCTTTCAGAATTCTTTGTGAAATTAAACATGTGAAATCACCAGTTATTTTGGAAAAAAATAAGCTTTCATCATAAATTAAACAGTTTCTGAGCAGGTTTTATTCACTCCTTTTTTCCCCCCAAATACTCCCCCCTCTCCCGCCAGTAACATTGAATTTGCCTGTCTTAGTGTCAGAGAAGAGTTAAGGAGAACTGCAGTTCATGCTGTCTTTATGGAAAAGAGGTCAATTAGTAGAAGAGAATTCTTGTTGCTATTGTCTTAATGCTATTGTCTTAATGTATTTGTATATTTATAAATATTGACATTATGTTCCACTGTGTTATTGGAATGTTAGTTGAAAGCTTTTGAATGTCTAAATCATTAATACTGTAACAGATTCTAGTTCGAGGAAAATAATGCCACTTTTTATGCCATCAAATGCTTTGTGAGAATTGTATTTTGTCTTGTTCATGCTCTGCTGGCAATTACTGCTAAGCAGCAAATTCCTGGAGATATTGGAGGCGTAGTTCTAACAGCATCTTATGCTGCTTAGAACAGAGGGCTAAATATAGCTCTGGTCATTTTTATTTTTAAATTTGAGTTTAATCATAAGAATAAACTTTAGTAAAGTATCCCAAGGGACTACTGTGATGAAGTTAATATAGCAGAGATTTTATGTTTGATAACATCACCTGCAGCAAACTGTGCTGTCACCAAAAACATTCTGCCATTATGGAGATAACCTCCTCAGGTATCATTTTTCTATGTTTTTGTTGTTGTTTCATTTTGTTTTGTGTTGTGTTTTTTTGGTTTGTTTGTTTGTTTGTTTTGAATAACAGAATGGAACTCCAGAATTAAAAATTCCCCAAAAAACCCCAGAGACTAGATATTAGTGGGATTATATCTATATCTATCTATATCTATATCTAATCTATATCTCTATATTTATCTGATGCCTCAGAGAATAGGATGCCTACTCACAGACAGCCTCACCATCTGTAAGTCTGATGCTGGGACTGTTGACTGCTTACACATTCTTTCCTTTCTGGTGTTGGAGACAGTCGGAGCAGTTAGTGTCATGGATTCTGAGATGTCAAAAAAAAAGCAGATTTTTTTCCTCCTCCCCCCCCCCCCCCCCCTTTTTTTTTTTTTTTCTGCTGCATTTTTTCCTGTTAAAGAGGAACTCAGAAATTGAGAGGATACGATATGTCATCAGATGTGATCAGAAACTCTCCTTCCTATTAAGGTGGAACTAGCAGCAGTTCAGGAAAATTCTTGATCCTTTGCTGGTATAAAGAACATAAAAGTATCATTAGATATTAGTAAAAACATTTTCACCATGAAAGCCATTGGTGGTTAAGCATTAGAACAGTTGTCCAGACATCCAGACGTGTTGTGGGATCCTCACTGTTTCCCTTGGTGCAACCCACAATAGCCTTCTCTGACTTGGAAGTTGATCCTGCTTTCATCAGGGTATTGGATCTTAGGACCTCCAGAAATCCTTTCCCTTATATTTTACGCTTCTAAATATGCATCCGGATATTTGGAAGTGAATTTATCACTTGTTTTTCCACTAGCTTCACTAAATTCTAACTAAAAGATCTGTCCATGTGCCATTACAGCAGGTGGAGATGTTAATTTTGACTTCAGTTGGAATTAGCACATGTTCCAAGTCTCGGTAGTCCTGTTCTAGTGCCCATTAAATCAGACCTTATGACTCTTCCTAATTTCTCTAATTTCTCTAATCCATTTATATATGTGACATCTATAATAGTGTGTGGGAGGCAGTTCCACAGTATTACTGTATGAAAGAAACACTATTTTGTACCCTAAAGGTTTAACTACTGTTTTATTTGCATTCTTTCCCATTGCCTTCCCTCTGAAGCTCGATACGAGTTTGTCAGGCCATTTATATGAAGCAGAAACAGCAAGAAAAACATCTTGAATAAAAGAGCTTAGTACATAACACTGGATTGGGAACTGTCAACCATGACAGAAGATGAAAGTGCTGAAATTTAAATAAGCATCCTGGGCAGTGTATTTCCACCTCATCCTCAGCACTAACGTGCTGGGGCTGTGATGGTAAGACATTCTGCATGCAGAAGTTACAGCCTCATCTCAGAGCAGGACTGGTGTGCAGTGGAGTATTTTTCAAAGCTCACTGACGAGCAGCGAGGGCTCAGCTGGCTGAAGAGCATCCTTCCACCCAGCTGAGGAGCAGCCTGGTACTCTTGTTGCTTCTGAGAGGAGCCAGATTTGAGCTTGTGACCTGGAGGTGAAAAGCTCTGTATCCCATTAGCTTTTCTCTGGGGGATGTTCAGTCTTTCAATTTTTAAGTGTTTAAGGTTTGCTGGGTTTTCTCTGATGGCTGCATTTGGCAGCAGTGAACCGTTGATAAGAACTAAGATCGGACCTGTTCCCCTGAGGTTTCCTCCCTCACCCTCTCCACCTGTAGCTCAACAGTTTGGCTAGTGAAGAAATCATTTATTTACCAACAATGTATAGTAGTTGAGCAGAAAAATGTCCTCACATCTCTCTAAGAGTCTTTAGTAACCATACAAGACACTGCTCGAAATGGCTGTAAATATGCATGACAGCAGCAAGACAAAAATGGTAATGGCTTTGTCATCAAGTCAAGCCGGGTATTGGCAATTTGCTGGAGGGAGTGGGGTCCATCATGTTTGTACCTGCTTCCCAGACTGCTCTTTAAAGAACCTAGCCAATGGCAGGACCTCCCTGGGAGATAGGACAATGTGGCATCTCTGTGTCTATGCAAGATACAATTGAAAGAAATAAAAATGTGAGCTGTAATAAGCAAATATGGACCTTCCCATGAGCTCAGTTGTTTATTCCTAGAGGGTTTATAGTATAGGAAATGATTTCAAGCATTTCTGTCTTGAATGATGGGTGGAAATGGGTGGTCCTACTTGAAAGCACATAAGATAAAAAATGAACAGTGATACTGATACTTTTTAACAAAGCAGCTGGGTTAATTTTTTCTGAGGTGCTTCGCAGTACAGCCATACTCAGCAGCGTGTTATGAAGAAACCAAGGAAGATCTCGCGCTATGTATGGAGAATCGATTTGAGCAGATGACCTGGAATGTGGGAATCTGCCACTGCAGCCAGTATGCCACCAGTGAAGCTGGGTGACATTCCTTGTGGAGCCTGACAGGAGCCTCAGTGCAGTGCAGCTCTGCCAGCTGTCTCTCTTCCATGTAGCACAGTCCATTTAGATACAGTTTTGGTTTTATTCTTTGATGAGTGTTTAATACCCATTTCCAAATCTCTGCACAGTTGGGAAGTGACATTGTCAAGAACAGGTGCAGTCAGCTGAAATTATGTGGCAATGTTTGTTGTAACAGCCCTGGGAGGATGTGAAGTGGAAAAGTTTTATTTCCGTCAGGGCAGAGGTAGCTAAATGGAGCTGAGTTATCCTAGGATAAAATAATTACCCTCTTGCTTTGTCTCACTTTCCATTGTGAGAAGAATGGGATGGAATTTTTGGTTAGGGATAAAAATTTATGTATTCTCATTCCAGCTTTGATATCAGCTTACTGGATGACATTTGAAAAATCACATGGACAGAATTTTGATTTTATTTATTCTACAACCAGGTGCTTATATAAACCACCTAGTTTCTTAATGTAAACCCACAACTTTGCTGTTCATTTTGGACACCGAACATTCCCAGCACTTTCTATTTCTGTAATTAACTGTACAGACATTTGTGACTGAATGTTTCAGCTCTGTGACTGCTGTAAGAACTCTCTGGGTTTCCAGGAAAATTGGTGGAACTTAGTGGTATGTAGAAGCATGCAGTATCTTCTGAAATAATTCTTTTATTTCTTAGGGTTTTTTTCTGGTTAAATGGGAGGCAATAATTCATACATCATTGCATTGTTTTGAGGCTTTAATCAATTAGAGCTGGGTCCTGAAAGATTCTGAACATTGTTGGCTCTGATGGATATTAATAGCTGATCATGAAGAGGTGCAAGAAGGAACCTCAATATTTGTAATTGCTCTGAGATCTTTGCTTTGAGATGCTTTTCAAGTGCTCAGACTTATTAAGCTCTATCCTAATGGCAGGAACACACTTCTCTGTCAGTGCGGATGAGCTGTTTGTAGCAATGTTCTTTTATTCACTATATGTTTTACTGTGTTTGATCTTTTCCACTGACTGCTTCACATAAATGTTTTGGTGAACTCTGAGCACTCAAAACCTTCCTTCTTGCAGCACTCCACTCTCCTTTTCTGTTTTCTTTTTCTGATGCTCCACCTTTTTGCTTTGCTTCTTTAGTGCAGCAAAACAGCAGGCACAGAAATCTCTATCCTTCAGAGCAAAAGGATTACAGGGGTTAGATGTTGCAAAAGTACACATGGAATGAATAATTCCCATTAGAAAATCAGTTTGTTGACTATGGGAAAGTAGCTGGAAAGGAAGGGAAGGGAAGAAAAAGATTTACTTGAAATTATTGTTTCCTGTTAAGTCTTTGTTAGTGTGAACAGCTGATGTCTGTGGGAATTCTCTAAACTCCTTGCCTTAACCGTGAATCCCCTCTTCATCGCATTAACTCCCTGTTTGCCGTTCGATGGGTTGCTTCAGTAGATGGCAGTCTGTTTCCTCAGTCAGGGCAGAGGCCGTGAGCCGGAGCCGCAGGGCGATCTCTTTGGGAGAAGACAAAGCCCAGTGAGCTGGGCTCAGTCAGGGTTGTGCGCACATCCCGTGGAAATACGTGTGTTCCACCCCAGCGGCCTGTGGCTCTCAGTGATTGCATCTCATCTTTCCAAGTGTGATTGCATCTCATCTTTCCAAGTTAACAGCTGCTCTTTTTTATCGAACTATAAAGTCTGGAAGCAACAGAGACGTGAGATCCAAGCTCTGTCTCACTAACAGTAGCTTTGCATGGCTGTTGAGCCTTGGAGCTGCTGTTCATTCACACAGTGAAGTGGAAGGTGTGTCAATCGCCAAATATTGTCTTTAGCAATGTGTTTATCCAAAAATATGAGAAAAAGGCCAAGGAGGTAAGTAATGTGGGTAAAACCCTAAGGACAAACAACATATGAGGAGGTATACCGCTTCCAAGCAAAGCTGCTCATACAGAGACAGATTTCCTCATGCTGTTTTTCATTTCATTCACATTATGATAGATACAGCAAAAACTACACTGTTTTGAGTATAATAAAAATAATTTACTTTGTATTTTGTTAGAAATAATTAAATGTTAATATTTTATTAAAATATTTTAGGAAGAAATTAAATCAACTATGCATTCCTTATTAAAATATTAAAAATCTTTAGTCCTAAATTAATGAATTATTTTTTAAAAAGTCACTAATGAGACTTAAAAAGAACATAAAATGTAATCTGAAGTTGAGATATTTTGGCTTTTGAGAGAGATTTGGCATGATTAAATCCAAGAGAAACTGGTGTGATTTAAACAGTGCTTTTGTTTTTCTTCATGTTAGCTTTACAGGGCAAGTCAGCTTCCATTCCCAGACACCATCATACAATGGCAGAAACTCAATCCTGGAGTTTCCAGTTGAGAGTCAAATGGTAAGATAGATTTGAAGATAAAAACTCTGGTGGTTCGTTGGTGGATTTTGTTTTTTTTTCCTTTTTATCTTTACTCTCTTCAGCAAGTACAGTGTCCAGAGCACCACCATGTCTGTGAGACAGCAAACCCATTACTAATTGGGCAGCTGCCTGTTACACCAGCTGGAGTCTGTTATACCTCTCCAGCTTTCAGTCCCATGCACTGTGCACTGCAGCAGTCAGGCTTGGAGGGCACAAATATATGAATGATCCTTGTCTCTCTTCCATTAGTACAGAAGGACATACCAGCCTGAATGGATTAGTTACAGAGTTCACTCCAAAATGTCCTAGCTTATTGTAATTTTTGCTGTTTGAGCTTGAAAAAGAATTAAAAAACTGCAGCTACTAAATAATACTTCTAATTTTGGAGTCTCTGAATACATTTTAGTTAAGTATTTTGCACCCTGCATTTTGACATACTGTATGCTGTCATAGTGTTACTACAACACCTGCTTCGAGTTCTTCCCTCTCCTACCTGTCAGTGCATCATTTCATGCTCCACCAAGTGGTGCAAATAGCAAACCCATCTGTTCATTACTCATGTAGCCATTGTGTGAAATATGAATGAAACATCTCATGTCTGAAAAGAGTCATTGTCAACTGAGTCCAGCTGGTTTGGCTGTATTCTGCCCAGAATCCAGAGTCCAGTTGCTTCTTGCAGTTGTGCTTAGTCTCAGCTCAGTACTATTCAAGCAAATGTCTAATCTGTTTCTCAAAATCCTCAGTTTATTCACCTTCTCCCCCTTGAAGTGTACTCCCCCTTGAAGGGTTGGGATCCTTGCTAGGACAGTAACTGTGGCATGAGGTCATTCTTTGATTTTATCCTTGTAGGCACAGATAAGTAAATCATATACAGATGAGGGAAGGAGGTGAACTTGTTATGTACTACAGGAAGCTAATGAATGTTTTAAAGAACCTGTTTTTCCTCCCACACTGTCTTTACTGAAATAACTTCCATTTGTATCAAAAGTTTTCTTGACCAGCTCTAGAGTTCCATTTCCATCAAAGCTATTTGTACTGTTCAATGATTTGGCAGAAGGAATTGTTCCTTGGGAAGCCATCATTGTCAGTACTATGGATCAGATGGCAATGGCTTCTAAAATAGCAGGTTAATATCCCTGTCTGACAGGATTAAATGCCTAACAGTGATTCTTGCTTTTACAGCTATCAGGGTAAGTGATGTCATATGCAATGATAGAGATGTGACATTGTTCAGCTTGTCTTTTGGAGAATTATTAAATGACATGCTTAAATCCTTTGTGGCCTCACAGTCAACAGTGGAACAGAACAGCTAAACTGTAAGTGAGGAACAATAGCTAAGTTACCTGCCTAAAACTTATTTTTTACTTACAAGTTGCCGGCAGAAGGAACAGCACATGCTGCTTTCATTTGTGACTTAACAAACTGATCTATTGTAAAATCTGTCTCTGGTGCAAAGTTCCCCACACTCCTCATGAAGCCACTCCTCTCTTTGGAGTGGAAAAATTCGGATGACGACTCATTCAGTAAAACCTGAGCCTGCATCATCCTTCTGTACATTAGGGTACGATTCTGGTTTTGAATTTAAATATCTGAATAGAGTTGTCTAGATGTGAAGGAAGCAGGAGACAAAAATTCTTTTACGAAGTCAGTAAAGATCTCATAGTAGCAGTCTAAAGTTATCCAGCTTGTGAAGTAACACAGTCTAGGGCTGTTCAGCACTGTGTGCTGGTTGCTGACATCAGATTTAAAAGCAGTGTTTGGACAGGTAGTTTGGTCTGCTTCCATATTTTATTTTGTTTCTAGCCTAGAATTAATGATTCATAATAGGATATTGCAGAAGATAGTTTTGGGAAAGAGAGATCTCAAGTACTTAATGGTCATCAAAACTCCAAAGTCAAGGTTAGCTGTGCCAGTGTATTTGGAGAAAGCCTTGGAAGGGTCGACCACTGCTGGTAGGTGCTTGGGAGCCTCACCCACCACTGACATGCTGATAGTTCCATTGATCTGGATTCTGTTACAGGTGTTTAAGGCGCTTCTCTTCATGCTTTTCTCCAGTATGGAGGCAGGAAGAAAGTACTTTAACTTTGGTGTCTTTTGGCTGTTAGTCTACAGTTCCTTAGTGCTCTTCTTTTGAGAATCACATATTATTTCATATACAGAAATGACATCGCTAACCAAAAATATTAGGAATTTGAGAATTGTTTGATAAAATTTTACTGTTAGATTATGTGTTTCTTTTAAAATGAGAAGTAACTGTCTAGCATAATCCTTCTTTATCAAGAGCAAAACCTGTGATTCTTCAGTCTCTCTGTTGTCTAGCTTGAAGAGATCCCCCTAATGGTAAATTAACCCTTATATAATCAGGCAGCTAACAATTTGCACTAGGATAAAATATAACCTGCAGGGTTGCATTATGTACAGTTTCCAGGCTTGTAGGACATGAACAAGTTTGGGTCAGCCCTAATGTTAAAAAATGACTCAAAGTTCAGAAAGCTGGAAAGCTGTTGGTGTTTGCTTTGCTTAATAAAGCAAACTGTAAGTCAAACATTTAATCACAGCACTCTGGTAACAGGGGCCCTGTTTTAATACAGCTGTTTTATTGGCCTCTTTGTACTTCAGAAATAATACAGGCGATCCTGACGGATAAGGTGTTTTCAATGCAAGTCTCATGTGGAACTTTTATTTTCAGACACAGGCCTTCTATAACAATACGAATCACCAATGTGAGAGCTGTTCTGATCTATGGTGGTTTTTCCAGTAGGGAAATAACCTGCTGAGTTTATTAATGTTTGTCTAATTCACATCATTAGAGTCATTTTTTTAAATACCTCTGACTGTTTGCTTTATTGCTGGCACGTGTGTAGGGAGGAGGGATGCCAGAGCGTGAGGCTGCTCATTTCTGAGTGGGGTGGGAAGCTGAGCCTCACGTCGTCCTGGGTGCTCCCCAAGCAGGGAAAATCTTTGAGGCTTCAAGCTCTGAAGGCCTGCACACCCCTGCAGGTGTTCATGTTCCGGTGCGGTTTTCCTGGTTCAAGAGACCTTTGTGGCATCGGGACAAGAGCAGGGCAGGGGAGGCAGGAGAATGGGGCTTGGGTGCTCAACAGGGAGACAACACAACGCCCATTTGAGTCGCAAGATTTTAGAGGGGAGTTGGTGACATTCCTCTTACAGGTGTTGCACATACCAGCTGGCAAAGGGGGATTTTTGCAGCTCTTTGTGTGCTGGTCATTTGGCAGTGCCTGCAGACCTCAGCAGGACTGTTCTTGTGCTGCTCTGGTGGAGAGGGGGTCAGCAGTGGCCCCAGGGAATGCTGAGGTGTTTCTGAAAGGCTTGCCCGGCTCCCACCCTATTCTCTCAGGGATGGATTGCAGGAGCCAGCACCATGTCTGTTACTAGCACTGTTAGCAGTAATACAGGTGGGACTCTTTAGCTGAAAAGACTTGATTTGCACCTCAGACTGAAATTCTTTGGGTTTTTCCCCCTCCTTGTTCATTCTCAAAGGGAAATAAAGGAAAGGAAAAGGTAATAGTACAGCTGGACTCCAGCAGACCAAGTTGTCATCTTGGTTATTCTTTGTTACTGAAAATCTGGAATCTCTTTTTTTTCAGCTAGTTTACTCTGGATTTACTACAATGAGATAAGGATTTGATGAAGCTGCTATAGTTTTTGTGAACTGTTTGTAACTGGTATCTGCCTCTCTAGCTGCACATAGATAGGCTGTTATGTGGACAGTTGTCTGTACTTCACTAAAATTGTATTTCATTGTTGTAGTGGCAGAGATAATTCAATTCGTAGATAATTCAGAGATAATTCAAAACCTTTTTACCTGAGTGGGAAAATTTCAATGAATTCTCCAGTCTGAGCTGTAATGCCTGTTGAGTTTGCCCCCACGAAGCAGTGAGGTGCTCTGTCCCATAGTGCATCTAGCCAGGCAGGTAAGGAAGAGGCTGAGAGTTGGAAAAACCCTGAGCATTTCTCTTTCTGAGTTCATATTAAGTTTCTGAGTTAAATTTAACTCTCTCACTCATACAGTGTTACACAAATTGCTTGAAGAATTGTGTTTGAATGACTGATTCTCTTTGTGTAAACACATTGCAGAATTTAAGGTTTCGGGGTTATTTAGATTTTGGATAAAAAGAAACTCTGAAGGAGCTGTTTAATCAGGTACACTGGCTGTATATAGTTCTGTATTTGTAGACTTTAAGGAAGAAGTTACAAGCAACATATTTTCTTCTTTTTCCTGGGTAGGAAATTTTTTTCTTCACTTTGTGTGAACAGCTGCTCAGCTGCAGGTAAAAAGTGTTATAGTTTATGGGACTGCCAGCTGGAGCTAATTAAAATCTAATGGACCAGAGTTGGCACTAAAATACTTTATTCTGCCCTAGCAATGTAGAGGTTTGTTCTGCTGCTTACACATGATTTAAAAGGTTTACAGTGTTGTAAAGGAACAAATTTGCTTGCCATTTTACAAACCAAATCATGTTTGAATTTAAAATCCAGCACAGAAATATTATTATTTGGGTCCTTTCATGAGGTAATGTTTCTATCAAATATGAGGAGTTGTGATGGAGAGACTGTCCTTGCCTGACATCCTCTCCTAAATATATGAGATGGAAGCAGAGAGCTGAAAGACTTGCTTTGGTCACACCAAGGATCTGCTACACACCTAGGAAAAAATGTGGGTCTTAATATAATCTTAGTTCTGACTGCCTTAAGCAAAAGAAACCTAGGAAAAGATGAGGAGCTTGAGTTACGCCATTGGAGACCGAAAATCATCATTATTGAAAGTAACATGGGCAAAGGGAGACGTATCAGGTGTGCCAGAGGGACAGAATAGAGAGTAAGAGCTCAGCAAAAAGAATCGAGTTTTTGAAAAAGAGTTCAGTTCATCTGAACCAGAAGGAGCTGTCATTTGTTTTTGAGAGGTATGATTCAAACTAGGTTCTTTGTATAAACCTAAATGCTTAAAAGGCATTTTTTGGCTTTTCAAAATTTTCAAAGATTGAATTGAAACTTTTTCACTTAGTTTTGAAGGTGGGGAGAATTTTTTTTTTCAAAGCATACAAAATTCACCAGCACTGTGTGAAAAATGGCTCACGTAGGCTATCTTTCTATCTCAGAAACCTTTCCATTTCTTTACTTAGTGGCAGTTTACATTAATTTAATTTCATGTTCTCAGTGAGAATGTTTCATCCAAGGTTTGTGTGATAAGCAGGAACTCAATTGCATGAGATTGTTTCTCCATCTTCTAAAAGATTGCTCAGGGCACAAAACATACCCTGATAACAAGAGCATTGGTAATCCTATAGATGCATGAAAAAGGAAAGAGATTATTCTTGAGGCCTAATCCTTCAGCATATTGTCCCATGGTTTCTACAAACAAACAGGCTGTGCATTTGAAAGAATGAGAAATGTGAATAGTGGGCATTTGAAAGTGTCCAATTTCTCTGTTTTACTATTCAAGGGACAGATCTAAGCTGCTTTTAAGCTTTTTGTCACTTATTCAAAGATCCATGTATTCAAAGATTGGACAACCATTTCCACTTTTAATCCTGAACTAATAATTTTTAACTTAGAAATGGGTTATTCCATGCCTGTGTTCTTACGTGCTGCAGGTGGACAAGCTGCTCTAGAGGGCAAAGAGAAAAGAGGATTGGGAGAAAAATAAAAGGGCATGAGAAAAAAAAAAAAAAAAAAAGAGTTTAGAGATAATTGTGTGGAACAGATTATAAAATGCCTGAAAAATTTGTCTTTAGATGAAGTGCTTCAAAATGTCCAAGGAGAGTCCCAAAACCTAGAGTGCATCTAGTGTAATGGTGTCTACAAGCAGTGCTGTTTGTCTTGCTTTAGGCTGTCACAGTGTTTCACTGCTTCCTGGGTGACCAGACTGCTTATGGATGAAATACTTTCTGCCCCTGTTGGGATACAGGCAGTTACTTGATGTCTTGGTGGAATGCCAGCTGTGGATTGGTTTGCGTTGAGGATCATTTGCTGTTAGACCACTCTGAGGTGAAGATGTGGAGCTCAGAGAAACCTGTCCTCAGAGGAATGAGACTGGGGCCAGGCCTAATTCAATCCTAATTTTCATTTTTTCCATAGTTTTCCTTTATTTCTTTGGGAACCATTTCTGTGTATTTTTGAGACAATAAGTTAATTAAAATAAAAGTGATTTCTTAGAGCTTTAACCGTTAAAACTGCTAAAGTGGTTTTCTTCCTTATGCTGTATTCAGTTTCCCTCAATACTGATACCAAGGATCCCAAGAGAAGTGGAGTTCACACAGCTACAGTTTGGTTCTCAGGCTTTGAGACACTCATGAAACCAATGAAAACACTCCATAGATGGTTTTATTGTGCCCCAGTCAAAGCCAGAGCATTTCCTTCTCGGAACTTGTCAATGTGTCAGTTAAAATAGACATTAGTATTTGAAGAGACACAAACTTCATAACATTAATAACAGCTTCACAATGTTAAAGAGAAATATATAACCTAATTGGGGAATGAATGTAGACCTTTTTGGCTGCTCTTCAGACAGGAGATTTATTAGAAACACTGTAGTGTTCTAATTCCTAACCTCTTTTCCCTCAACTTACAGTAGGGTTCTCCATTTACCTCTCTCTCGAAATCGAATCTTTTTAGGTACCATTATTTTTATTGAACATTGTGGAGGAAAGGGAAAAAGGAACCAATTCAAACCAGAATATGGATGATTCATAGCAATAACTACTGAGGCTGTAAAAAACCCTGGTAGGGATTCTGACGAGCTGGCATATCTCCTTCCACATCGATAAATTTGTCACTGGTGAAACTGTTTATTCCTTTGCAGTTGTATGATTTATGCTGGACCTTTTGTACTGCTTATGTGGACCTATAGCTCATCCTCAAACAGTAGAAGATGAACTCTGACTAATAGATCCCAGTGACTGTCCTACAATTTATGCAGGATCAGTGTTTTAAAAGGGTAGTGTGCATGATTTAAGTAGGATTTGAGTATATAGCCATGGTTTGTCCTTTGCTGTCAGCAAAGCCATCCTAAGTTCATTTCTTTAAAGAAGCTCCAGGCCAAATGTCAGGAAAAATTAAATCAAGCAGTGATGTAGTCCCATAGGGAAAATGTATTTCAATTGTGTGGTATTCATGGG
The DNA here is from genome assembly GCF_015227805.2 of Hirundo rustica. Lineage (NCBI taxonomy): Eukaryota > Metazoa > Chordata > Aves > Passeriformes > Hirundinidae > Hirundo > Hirundo rustica. The sequence goes on along the minus strand of NC_053454.1, from coordinate 10,898,886 downwards.
TATAATATGTCATCCTGTAGTCTGTGACTGTTGGGTGCACTTACAGGCAATGTGGCTTGGTAATTGCTACTTGTTAAGAAATTTGGGTATGATAAAAAATGACCTGCCAGGGAGAGAGACAGTTTTGTTAATTTTATTTATGAGACTTTCATCAAAATTGGAATGATGTGTGTATGTAGCAGAAAATCCTCTTTGAAACAGCATCTTTTATTAAAGAACATAGTTTTTGTCTTCCAGCAAGGAGATACCATTATCTTTCAGAGCTTTGGTTTCTGCAGTCTGAGAAACCTTTTGGACACAAGCTCCTTATTTTGCTCAACCAACATTCTGATACATAATTTGCCCTTCCTGAGGGTAAGTGTAAGCAAATTTTTCATCTTTGCACAGATGTGGGACAAAACTAGGCTTGTTGGATCAGCCTGAATCCAAGCCTGGAAAAAATTAATTCTGTCTTCTGTAGTTTTGTTTTTGTAGAGAGTTTCTTCTTTTTCCTGGCATATCCTAAATAAACCAAGCCAGAACGTACAGTTCAGATTATTCTTTGTGTGGATACCTGACCCAGGAACAGGATTGAGGAGATCATAGTTGGAGGCCTGGTGAGCTGAGATGGAGCCACAAGCTGCCTGTCCATGGGACACTTCTCTGCCCATGCAGTTGTATGAGCTTATTCCCAGTTTTCTGGGGGCATGGGGGACTGCAGTGGTTTTCTAGATCATCTTTAACTGCAGGTAGGTAACTCTGTGGTATCAGTAACCACAAGCACTTGTGTAGCACTGAAGCATCCATGTGATTCTTAGCACTGTTATTTGGTTACTGTAAAGCATTGCATGTGGAGCACACATATAATTTAGGATCTTTTCAGATGCAAATGGGTGTTTAAATCAGAAGAAGCTGGTGCACATTTGATAGCAGCATCCTTTCAGAATGGAAAGTTTTATCACCTTTTAGATCCTTACAGAACAATAGACCTGATCTCTCAGCTGGACAAAATCATTGTATTGCTTTGGGCTTTAGCAACTCTCCGACATTAATGATCTAACCCAGTACTGTTCCTATATCTGAGGAAATGGGTGATGGAGCCAAATTTCACGGATTTATTTTAAGGATGTGAGAAGTGGAAGAGGACTGATTCTGCTTCAGCTTGTGTCACCCTAAGTCCAGGAGAGGTGAATTAAAAACCCAAAGTAATTTTAGTCAGGGCACTTGTGTTATTCCACAGTAACACTTTCCTAGCCAGCAGCCTAAAACCAGTGTCAGAAAACTAATGAATCACAAGAATTTCTGAATACTTTCACTGTGCTCTTAACACAATGCATGAGATGTTCCGGGTAAGGAAATAGGTTGCACAGAATTTTGAATAGGAAAAAGCCCTCTTGTACTTAACCCTTTAGAGTTGGCTACAGGCAGGAAAATTAAGGATTGGCTGTCATCAGACAGTGTTATTTGGCCCTTAAATGTCTGGCAAGCCAGTCCTTTTGGGGAACAGTTTATTATTCATGGCCTATTTGAAAAATTAGGTCTTTTCACATCAGATTCAGCTTTATTGCTTTTTTTGGTGTGGATTTGTTGAATTAAAAAACCCATCTAAAGAAAGACAAAGTTTTTGTTGCATTCTTTAGTATTCATTCTTCTATGTCTTTAAAGAATCATGAATTACTTGAGTTCTCTTAGAACTAAAGTACTTCAGGATACAGTTAACCAATGCCTCTTCACTGGAAAGGAACTTGGTTCACAGATCAAAGTGCATCTTTGCAAAAATAGTGAGCAAAATATTTTAATCAAGCTGCCCACATGACCATAAAGAGATGATGTCTTTTCCTGAGGATTCAAGGCTGGTTGTGAATTCATTGAATCTTTCCAAAGTGTGTTTCATTACAGTGGCTTTCCTTTGTTGTATTGCTGGAATTTGTTGTATTGCTTGGATTTAGGACTTTTTCCCAGGTCGTTTCAGTGTCCAGCCTCAGTGATGTTGTGCCACCCTCAGACATATCTGTTTTAACTGTTTAATTTCTAATAAAGATGTTACATAAATCATAGATTACTAACAAGATGGAAGCATGTTTGTTGATTCCTTTTTATATAAATACTTTTCTAAACATTGGTACTGTCTATTTGGACCAATACCTAATGTTCACAGCTCTTGGGTTGAGTAAGCATTCAATCCCATCCTTTCTTCCCCAGGGTCTCCTTTGTTTTGTTTCATAGCAGTTTTCTTGCCTTTGATATTGCTGTTTGCAGTATTTTTCTACTTTGTTCTTTTTCCTTTCCAGTAATTTACCCCTTCTTTTACTGGAACCGGTATTACCGATTTTTTTCTAAATAATTGATTTTCTCTTTTTTTTTTTTCCTTCTAGTTCCTTCTTTTAGGTTGGTTTTTTTGGTTTGGGTTGTGGTGTGTGGGTTTTTTTTTTTTTCTTTTCTTTTCTTTTCTTTTCTTTTCTTTTCTTTTCTTTTCTTTTCTTTTCTTTTCTTTTCTTTTCTTTTCTTTTCTTTTCTTTTCTTTTCTTTTCTTTTCTTTTCTTTTCTTTTCTTTTCTTTTCTTTTCTTTTCTTTTCTTTTCTTTTCTTTTCTTTTCTTTTCTTTTCTTTTTTTTTCTTTTTTTTTTTCTTTTTCCCCAATATGTTCTCTCTGGTTTTGTTTGTGGAGAATTTCTTGCTTCCATCTTAATTATATTTTATACAGGTAGTTAAAATACATTTTCCCCTTCTACCTTCATTATATTGGATATGAGATTGTGCTCATAGCAGCTGTTAACCTCTTGTGCAGTTGATAAGCAATACCTGCAGGTGTTTCCTTCCTTTTTAGAGGCTCGTTCTTTTCATACTGACCCTGACTGTGGCTCCTGAGAGATGGAAGCTCCCACTGAAGCTATGAGAAAAGGTTTGTTAAGAGGCAAAGAAAGAGTATTTTCTAATTGGTAAATGAAGCAATCTTTGCTGAAGATGGAAGATGGCAGACAGTACAGTTGTTAGTAATTGTGATGCCTAACTGTTCTCCTTTGACAAAGCAATTTATGGAGATGCTAGCAAATGATGTTCTAGTGAGGAGAGCACAGAGCCCAGAGCCCGCCTGTGCTGCAGATGGCAGTGGAACTGAACCAGCTCCTCTCGGAACAGGGGGACTGAGCTGTCCAGGCCTGCAGCTTTCTATTCCTTTGCATTTAGCCTTTGAAAAGTGTGGTTAAATTTTTCAGACCCATTTATGTAGTTTGATGCATCATGATAGATGTGCTTTTTTACAGAAGCCTTTTGTAGCACAATGGTTATGTTACACTGTTATTTCTAAAGACTTTGGGGATTCTTTTAGGGCCATATGACTCACAACTTTGAAGTCACTGAGCAAAGGGTCAAGCCCTTCCTCACTCAATAGATGCTTTCAGCTCCAAGTGCTACTAGTACATTCAGGGCTAAAACTCTTGTTATTGAAACAGCTGTAGCTTCAAAATGTCGTGAAGCTGCACTAACGCTTCATTTCCTGCAGTGAATCATTTTACTTATGAAAGTATAAAAGCCAGGGACATTTAGGAAAAAAAAAAAAAAAGACAGAAATAGAAAGAAATAAACCTTCTGTGCTCTGAAACGGATCTCTTTTTTTTTTCCCCATTGGATAAGTTTGTCCTATCACAGCAGTAAAATGCAATGATGTGGAATAATTATATGCTCCTAAGCTTTTCAAATTGATCTACTGTTGTGAAAATATATTCAGTAGATTCACCTAAGTGACTTTGGACAGCAAAACACAAGGATATTATGAATAAAAGAAACACTAATTTGGCTGATACAATGGAGTATTGTGACCACAGGAACATCATTGTCAGCCTCTATTCTAGATTAGAGTAGGTTTGTTGTCAGGAAAATTGGTGTGTGGTTCAGAAGGTGACCTCAGCGGTTATTTGTGGGCTTTCGTATTTATTCCCTCCCTCTACTTGCTGTTCTTAAAATTTCATTTTAATTGGAAAACCAAGCTCACTTATTCCTGTTATTGATAGCAGGAAAGTGATTTTATAAATTAGTTAATTAATTATTTTAATCAATCATTTATTCATGCTTTTGGCAATTGGTGAGGAAACAGGAAAATAAAGCCTAGATCTCTTCTTGTGATTGGCTTTCTGATACTGCTCATATTTAAAGTATAATTTAGTTTTGAAAGTACTCAGATTTGAAGGAGGAGATGAAAAGAACAACGTGCCATTATTAGTGATTTGCATCTATCAGTAACTGCATTTTGAAGCAGCACAGTATTAGCACTGTGAACAATGAAAACAGAAAAATGCAATGTCATAGATAAGAATTATACTCATTACTATTCCCCTGTTCTCCAGGAAGTATTCATCTTCTGCATTTGTCAGCCGTACTTTAAAATATGAGGCAAAAATTGTTTAAATGTTTGTCAAATGGGGATGTAGGAGTTAGGAAATGCTATAATGAGAAGTTATTTCAATACATGAGATAATATATATGCTTTGTATTATACACTGTTTGATATTATTAAGACATTACTGCAGAATTAACAGATTTCAAAGGACACTATGTAACAGCCAATGAGTATGATATATTGCAAATAAGGTCATCTTGTTATGCAGCTAGAAGTAATAAATTTATAGTGCTCATGATTGTTTTTCTGTATACATTTATCCTTCAGTGGCATTTGAATGTTTTTCTTTGTGTCTGAAAACAGCAGAAGAACTTACAGTCAAACATCAGAAGCAATGAAGATAGAAGGGAAACTAGGAAAAGAAAGGAGGCAAAGTGCATTTCAGAGGCCGGGTAGTAGAGGACAATATGCCTTCAAAAATATATGTTTATATATTTTAATTTCAAGAGTATAATTTTAACAAGAGACTGTAAGTTGCCTAGCTACAGAGCTGCTTTAACAAAGAGAAGAGCAACGTTTTCAGCTTTGAGTTTTTGTACTAATAAAAGTTTAAAAATTTCAAGAGAAAGTTTTAAATTTTGTGGGTTTATAATTAGTGTCTGAATTTTAAATGCCATTTTCATCTGTCTGCCTCCTACTTTTTGATTTAACTACAAGAAGTGACAGGATCAGGGAAAAGAAGGAAAAAACCCAACTAAAGAAAAAAGGGAGACTATAAGTTTTGTAAAAGTAACAAAATCTCCCAACCTCTCTTCCAAAATTTTGGTATCCCCCCCCCATTTTTAATATGGAGAAGTCAATTTTTATCTACAAACACCTACTTTGAAAAAGAAAAACCTGACTAGTTTTATTTGTTAAATTATTATGGTAGGAGTGAGTGCTTAGAAGGTTTTTTGAATGGTGTGACAACTATAATTACCCACACAGGGAATAATTTTTGAGAGTAGAGGGATGTTCAGTCCTGTTGTCAAAAACATGGCAAGAACATTTGGCTGGAAACCAAAGCATGACAAATTCAAGCAGAAGGTAAGAGCACAGGTTTTTAGTGTGTGTGTGTGTTATCTATGTGAACTTCTGCAGAGCTAATATTCGGAGTAGCTGAAGAAGTGAGGAGATGGGAGAACTTTACTTTTTCTTGGCTCTGGATCACTTTGAATGCAGTGACAAGAATCAGGCTACTGTTACAGATTTGTAGACTAGGATATGTAGTTCCCATTCATTAAATAGCACAGACCATGGCTATCCAGAGGATGAAACAAAGCAGTTTTAGGTTTGCAGTGTAAAGCAGGGAGATTGAGACAACAATATTTGACCAAGACAAGGGCCTGTTTTATGCTGTGGTCAGCTGCAGTTGGCTCAGGATCCTAGTTTTCCCAAACTGGTGCCTGGGGGTTGGAGCAGGCAGGGGAACATGCTGTCTGCTGGGTTCCAAGTCTTTCCAAGGACAGGGGAAAGGGATGTTGGGTAGAGCTGAGGCTGTGACTCTGTGCCTGCTCAAGACTTGCTCTTGGGAGGAGACAGGAGACTGTTTAGTGAATTTTCTGCAATCCCAGTGGATGAGTGGAAAGTAGTATCAGGTTCACCTGCATGCTCCAAAAGATTTTCTGAGTTGAATCATGAGAGATCAGTGGGTTTGTGCAGGATTAGTCAGCATTAGCACTGGGCCATTAGGAGTTAAATTGTTTTCTCAGAGTCTCAGAAAGGAATGGAATTGGAGCCAGCACTTGAAGCCAGGATTTGAAGCCAGGTCCTGCGGATGGACAATGAAGCTCAGCTCTTTTTTTTTTGTGGGGTACAGAGCAGCTGGGTAGAAACATTTGTAATATATGAATCCAGAATATCTGCACAATTAAATTGTAGCATCGATCGTTCAGCAGTTGCATTTGAGACCTCTGTGGACTGAGGAAGTCAAACATTAGTAGATTTTATATTTTCTAAATTGATATTGTAATCATCTTTTAAAAATTTTCCCCTGAAATACCAACATTAGATGTACTTTTTCCATCTGTCTCTGTCCAAATTTGAATGGTTTGTGAGGTAAATTTAATCTCTCTGTTGCGTCATTAGATTCAACAGCTTCTCAGAATTTCCATCCTGAGCCATGTTACGGAGGTCTTTGTAACTCATCCATGTACTAGCAAAATTTGGACTTAAATGGCTAAGATGTAAGTGGTTTTCCCCCTTGTTGCTTATGTGTAATTTAAATAAGCTGGTATGGAGTGTATCTTTAAATTTGAGGAAAATCTGATGTTTAGTCAGGGAATTTCTTTGGAGGCTGGTTTTTTGCTGCTTACACTTAGGTAACACCCGCCTCATTAGTGCAGATTGCAATTTTTGTTAATTAGTCCATGCAAAACAAACCAAGGAGATTGCCTAATTCTTTTCTAAATCTCTCTTTTTTTAAACTGGTGTTATTCTAGCTTCTAGTATAGAATTACTGTAGGTTTACACTCCATGAGTACCATGACATCCTGAATAATGCTCTCCAAGTCAAATGTGTTTCTTGTTTGGTAAAACCTGAGCTCTCTGATCTTCAGTCGCACTGAGCAGTACCTCAGGTCAAACAAAGGTACAGCTCACTCCCCCTGTGTACTTTGGGCATCTCTGTTTTACTCAGGTATTTACTGCTGTAAGCACTCTGTGCCCAGAGGGTGCAGATTTACACAGCTGTGTGCCCTCTTAGGTGCAATTCATTTAAGCTATTTGCTGCACTGACACAGAGTAAAGTGTTGACCCTGGGCTTGTGGCAGCATGATGTCTGAACTCTGGCTGGCACCTTACTCAAGATATCCTCACTTGGAATAATTTCCAACTTTTGCCATGATTGACCTTATTTGTTCCATCTCATTAGTCTTTTGAAATCTAGGTATGCACAGTGTGTACCTTAAGGACACTAAATCAGCTTTGAAGTCACATCTTAGCAATCCTGCCTTGTGTGTTCCATGTGTTCCTTGGCATTAATGGCCCTATGCTCTAACCAAGCTAGTTCACCAGGAATGAGTAGAACAGATGTAAAGGATATGGAGTCAAAAAAACAAGTATGGTAGTTTAAAATGGTTTGAAGTAAGTGTCTGCCTGCATTAGGGAGAAATCTGTGGTGTGCTGAGATGGGCAGAACCTGGACACGTTGATGCAGACTTGTCTCGGTTTTGAAAGACAGTTCTCTGCCAAGGAAAGATAGAGCCTCCCTTGGAATGGAAAATGTAAACCCCCTTCCCTCCAAATTATTATAATTTTGCAATTAAGGGCTTTCAGGCAGAGATATGGGAATAGGAGTAACAGTTCTTTACTAGGAATATTAAAAACAAAACAAAACTAAAAACAAAACAAACAAACAAACAAACAAAAACCCAACAAAACTCCCACAAATGTAGTACAAAGAAAACAAGCAAGGAAGCAAACAAAAGTCCTGGAAAAAAAGCCCTGACAGAGTCAGGGATACGACCTGGCACGCTGTTGGTCAGGGTGTTGGAAGCAGTCCAAATAAATCCTCCTGGAGTAACAGATGTGGTTCTGTGGAGTAGAGAGGGTCCTGTAGAAAGTCCAGTGGTGACAAGATGGGTCCAGTCTTCCTCCAGGAATCCAATGGAAAACCTAGCTCCCTTGTGTCCTTCAGTTTCAGTTTTTATCTAGCTAGCAACAGCTGGCTCCTCCCCCACTGTGTGCAGCATCTCACCATGGGATGATGGAATGTGTCATGTCATTGGTGGGCCCTAATGGCCCATTATCAGAAGATGTCCCCCTGGAAGATGGAGGGGTGGTGAAAGAGATAAGAAACACTGCCCCACCTGGATTTAATGGCTGGGCATTATTAGAAAGCATCTGCTCCCCTCCCCCCTGGAAGGGTGAGAAAAGGATAAAACATCTCCCAAAAAACGGCTTTCAACAGATGAAATAGAATACACATTTTTAGGTTAAATAATCCAAGACAAGACTGCACAGTATCTTGTACTATGCCTGACATCCAAGAGGCAATGAAGGAGACCATTAGAAATTGAAATTGGAAATTAAAAGTATAATTAAAACACTTTATATGCTTCCATTCACAATATAGGAGGAAGACACCTAAAGGGAAATCTACTTTTTTTTCTACCAGCAGGATTTTAAATGAGACTAGCAGTAATAAGGAATAAACCCCAAACATTTTGTTGTGTTGAAGCAGAAGCCAACCTGTGGCATTTGTGCCATTCTGCTGCAGCCATTGTATCTGTTTCACCACTCTGGAGGGTCATGCAGGCTCAGGAGGTTAATTGTCAGCAGTCACATTCTGAAACTGCATTTTTTCAGTTGCTTTGTGCTGCTTGATGTTTGCTTACAAAAGAAATCTCCCACATTCAATGTTGGGTGAAATGTTGGCTCATCTGAAATCACCAGAGACAGCATTTGACACCAGGTCTTTCCAGTGCTCATGCTTTTTTCTGCTCTGGGAAAGATTAGAGATACTTCCAAGCCTCTGTACAAGAGCTGAAGATGAGCCCTCCCTTTTCACTCCAATTCCATGGCATGGTTATTCAGGAATAGTCCTGATGTTGTCAGAAATATTTCCTGTATATGCTTTTGATCTAATGCAAGCATAAATAATTTGTTTGTTTGTTTGTTTTTTCACTTGTAAATCAGTTGCGTGCACATACTGTAATCCAATACTCGGGAATTCTCCAAAGTGATCTTGGCTTTTCAAGAATTTTAAGCTTTGCAAACAAAGTAACTTTTGGCAGATGTGTAGTATGAAGGGTATGAGTAGAAAATAACAATCGTTATGTATCTACTGTGATTGTTTCTGTGTTTGTTCAGGGCTTGGCAATAAGTAATGTTCTGGTTTGAATTTTTGGTTGTATATTTTGGTTATGGTACAGGCAAGAGTTGCAAGACCACACTTGTTTGTTTCAAGTTTCAGAGGAGAGGTAGGAAAGGATTCTTGTTGAAAAATGAGATTAAAAGGTGTATAGGCTGGGACCACAAACCCAGTCCTCTTGTTGCTTAGACTGGTCCAGCCATTGCCTTGTGTGACTTGTAAGCACATGCACTTCCAGGATCCGTGACATTGCACTTGTGTACAAAACTGGAAAAGGAAAAGGGCTGCTGCCTTTGGTGGTGGTCTTCCAGATTTGCTGAAGTATGGATAAGTTTGCTTGCCAGAGTCCTTTTATTGAACTGACTGAATTAACGTGCAGAATACAATGGGCTACACAGTTGCTTTGTGCTTGACTTGGTCTGTTTTATGTGGGAATAAAAACTAGGGGCTGAATTAAAACAACCAAACCTCTGAAGAGGCATTCAGTATCTTCAAATAAAAACTTCAAATAAAAAAAAAAAAAAAAAAAAAAATTGCTTTTGTAGTGCAGGCCTGCCTTATGCTGCATATTTTTTCAGTCAAATGAGTGGCATCTTTGCAAAATAATTAACAGGTAGAGCTGTGTGAAAGAAGATGCTTCCTTAAAGCATAAAGCAGAGAAGCAGAAAACTGTATTGGTGGTGATGTATCAGTTCAGCTGCATTATCTTCCTACAGGCTGAGAAATGGTATTACGTGACCTCCTGATGAGAGCAGTTATCATTAAAATAGTCAAATTCAATATGGCTCAAATCAAGACAGAGATTTTACGCAGCAGTCACAGAGGGTCTTTGCTGCTGCTGCTGCTACTATGTGTTTATGACTAAATAGCTTTATATTTTGAATGACAACAAATTCAACAGCTTGGGTCCAAAAAAAAATTATGAAATAGAAATACAAAACCTGTTGGTATGATGTATTAAAAGTGACCATCTTATATTTAGGTAACTCAATACAGCTTGTATGTGTGTCTACAGACTGATGCCAAAAAACCAAAAGCTGCACAAGCTTATCTTAGTTTCTCACTTGAATTGTTTTCCCTGTGTATCTTGGAAGCTGACATATTTTTGTCACTGATATCTCTGTATTACCTGAATATTTTAGATAACAAGTTCTAACTGAATTTGTGGAACTTGGCTGTATTTCTTGGTTTTACCACTTTGTGTGAAGCTTGAGCTGCAGATAGGTCAAAAATGAATGAAATATTAACCCTGCATATGGATATTACTGGGGAGTCCCATGACAGCTGTGGCTCTGGGGACTTTTGGTGAAATAGGAAATTGAAACCGAGAGATTCTGTAATTTGGTTTAGCCTGAGGCAGTAAGCAGTAGTGTTTCTGAGGTCTGCTGGAATGCTACAGGAAATTGAAACTAGGCTCAGTGCTGCATTGAAGGTGATGGGTGTCACTGTCCAAGCCTTCCTTGCACTCTTAGGAGAAGTTTGAAAGAACTCACAGACTTGGTAAAGAACATGCCAATGGGCCAGTGATGGGAAGATGCTGCTTTCTTTCTATGCACTTTTGATTTGTCCTATGTCATTTGTTGGTATCACTGTTTTGATATGGTGGAGTGACTCTTTGAGCTTTATTCAGCTTTTTCCAGGCATCTTATTTCCAAATGTCTGCTTTCTGTCTGTGACAAATGCCGCAAGTTAGCAGACTAAAGGAGGAGGTAGCAGGAGGTGGAGGAGTTAGGTAAAGAAAATTTGACTCCAGTGCAGAAAAAAGATCCAATAATATCTTGATCATTGCATTTTTGTAGCTGATTTGACACAGGTCATTGTTGACTGGAGCCTACTAAAGCAATGTGGTCACTTCACATAGATGATCAATACATAAACACAAGACAGGTAAGAGTGACGAGGATTTCTTGCCTACTTGGCTGTTTCTTGAGGAGTGCGTTATGTAGCGGTCTGCAAGTGCCCTCCTTGCCATTTTTTCAGTGTGTGTGTATGGGTGAGTGATACTGAGAGGTAAAAACAAACTGTTTCATTCCCCTCCTTACACACTTCTTTCTGTCTGTCTTTGTCATCTGTTTTCCTTTTATTAATTCTCCTTTCACTTAAGGAATGGCATTCACATTGGAGGTTTTTGGGAATTCGGTTAAAAAAGTAGGGAGTTTGATATGGGGAATATGCTGACAGGAGATGTGTGTGTGGCAGATGTTTCTTCTTCTGGCTGTGAACTTGGCTCCTGAGCTTTTGTATATATCAGAAATATAAACCTGCATCTGACTCGGCAAAGAGCCCCTAGCTCTTGAGCAGCTGACTTAAAACCTTAGGACAGAAATCTTCTTGGTTTCCTATCAGCTACAGCTTTGAAATGTAAATTAGGTCATATTGATTTTGTGTATTTGTGTGAAGGTGTCCATACCTACATACTTCCTTCCACCTTCCTGCCCTCCCCCAAGTATTTTAGAATTCTCTTTTCTGTAATTTTCCTTCCCTTCTGTTTTGTCTGAGGCCTTACTGCCACTTCAATACATACAGGATGCTGTGGAATAAAAATCTGCGTCGAGCTAACACCTTAAACTGGCAGTCAGCCCTTTGCCAGCTCTGTGGGCGGACACAGGGACCATTTGAAGGCACTCTAGTTTGAAGAGAAAGCCAGTTTCAGAGGAAAGTTATTGTTTGAGAAATAAAATTCCACTTTTAAGGACTAGGGCACATGTTGGATGAACTTGGATTTTTCTTCATCTTATCCTTTCTAAAATTTTTCAGTCTTGGGTCAAAACCATGCTTCTTGCAGAAATCCAGCAAGTTCTTCAAAGTCATTCTACTGATAGACGTTTCACAGCTTGGGCTGCAGTTGCTGATATGATGGAAGCTGCTATGGGCTTTGAGACCTCATGGGGTGTTCTAGCTAAAATTTTCTTTTTCATTAAAATTTGAAGTTAACAGCTAAAAGCAAACCATAGAAAAAAATACATAATCTTTTTAAAAGACTAGCATTTTAAAATTAGTGTATTTAATTCTGTTTTCTCAATATTAAAAGCTGTCATGCAGCATTCAGAACATCCCATTTTACTATTTTTGTACTTAGATTTTTTTATACTGGCATCTACTTGTTCCACAGTTAGTTAGTACCTGTCTGTTGCAGAAATGAACCAATCAATTGTGATTGTCTGAATGTACAAGTATTAGCAGTAGACAAAGGAAACATTAGTATCTTCTTGTGTAAATGGGGTATATGCACAGGTAATCTGGATTTATACAGTCTGCATCTGCTCAAGATCTGGATCCCTAGGAACAGAGTCCATGCTTTGCAAAATCTTTGAAGATTTGAATCTGTTTTGTGTGACTGGGTGTGCCATTGAACAAGCCAGAATTATTTAGGATTCACATAGAAGTTGGCCTCCTCAGTGGAAGTCTCCCCACTAAGTAATTTAACTGTTGGTTTTCGAAGCCCCATTTCACTGAAAGAGAACTGATAGAGAAGTGAAGCAGGTTTTCTATGGCAAGTCCAAGCCAGATATCCCAAAGAGGAGTTATAAGGCTAATGTTGGATTTTCCTTGCTTTCACAGTAGTTCACCTGCTCAACTTTCACTACTGAAATATGAGCAGACTCACAGCCTTCCTTACTAAATGCCACTGATTAGTTAAAAGGCAGGTATGTGAAAGAGTGCTACTATATGCTTATACCTGATCAAAGCAACTATAAAATTCCACCACTATGCTGTATTAAAAAAAAAAAATCTCAAAAAGAAGTTGTATCTGTTAGCACTGAGTTTTTCCAGGTGCAGGCTTTGATAGATTTGAAGTTTGGTTCCTATCTAGCCTTTAGTCCTATGTAGAGTTAAACCATATAATACTGTAATATGATAAACACAACTTTATTTCATTATTTTACCTTAGGTTTTTTTTTTTAATTATTTTTTTTTAATTTAATCTTATGTGCTTGCAAAAATCAATCTTTTTTTACTGTGAGCTCTGTTACTTGATCTCAGATTTTTATACGGTAGCTTCTGCTTCCTAATATTTCACTGGATTGGTTTTGAAGCAAATTAAATTTACCTTTTTGAGAGCAGTTTTCCTTTTTAGTTAATCATCTTTGACAATATAGCAAGAATTGTCTGAATGCTGCTTTTTTTGCACTAAATATTTAGTTTATTTAATTTCTTATTAGAAGAGCACTTTCTGTAACAGGATTGGCATTTATTTCAACAGCACAAAAATGTTCTGTATCATTATCAAAGTAACCACCTGGAGTGCTATAAGTAATGCACATACATGAAACAAAACTGCACTTTGTTACAGATTTTCAAATGCAAAGTAGCTACATGTCAATTTAAAATAACTTTTAACTTCACTAGAGTTTCTCGAGATTTATACGTGTGTAATTGAGAACAACATGCAGCTTCATGTGTAAATCTAATAATGCAGCAGTATTGCAGGAGAAGTAAATCTGAACTTTATTGCTGTCTAATAAATTATCTGGTAAGCATTATAATTAAACTACAAACCAGTTCATTAGTTGCAGCGACATCACTAAATTGGGTCTAATAGAAGCTATGTAGTTTCAGAACGTGACTGTCTGATTGTGAATATTATTGCTGTGACAGCAACAGTTAATTCAAATAACGATGGAACTTTAATGAATGAGGTTATGTGACAGAATTAGCAAGAGCAGATTTGCTGAATAATTGGTTCTTTCTTGGTACAGTAAGTCATTGATTTCTATTCTCTTCCTTTTCCTCCTTCCTCTTGCAGTTGTTGTCATCAATCTGGTTGTATGTGCACTGTGTCCTGAGACCTCAGCTACAGCTGCAGCGGCAGTCTGGCACCTATCACAACAGCGCAGGCCTGGCAGAAGAAATGCCAGAGCACACCCAGTACCGAGCCTGCAGGCGTGTGCTCCCAGGGGCACAGGTTGGGAAAGAAAGGGAGGGAAAGCTTTCAGTGGTGAGGAGCAGCCCCCCTGCTCTGCTGCAGCCAGAGCTGGGACAGTAGTGGGCTTTCTGCTTGCAAGGCTCTTCTACCTGCTCCTCATTGTTTTAAGAACTGAAGTTGCAGCCTAATGTAGTGCTTTCCAAGTGTAAAGTGATGTGTCTGTACTGCAGATCTGATGTATTTGTTCTCTTCGTTCACTTTTCCTTGATTTGATCTGTTGCTATTTTGCTTACAAATCAAACCCATTGTCCTTGTCTCTCACAGTGTGGATACTCATCCATTTATATATACATGAGCTGTGGCAGAGCGTGTGCTTGCATAGGAGCTCAAGAATGTATACATCTACACATAGCATTCGCTACAGTGTTTGCAAAGCTATAATGTCACAGTTTCCCAGCTAATGCTTTCTGGGTGTGTAGCATCATCTAGTATGTAATTCTGTTTAATACATTTTTTTAATAGCACCAGACTATGGCTTGTACTGCCAGATTTAAATTGCAAGTAGTTACTGTAATAGCCATATTAAGTACAAATGAAAAATATGAACTAAACCACTGGAGGCAGTTGGTTAAGATGTGGCTTGATAAGCAGGTGTCCAAGGATCAGATGTAGCTCTAGACTCTGTATTAGAATAAGTCAATTTTCTTGTACATTTCATTTTTTCTTCACATTTCTCAGAAAGTTTAGATTTGGAGCTATATTTAGTCCCTCAAGGGGCCTGCTTTGATTTTGTTTTCACATGCTGAAAGCTTTGATTGGACCTGCGTGTTAACTTGCCATCACTTGAAGGAAGTGTTACATAGATTCATCAGTACTCATTTTCCCGTGCCCTGACTCCCTGACATGTTCTGCAGCAGGCGGGTGGAATGACAGCTCCCTGCTGCTGCTGCCGCTGCAGCCTGTGCACTCCTCTCACTCACAGATCTGCTTTTTAATGCCATGTAACTGCATTTCAGTGTTCAGAAATTTGGGACATCTACTTTGCAAACTCTGACAGTGCCAAAACAAGGCTCCTAAATAATTTGTAAAAATAACATCTTCTAGGTCTGCATGCACTGGAGTGACAGGTACAGGCTGTGCAGGCACAAAGAAAGCTGTTCCTTTTCTGTGTGCTCTGTGTCATAGCCTCACCAATATTATATGTTCTGGAATCACAGATGATTCCGCATGGATTCTAGAATTCCTCTAATTTTTGGTTAACCTTTTGGGTTCTAATTTCATAGAATAATGAAATACTGATCCAAACAAGAGATGTAAGTGTCCATAGAGCTGGAGGAGAGATAGAGCTGATTTAGGTAATACACACATTTTGGTTCTTCTAGCATGCAAAATTTTTCTTGGATTCTGGAGAGCTGAGGAAGTCAGGCTTTTTAATCTGTTGTCTTGCAAATACTTTTGTAGTCCAAGAACTTTGGACTGATCTTCTGTCAAAATCCAGGAGGTGTTCTGCTTTTTCTGATAAAGCAGGCAGTCTTTGTTTGGTATCCTGTCAACCAGCATCTAGAGTAGCATAATGAAATAGTGCTACTGTATTATAATCTTCAGTGATTACATAACATTTAAAATAATTTTTCCAATGGTAAACTCAGTTACAGTTCATCATTATGGCCCCTAAAGGTAAAGGATTAGGTACAACAGAGAAAAGCTCAAAACCTTGTTTAAATGTTTTAAAATCTGAAGACGTTCTAAATCTGTATCTTTATGCCTTGATTCTGCAAATAATTGGCATGTATTGTATTCTGTGCTGACTTCTGTAATTCTTCCTTTCCAGCTGAATAAGGTTTTTAAATGACAATGACTTATGTTTTGTAATAATTTATAATATACCAAAGGCAATCTGACGTTTACCCTTTGGCAGCATTTGGATGCTGCTAGAGAGCTTCAGCTTTGACTCTTGCTGTTTAAACAGGTGCTCAATAGAAAACAGTTTTCATCTACTTCCTTATGGACCTTTTCTTACTAGTGCTCCCTGCATCATCCTGTTGAGGAGTGCTGCCAGGAACGACTGACACTGTCTTTTGGTAGTTTACGTACAAGCTTTAGACAGTTCTTCATACCAAATTCTCTTCAAGTTTCTAGTTTTGCAGCTATTTAAAGAAATGAACAGATGTTCCCATTTCTTTTGAAGGTCATGGATTTGCCTACATTTTCTCTAAATTGAGTCTTTTCCTTCTGGAACAGCAACAGATGTAAATTGACTAACAAAAAGATACCTAAAGGAGGTTGTGGCCAGGTGGGGATTGGTCCCTCCTCCCAGGCAGCAAGTGAGAGGACAAGAGGAAATGGCCTCAAATTGCGCAAGGGAGGTTTAGGTTAGATACTAGGAAAAGCTTTTTTACTGAAGGGTTGTCGAGCATCGGGACAGGGAGTCCAAAGAGGTGGTGAAATCACTATCCCTGGAGGGATCTTAAAAACATGCACAACTGGTGCTTTGGGACATAGTTTAGTGGTGTTTTGGCACCTGCGTTAATTGTTGGACTTGATAATATTAAAAGTCTGCTCCAACCTAAATGATTCTGTGAAATCATGGAATGGCATATTATATACAAACTTTACAGCAATTCACTAATACACAGTTCCTGAAGGATGTTTAAATTTAATTCAACATTTCCTTGCTAGATTAGCTTTCATCTCCTATATCAGTATGAAGGAATACCTATAAAGTTGTATAAAAAATGTCATATAAAGTATAATATGTATAGTTGCTATTTGACTCTTTATCATATATTATTATCTCTGTAATAAAGGTAATTATCATTGGTAATCCTTAAAGATCCAAAAAGCTATGTGAAACAAGTATTTTAGAGCTCTGCTATCCAACACACACTAAATGTAGTCTAAAATTTACTTTATTTAAGAATGAGTAAAAAGATAAAGATGTGTTTAAATGGATTCATAGTCTTCCATGCACAACTCTTCTTAAAAAAAACAGTTACATCAATTTAATTTGCATTTGAATGTTTACTTATGGAAATTAAACCTATCTGAGTCAGTTATATTTTTTAAGGGCAACTCCATAGTGTTCAATATGCAGTTTGAAATTACATTGTATATGGTGCAGACACAACTGAGTGTGGAATGACTAATTGGAAGTTAAATTGGTTTAAACCACCTCTAGGGATGCTTCATGTAAGTTTCCACATAGAATAGTTGGTAAATGATAACTTCTTAAGTGATTATAACCCCATGACTCTCAGCAACTGCTGGTATCTTCAGGGAAACTTAGGGCTCAGACTTGTAATCAGTTTATTAAAGCTTAATAAATGACCTTGCATCAGCTGAGGTACAGCAGTGAAAGCCCAGCAACATAATCTACCCTAAATCTCAGTTTAAGAGGTTTGAGCTCCATGAGATTACCTGGCTGTGGGCTGAGAGTGCATAAGGATACCAGAGTTGTGGTAACGTGAATTTGAGATGATAACGAAGGGTGTTGGGATAAGTTTGTGTTTTTCCTGGTGCATTAAAATACCTCAGTGGATTACAGCCACTAGAGTGTAAATGAAGCATCTGTAGTAAGATTCTTCCAGTGGTACTGCCCAAGGTCTGTAAATTAATTACATAGATATTTATTAGAATTTTCTTTGCAAATTCCAGTAAGCTTGTGTTTAGGTGTTTAAATTAAATACCTTACTGTTTTTCAAAAATCTTGAGATTTTAGGTCACTGCAAGTTCCCAAGGGTTCAGCACTTTTAAAAAGCAAGCCATATGTTTAGGCTCTTAATAAAATAGGTGAGCCTGGTTTGAGCACCCTCAGGATATGATCCATATTCTATTACTTTAATAAGAAGCCTTCAATTTATCTTAAAGATATTAACTCGATCTGTCATCGATTCTGAGCTATTACTGCATAGTTAAAAAGAATTTATTTTAAAGACTATCTCATTCTGCAATGGATGGACTTCTGGAGAGGTATTCACATACAGTGATCACATCTGTGCAGCTGTACAAAACAAACCAGTGACTTGGCTTAGAAAGAATTGTTCAGGGACTGAAGTCCGTACAATACAGGTCAGCAGGTGAAAATGCAGACTCTGTGTAATTGGTAGTGGTTTTGTTATTCACAGGTGTAATATTTCCTCTGAATTGTTCTGAAAGATAAAAGATGTTGAAATCCAATATTTTGTCTTGGGTTCCTCTCTGCGAGGTGAAACAATGCTCCGAGCTCACCTGCTTCCCAGGAATGTCAAAAAGGAGTCTGAAGCATGTTTCTTCCCTAGTGCTTGGTTTAAAAAAGGAAAAGAAATCAGGATGTCAGGACTGTGGGCATTGTCCCACTGGCTTGAACCCAGTCATTTCAGTAAATACAACCCAAGCTGCTGTAGAGTACTGGTGTTTTCCCTGTTGGATGGGTGGTGGGAAGTAGGCATTAAGACCTGAGTATAATTCTTGCACAATATATATTCTGCCTTACAAAGATGTGGCAATGATGCTGCACCAGCTGCAGGGGCCAAACCCAACCCTCTTCTGTTGAACACCCTTCAAGTGAGTTCAGAGGGTCGTAGTTGGGCATGCCGGAGCTGCTTTTTGATAGCCCAAGGACAGCAGGCTGTCTGTCCATCAGGATCACTGATGTCCTGACTGTCTGATTGGGCAAGCAAGTAAGTAGAAATCTAAAGCATTCTTTTGAGGATTCATTAATTTAGGACAATACCCAGGTTTTCTGTTTCTTTGATTTAACTTCTTTCCAAGATTTAAGTACTATGTGTTTTTAAAATTAAGATGTATAAAATCAAGATGAAGTAGTAAGCTGGAATGATATTTTTTAGAAAATTAACCAAGTTAGAATCTTACTACATCTATTGTAGTCATCTATTACCATATTTTTTATTAATGCATTTAAATCTTCAAATTGGATATGATCAGTTATTGAGATTGCATTTGAAGCAAAATTCAGTTCATTGTTACTGTCATCACATTCGTGTACGTTTTAATAACATCTGTGTACTGAACTAACTCTGCCATGGAATGCATTGATGATCATGCAACGTTGGGAAGAGTCTTGCAATGAGTCAGAATTGTGTATTTAATAGTGAAAGATTTCTGCGGTACTGTAGTGATCTGTAAACACTGAGCTTGAAACAGTAGCTCACTAATGCAAACCATGCTGTCTTATGAACAACAGTTTAGATAACAACCCCAGACTGGATATAGAATAGGTTTTGATTTCATTCTTTATTCCTTTCCAGATTTCACTTCCATTAATTATTGAGCAGAAATATTAGACTGAGAAAATGTTATTGTTTTCTTCCTCTTTTTCAGAGTTGAATATAATCTCAGGAAAAGAAATCCACATAGACAAAATTACACATTTCTTGTTCTGAGGTTAACAAATGAGGAAGAGATGACAGAATATTAAAGAACTAGTAGTTTCTTATCAATCCTACTCAGTTTTTGTTCTATTTTTAGTTATACAAATAATTTTTACTGGAGGAGCTTCCATATGTATTTTATTTGTAACTCACATCTTCTCTGGCCTTACTTTAGAAGACAAAAATGTGCTTGCCTTTTCTTTCTGTTGTAACTGTTTTTTCTCCTCTTTCAAGGTATATGTTTTATATTAGCACTACGATCTGTAGGAGAAAGCACCCAAGACACTACCTGAAAGCACAGGTTTAAGAGTACGTGCTGCAAATGTCATTATGTGACTGTTTGTCATCCTTCCAAAAGGCTGATGGGCTTATTTGGATATTATTTGAAATTAATTTGAGGTAGGAGAAAAACCCATGTAAGTGTTTGTAATGGAAGCGTAAAGGAACCCTTTCAGGCCCCGACCTATGAGTAACAGTGTCAGCAGTGGAAAGGGAAGTAGGACTGCTCCTGATGTGTTTCCTTTCATCATTTTTTGTCCTAGTTTTTCAGCAGCAAACTAGAGGCTAGAAGCTGTTCAGTGACACTGTTACAGTGCTGTGGCTCTCCTGACGAGCCTTGCCCAATGTTATCCAGGTGTGAAAAAGCCTTTGAACACTTTCATAGATGTGGCTGAGTGTGACCTTTTCTGGTAATTCTTTTCCATGTTTTCTTACTCAGAAAGAGGGGCAACTGCCACTTTTCTAGAAGCCAAGATCTGAAAGTGGGTAGCTTTAGTAGCTGTCTTTCATCATTCTGCTTGGAGGAAGAGGTCAGGCCACTTCACAATGATGAAGACTGATGTATCACGGACAGGGTCAGAAGCAGAATTTGCTTTATTCTCCTAGAATTACATTAACTCTTAAAGAGCTGGATTTTGCTCTAACTTACGTTCTGTAGGCAATATCTTCACTGACTTTTGTGGAAGTTTTACAGATAAAACGTCTACTGTCAAGCTGAACAGATCATCCTAATCACTGCTTATATAAATCTGTTTTTTCCCGCCTATCATCACTTTGTGAACAACTGTCTTGCATTTTCCTGCTTCAGAGCTTCAGTTTTCTCTTCAGTCTGCTTTAGTCACTAAGTTGCATAAAATGTCCTTCTTGTAGCCAAGGTAGGAATTTTCATAAAATTCCACTGCATAAACTTTCCTACATTGCATGTGTCCATTAATATTGGCAAATTCAGTTGTGTGAAATACATGGCATGGAGTCTGTTCTAAATCTGTCACTGATGGGAGGTTTGTCAACAGGCCCTTCTTGAATCCTTAGTAGAGAGAACTTGGCAAGGTCAGGATCACAAAGTGAGCATGGTAGACAAAATGCTTGGTTGAACCTGGATTTTACTAGGAATTGTCAAGGTTTCAGAGCTATCATGATAGCTAAGCAGTGACCTGTGCTACTGCTTCGTTTTTTTAAGTCCCTTTGAAGCCAGTGCCTTGAAGAGATATGTCCTATAATGCCCAAATGCAAGACCAAGTTGAAGCAGATTGCTGCTCTAAATACAAAAAGACTGATGTTGCTACAGCTTTCTCTACCAGTGCAATGGCTGTTGAGATATTGTTGGTCTTTAGTGTTGTTCATGTGTCATGTTTAATAAAAGTAACTACTTCTGCTCTGATTTAGTTTCTTGACCCAGATCTGACAATCTCGGCATCATCTATCACACATGACTTTCCCTGTTCCTCCTCTTGACAGGTTGTGCTTTTGTGTTCAGGAGGACTTGATCTCTCCTCCGATGCAAATGCACATCCACTTTCCAGACAGTATATCTTGTGAAAAAGACTTACTAATTCCAAAAGTCCCTATCCTTAGTGACCCTCTTAACCAATTTGTACTAGCCCCATCTTTCTTATCCATTTCCTTCTGGAAAGATTTGTAAACAGTGTAGTTAACAGTGAATTGGCAATGAATGCATAGAAAGGTGAGTCCATGCAGGTCCAGAAGGTCCTAATAGTGGCACAGTGTTCTTGTTGCAAAGATTTTGTTGTTGTTATTGAAATCCAGTAAATGAAACTGGTGCTTTCAAACTGAATGTGGCTCCTACTTAGAACAGTTTAATCCTTTGTTTCCTCTAAGGATAGTGAAACAGTATTGAAAGCTTGTTTGTCATGATCATGCACAGTTCATAATGAACCACGATGCAGCAAATTTTAGGGGTCCATCTGAAGTGGTAATTTTCATGACTTCTGATTATGTTTTTATTGGAGATTCTCTCCCAAGGATTCAGAAATATATATGTAGGATTACATTTTCAAAACTGTCAATATAGTCTGCTCCCATTGGATGCAGTCAAGGGCAGTTTTACTTCTGATTTCAGACAGAATTCTGTGCCTATTCTACTTGATTTTAACAGTCAAGTTCCCTAGTTGTTTTAAATTTGGATGTAATTATCCCTGACAATTGTACTTTGCTTAATAAAATTCCTTCTGCATTTGGTTCTTGACCATATCCCATGAACAGTATAACTTTGCTGATAAGGAGTTATAAACTTGTAGGTGATTTAATCTGACCCAACTTTCAACGGCAGTGCCTTTATACTCTCACTGTTACTATTTGATAACCATTTTGTCTTCCTTGAGCAAAGACTCTTTGAAACATTTCAAAGGAAATAGGAATGGATATACAGGAACTTAAAAGAAATTCAGTGGCAAGGGGTTTGAAAAAGGTTTATTCTTGAACATCCCATTATCCAAAGAATACATGAAGGGAATAGTTATGGTACCATGAGGCTTCATATAAGACTAATTGATTGGAAGGTATTAATTTAATGTTGAGATTAGTGCTCTATAAGAGACTTCACTGAGAATCGCCTTGCATTGAATACACCAGTTAGTGAGATCATTGTTTAGGTGGTCACAGAAATGACAGGGAATATCTTTCTGTTTCCTTGTTATTCTCTCCTTCATCCTCTGCCATTCTTTTACTCTAGGTCTTCCCATTCAAGTTCAGCATGCAGAACAGCTGCCCTGGGCCAGCTCCTGCTGAGCTAGGCTGATGGGAGAGCACAGATTGTTGTTGCTTTTCTGTGCTAAGTTGTGGGTGGGTGTTGCACATAATAAACCCAGACCAAACAAACAAACAAACAAACAAAAAAACCCCCCAAAAACCAAAAAACCCACACCAAAAAAACCACAAAACAAACCCCCCCCCAAAAAACACCAACCCCCCCAAACCCCCAAACAACAATTAAAAAAAAAAAACAGACAAAAAAACCCAAAACAAAACAAAAAAACCCAAACCAAAACAACCCCCCCCACACAACAACAAAAACCCCAAAACCACCCACCCCCCCAACCAACCCCCCCCCCCCCCCCAAAACCCCAAAACCAACAAAAAACCAACAAAAAACCTCAGCAAAACAACAACAACAACAAAACCCTACTAAAACTGAAACAGAGCCTGGGCACTTTTGGGGAGGGAAACATGGTGTTCTGGGAAAATGGAATTGCTGTGTATTCCATCTGTGTTGGCATCTGAGAGGAATGGTTATTAGAGCAGGACCCAGAGCATCACACCTGCAGTCCAGTCTCTGTGGGATCAGTAATTACATGTTAATTAACAAGTCTGGAATGAGTGAGAGTTTGCATGTCAGCAGATAATCTGTATAGTGACTAATAAACTGCAGAATGTTTTCAATTAACAGGCTTGAAAAGGAAATCCCAGTGAGTGTTTTGCTTGGTTGGGAAAGGATGGAATGAATGCACTCTGTTGTTAGTTACCCTCCAAAAAGGAAAGTGGCAGATTTAAAAACTACATCGTAAAGATTAAGATCTGAGAACACAAATGCTTAAGTTACTTGGTACTACTGTGCACTGATGAAATCATACAGAGTAAACTTCAGTGAAATGAAATTTTTCACTTGATTAAGTCAGAGCAAACATGGAAAAAGTCCATTCTTGCATAGAATATTTCAAGCTTTAAGGTATAGAATGTATTTTTTATTGCAAGTTTTTAAATGGACTGAAGCAGGGACAACTCCAGAACCTTTTTGCCAGGGAAACAAATGTTCCATTCTTTCTTTGGCCCGAATTCTGGGAATCATTGACTATATTCCACCTCTCTTAGGCTTTCCACTGTGCTCTCCAGGTGTTAGATTGCCTCCATTATATGTTTACACAGTAATGTAAGGAGTCCTTATTTCTTGGTGACCTGGTTTGTCTGTTTTAACTTGACTTTATATCTGTTCTATCCATGTTTGCACTCAGGGGCAGAATTTGAAAAGGTAATTTCCAGAACTGTTGGAGAAATTTTATAATTTTTAATTTTTTTTTCTCCCTAGGATGATTACAAGAGCAGGCAATTTGGGACCCTGCTTTTTAATTAGCTACAAGTAAGGATAGGTTATACAAGGGAAGAATGACGAAAAATTTGTTTGGGATTTACAATTTAGAGAAGTGAACTATAAAACTTTTGGCTTAAGTACTTCAAGATATGTAGTACATAATTTTGAACAAATTTTCAGCACTGCAGATGGATCAGAACCATTCAAGTCAACCTGAAGTAATTGTTTTTAAGTTAATTCTTGATAGGTGAGTTGTATTCAAAATTAAAGTGAGTTAGAGGATGTATATTGTGATGGCCATGATGTATTTAGAATTACTGTTTGAGAAATACTCAAATTATGGATGATTTTCAGCCTTGTGAATATCCAGAACTACCTGTCCCTGACTGTGTTGTGCAGGTGCTTTTAATGTTTTGTCCCAGAGAGGATGCTTTTGGGAAAGAAAAGCTGATGCAGATCTGCTTTGTACCCTCCTCAACTGCATGGCTCACCTTCAGCTCCTCCCAAGCAGGACTGGAGCTGTGTGGAGCCCTGGCTGGGCTGAGCTACAGAAGCAGGATTATAAAATCCACTCCTGTGATATTGCCACATTATCTCTGATAATGAATATTTTGCAGCAAGAGTTTTGTGCCTTTTTTTTTTTTTTTTTTTTTTTTTTTTTAAATCTTGGAACAAGTGCAGCTTAGACATGAATAATGTCAACAGTTGTAGCTTTTTTTCTTAATAATCATCAGTCTTCAGGCTGGCAGTGAACTGTTGGCCTGAGTGAAGTACAGAGCATAGAATCCCTCTTTACATCCCGAGTGGTACATCTTACCCCATTTAGCCACTGAACTCGTGTTCAAGGCACGAGTTACCCTTTTTGGACCTTCTGTCAGCATCAATTTCCCTCCCTCACCCCCATCCCTCAGAATGTTGCTGCCACTTGTAGGAGAACAAGACAAGGACATATAGGAAGGTGCTAGATCATTTCCAAATGGTGAGATGTAGCAGAGTTGGGCCAATCACTTGAAAAGTCCAAGATGCTGATGTCCAAGAAGTTTTCCCCAATTTCTCTTCTGCATTTTCCTGCAGATCCCTTCCTGGCTGCTATACTGAACTTATATTGGGTACAAGAGATCTCAATACAATCTGAGGCATCATTTCCTTTTAATTCATTTCTATGGTTCTCTGTAGCACCTCTTAGGAAATCAAACTGGATTTTGCCAAGCCCCTTCTCGGGCAGGCAGGCAGGCAGGTTTTCTGCCATTCCAGATGAACTGAGATCCCTGACTTCAAGACTTTTCAGTTCTTATGGGGGCTTATCACTGCTCACCTGCACCAAGTGCATGGTGGTTAGGTTATCCTTAATTAAATTAATCTAGTTCAAGGTTTTCCCCTCCTCCCATCCTCTTTTCCCCTCCTTCCCTTCCTTTATTTCTGAAGGATACCCGACCTTTTATCTCACTCACATCAGCTTGCAGATTTTTTAGTTTTCTTGATACCTTAAATCCAGGATTGGTTGGAGCACAAGAAATGGGTTGTGGTTTTCACTCTGAAGACAGTGTGCATCTAGAATTATGTCCTCACAGGTAACTGAAGTGGCAGCTGTTGTACCAGCCACGTCTTTTCACACTGTCAGCGAAAAGAAGTACTGTGGAAGGTTACTAGAACTTCAAATCAGCGGTTAGTGTTTCTAACACATGCAGACCTTCACATGTATTAATGTGATGGTTTGTATTTACAAACATTGAGGTTGACATCAGAGGTTTCTTTGGATACAAAATGCTATTGTGGTCATCTTGTGTTGATCCGTTGGGTTTTCCATCAGTCTGGCAGCTGTCCATAACTTGCTGCTCAGAATGTTTGTAAAGGGATAGCAAGTTATATTTTTCCTCACTTACATGACTTGTTCCACACTGAATTTATCTAATTTAATTTTTTTTTAAGAAATTTCTCTCATAATTTTGGGTACATGTAGAAATGATGAAATTACTTGTGACTCCTCTTAGAAGTTTGCACTTTGACAGGTTATACCATACAAAATGCTAAAATAAAAATATCAGTGAAACAATAACAGCAATACAGGACTTTTCAATTGCTATGAAATAAAACCACATGGAAGTGGAGTGTAAAGGACTTGACACAGGTGTTCAGGTGTTCAGCCAACCTCATGGAAATCATTTAATCCTCTGTATCTGTTTGTCTTGTTTGCCATCGCCGATGTGATTTACAGTTTCTAGAAATTCCTCTCACAAGTGTCTCTAAAATGCTCTGAGACACCTGGATGCCAAAGAACTATAAATATTAGCAAGTCATCTTCCCATTCGTATTGCTGTCTGAACTGGGGTCACCACCATAGCTTTAAAAACAGGCTTTCAAACCATGCAGTCTCAAATTAGAAGTAGTTTTAAAAAACTGCCACTTTTCCCAAGGTCTATAAAATCAGGTAATCCCAAAGAAAAGCTGATGTCCTTAATTCATCTTTTTAATTTCTGCAATGTTAATGCCTCTTGTCCAGGCTGTCAGCGTGGATCTGCAGTGAATCCCTCTGTATCCTGTTTGCAGGGGCTGCTTGAAATGCTGTGGGATTCCTGAGCTGAGGTGCCTGGCCAAAATCCTGTCCTGCTGTCTGCTGCGTGAGAGTGCATTACCCCACCAGGCAGGGGGGCATGCTGAACCTGCCGGGTTTTTAACTAGGCATCACGAGTCAGACACTTTACTGTTAAAAGTGCAGGGTTTGGCCTCTTTAATTATTTGTTAGCCGTAAGAATCTGAGGACTCACGAACTGTCTCTTTTGAGGAATGCAGTGATTTCATCAGATAAATGTTTAAAGCAGGGCTAAGACAGCAGCCAACCAGAAAAATATTTTTTCCTTTGAGATAACCTCTTAAATATATACATATTTAAAACCATTTTATCATTTCTGTCTGATTCTAAGCACCCCTTCTGTCAGGAGCAGACAGAATTAAAAAGAGAAAACCCTCAGTGGATGCCTTTCTTTTTTTTGTGAAATGTGTCAGATGATAAGCAAAATGTAACTGGGTATTTATTCTACTTTTCATGTGCCTTGCAAACTGTGGAAGGCAGCAAGAGATAGAGCAGCAACAGCCTGATAAGCCTGGCTTTTCTCTTTTTGCTGGCTTTCTATTTACTTTACTTCCTTTGAGGGAACACTGGGCTGGAGACCAAATGTCTTTACTCATCTGGGAGATTTTAGAGCTGCTGGGAATAGACTGGTGCAAAAAGCGACTCCTTGATTACAAGATTTGTAGGTAAATGTTACCCTTGCAATAATCACCATTTCCCCTCCACCTCCTCCACAGCACATTCTGTTCTAGCAGTCCTTAACAAACAATAATAGCAAAAATAAGCTGTATTTTTTTTTTATGCTGGTTATTTTCTCTCTCTTTACTGAAAAGGACACATAATGGAATGAATCTGGCTTCCCATCTGTTGCTAGGTGCAATTCAAAGTGGCAGTTTTGACCTATAAAGATTTGGCTGTTTTGCGTCATGCATACCCTAGAGACAGCCTCTCCCCTTTAATTTCTCTGTGTCTCCATTTTCCATCTGTGAAAAATCAGGATAACACTACTTTTCTACTTCACAGGGATTTTACAAGGACACATTTATTAACAGGCACAAAGCATAGGCTCTGTATTAGACATTATGCAAATATCTATGTCTAAAAACTTGCTGCCACCCTCAGTCCCACAGAACCCAAGTTGATTGACCTTCATTATGTGACAGAAGGTGATTTGTTGTTCTAGGCTGCATTATGGATGTCCATCTCTGAATCTTGCCATTTTAAAACACATTCATAATAGGATACTTGCAAGTCATCCAGCTGAATTTGTACTTTCCCATTAAATAGTTTGGGACTTCCCAGAGGTAGGAAATTAACCTATCATTAGCCTTTCATTAAGTGTGTTTACATGTTGCACTTGTGGGTCCCAAATAAAGTAAGGGCCAGTGGGAGCCACAAACTATTGGCCTGGAGGAGGTGTGTGTGAGATACTTACCTATTTGGGAATGGTTTCCTCAGCATGTATCTCCTGAGCTGTGGTTGCCTGTTGTATTAGAAGGGAAGTAGTTTTTCAGCCAGCTCCATAAATCAGTAGTTCTCAGGTGCATTTTTGCAGTCACATGCAGGTCAGGTTTAAGCAGTTCAACATGCCTGTTTGAGAGAAGACATCTCCAGGGCATGTTGGTTGATCAAAGTGATGTTTTAGACTTGTACTAAATTATAGACTTAGTCCTGCAAGAGTTCAGGGGATGGGTAGGGGTGTTTTGAGGAGCTGTGGCTTTACAGCAGCAATCCTTCAGTGCAGACTTGGGGTGTTTCATACCTCCCCTATTTCTGATGACATTGTTGGACTGACAAAATTCAAGCTCAGCAGTGATAGTAGTTGTGTGACTGAACAGTAGACAGGGCAGCAGCATTCCTTATGGATGATTACAAGACATGGTCCATCAGCTAGATGGACTGACTTACTCATTGATGTGGGCTCTGTGCCTACCAGCTCTTTATAACCCTTAGTAAAATCTTTGGAGTCTTATTTCCAGGCTGTGCTAAGCATGGCTGGTGCATATGATGTGAGCCCCCAGTGGGGATATTGGTAGCTATTCCCAGTCTCACAGCGACAGAAAAGATGCAGGCTGTGCCAAAGTAGCACATGGGAAACTGTTACAGGGCCTATTAAAGATCATTGCAGTGTTTGAAGTTTTTCACCATATTACATCCAAATATTCTATTTTTTCATAATATTATCTTTGTAACAGCAATGAAAATTGACCTTGTTTAATAAGAAACTGTTCTGTTAAAACTCTATTAAAACACTTACGTGAGTAGGCATACACAGGCTTTGCAGAAGATGCAAAGTCTTCTTGCAGAGAGCTCTACCAGTTTAAAAATGAGAAAATTGGAGCTCCCACTTTACCTCTCTAACTCCCCTTAATTCTATTCTTTGTGGCTATAATAAATGTAGAATTTTTTCATTTTTGTGTTTAGGTACCTTTTAAGAATCTGGTTGAGAGAATTTAGAATAAATAGATAAAAGGAAACTGCAGCAGAGCTTTCTCCAACCTGCGTTTAGGAACGTGGTACCGTAAGTGCAAATAAGTGGTTAATTAAAATTTAGCTTAAAATGTATTCACTTTAGTTCACTAAACAAGACAGAAGCCCCTTCATGTGAACATCAATGATGTGGAAGCCGCAGTTTTGAGGTTTGGCAGTGACACAGCTTTTGAGAACTGGAAAAGAGTATCAGGGAAAGATAGAGACAGGGCCTCATCCTGCAAGGCTTTACTGATTTGATAGCTCTTCTTATTTCCTTAGGGCATGTTTGCCCGTAGCACTGCATTCCAGTGGAAAGGCTTTTAATTTTGCTCAAAGGATGGGGTCAGGAGGAGGTGACATCTCCCTGAGTATGAGGGAGCAGGCAGGTCGAGCCGCGTTGAGCCTCCTTCACTGGCGAGGAGCAGTGCCCCGGCACGACCATGTGAGCTATCTCACAGCACCTCGTTAGCAAGGGATGATGGCTTTATTGGAGGAGCAAGTCATAAAAAAGTTTCCTTTGGTTAAAAATGAGCAGTTTTATTTTAGCGTGATGACAGCCTGATACTGAGGATTGAATTTTTGCATTGCAGCTAATTTTGTGTGTGTGCAGGAAAGGGAAGGGAGATGTAGACGAACATAGCTAAAAAGCAGCTGCTGCAGGAGGTGAAATCCAAAGAGGAAAAACTTGCACTGATTTTTTTTATTTTTTAAACTTCTGAGGTTTTCATGGTCCTGTCAGCTGAATTAATATCTTTTTGAGTAGCAAACTGCTTATGTGGAAGTTCTGGTTCTGAATCTCACTTAAAGATGATCATTTGCAACTATGGGCAAGATAACTACCAAGGATGAAGGTTTCAGATGTAGTTTTTTTACTGCTGGTTGTAAAGAAAATGTTTAATTGAGGTATCGCACAGTCCTGTATCTTGTCATCATGGAAACAGTCTACAGAAATATTCAGTGTTACCTGTTCCAGGGAAAAAACCTACAGTAGGAAAATGTGTCAAAAAACCTCCCACATAATGTAATACCAGCGTTTAAAAATCCACGCTTACCTTTCACGTGAACATCCCAAAGTACTTTTCAGATGGAGAAACTGGAACCCAAATTAATGACACAGTACTTCAGGTGCCCCATCGCAATATATTTATTTCATTTTTGTTTTGCATGTCATTACCTAGGAAGGCCAAGCCTGGTTTTTGTTAACAGTTCACATCAGAGAAGTGCCCCTGCCCT
Source organism: Hirundo rustica (assembly GCF_015227805.2). Taxonomy (NCBI): domain Eukaryota; kingdom Metazoa; phylum Chordata; class Aves; order Passeriformes; family Hirundinidae; genus Hirundo; species Hirundo rustica. The sequence goes on along the minus strand of NC_053454.1, from coordinate 10,868,886 downwards.
GCCCGGCTCTGAAGGTCTCCAGGTGCTACTGCAATGTAAACAATGCATGTCAGCATTATTTATTCATTATTTATTATTATTATCACCTGCTGGGGCAGGGGCACAGCCAGCAGAACCCAGGCTCCAGGGCAAGTTTACCTGTGCAGCAGACAAGATTGCCTCCCTACCGTTGGTTTTCACCACTGATATTATACTGAAGCCAAGGAAAATGCCACAGAGAAGGAGCCAAGTATTTGCTGAAAACAGGCTCTGCACGATTGTTACACTTAGGAGGACGGTACACGCATAGCTCACCCCCAAATACACGTGAATATCTGCCTTCTGTCGCAAGCTACTGTGACTGTCACTGGATAACCTCACACATGCACCGTGGAGGTCATCGACATTCTTCGGTAGGAAGCGGACAGGCCTCTCCGCCTGCCGGGCGGCGCGGGCCCGTGGAGCCGGGACGGACCGACCCGGCACCTCCGAGCGGCGGCTCGTGGTCTGCGGCCGGCCGCCAGCAGAGGGCGCCGGGAGACGCCGCTCGGGCACGGCGCCCTCCGGAGCCCCGAGGAACCCGCGCCCATCCCAAAGGGACCCGCGCCGATCCCAAAGGGACCCGCGCCCATCCCAAAGGGACCCGCGCCCATCCCAAAGGGACCCGCACCGATCCCAGAGGAACCCGCGCCCATCCCAAAGGGACCCGCGCCCCTCCCAAAGGGACCCGCGCCCATCCCAGAGGAACCACCCCCCATCCCAAAGGGACCCGCGCCCCTCCCAAAGGGACCCGCGCCCATCCCAGAGGAACCACCCCCCATCCCAAAGGGACCCGGGCCCATCACAAAGGGACCCGTGCCCATCCCAAAGGGACCCGCACCGATCCCAAAGGGACCCGCGCCCATCCCAAAGGGACCCGCACCGATCCCAGAGGAACCCGCGCCCATCCCAAAGGGACCCGCGCCCCTCCCAAAGGGACCCGCGCCCATCCCAAAGGAACCACCCCCCCCATCCCAAAGGGACCCGGGCCCATCCCAAAGGGACCCGCGCCCATCCCAAAGGGACCCGCGCCCATCCCAAAGGAACCACCCCCCCATTCCAAAGGGAACCGCACCCATCCCAAAGGGAGCACTCCCCCATCCCAAAGGAACCTCCCCATCCCAAAGGAACCCCCCCATCCCAAAGGAACCCGCCCCGATCATGGGACCTGATGCCAACAATGTGCTGCTTTTGATGCCACGGTGCTTCACCCACCAAGCGCTTCGGGCAGCTTGAGGTGCCAGATGTGGTTCTTCAGCATGCACTGTAGACCTCGTGCCTCAGGTCAAGAGATCTTCATCTAACCCCACTGGCAAGCAGGGTGATAATGCTTGGGATAGAGGACTTTCTGCTGAAACAGCAAGTAATATATGCAGATAATGAGTTGGAATATGCATACACCTGTACTTTGGACATCCCTATGTAATATCCATATTTAGAGGGTAGGTGGGGAAGGGGAGAAAGTGGTACAGATCTTGTATAGTTCAACCACCTTGATTGGAGATGAACCTAACTGGGAACACTCCGTTTCTGTCCTCATTGATTAAGGTTTTAGGTGCAGCTATTACCTGTGACATCCCAACTTGCCTGGATGGTGTGATATACAACTAACATACAGATATACTATCTGCAAGGGAGGAACTAATTTAAAAAGGAACTCATATAAGAGGTGTTTAGTGTTGTGGGCAGATGAATAAATAAATTGATCAATTATATGGACTCAAATTCTCATGTGAGACCTGGGTCTCTGGGCCATTCTCTATCAATTTCTACCTATATATTTAATATATTTTTTCATGTGATGGCTCCATTTACCTCCCAGTCTCTGTAAAATAAGTAACACAGTAGTGCCGGGGTTATTATCATGTCACATCATACCTAGAGGCCCTGGGTATTATCATGTCATGAATAACAGTAATGTCATTTCCACCTTTCAAGCCTGTCCTGACCTCATCATGTTCTTTTATAAATATCGATCTTTTAAATGGTGTTCATTGTTACTCTTCATAAAAAACTTACCACAGAGAATACTGAATTCTAGAGGAAACAGATCAGGTATGACCATTTTTTGGGTATTTTGGTGCCTTTGTATTCTTCAGGGTAAAGTGCTATATATTCTTAGTGCCGCTGACCTGATTTTAATCCTAGCTAATGTCTTGCAGCCACGGAATGGAGTATATAGAATAATGAATTCAGTCTTACAGAACGATGCTATAAGAGCAGTTTAAAAAAGGTCAAAGATGGAATTTATTTTCTCTGTGTTGTTGGAACTCCTCTGTTTGAGTGTTTAGAAACTTGATATGCCTTTCTAGCAAGTGAATAAATCAGAGGGAAGCTAGAGCCTTATATTGGCAGTTGCTGAGTAGCTTCTCTTTGGAGGTAAATCAGTGAGAGGTAAAAGGTGTTTGAATGTCTTCAGCTACTTGTGGCAGAGCAGGATACAATAGAATCCATCCAGGAATTAAGCCACCACAAATGATTTTCAGTCAACACACAGTTTCTGCACATATTATAATAATAAAGAACTGGGGTGGCCGTATCAGAGGTCATAAGGAAAAGCTGAAGTGTGTTAAATGTTCACATCTGTCAATCCTGTTCTTTTTAGGAGGGATGGAAAATAGCTGAAGAAATCATCATGCCTGTCCCAAACTACTCTATGCATGCTATGGGAAGTCTCTAGGGATGGTATTTTATTCTGAACACACTATTTTTTCTCATCAGTCATCAAATTGGCATTGCATGTTGTTGTCAACCTATTACCCAGTTTTTTGTGAAACACCCAGAATCTTCTCAACAAGATAAAGCTCAGGGTGCAAATTTCCATAGCTCACAACAAACACTTCATGAGCAAAGCAAAATTTGTACTGAGGTGTGGTGTGGGTTTTTTGTTTTTTTTTTTTTCCTGATAATGTTCTGAGCCCTGTACATTTAATGCACAAACACAGCAGCAGTTGTAATCAAAATGATACTAACAGAGAGCCTAAAGACATGAAAATATTTCATGAAACCTACTTGTGAAAGTGAGGATTTTGTAGATTGCTCCCTAGAACAGTAAGATCCACTTACATATGAGCACTTAATATGATTCCAGTAACTTGACAGGGTATGTGAAGCTGCTCTTACAGGAGAAAGGAAAAAAGCTTCCTCATGGATAAAGTGCAATTTCTTAAAAGGAAAATTGGTGATTATAATTATTTTTTGACAAATGTTTTTGACTTTATAAAAGTACTTAATCATTTGTGGATTTAAGTGAAATGCTGATGACTGAAGATAAGTATTTTTATTATCTTGGAGACTGGAAAGACTATAAGCTTAATACTGTTTGAGATTTTCATTGAGTATGGTGGTAGAGGACAAGACAATATTTCTCTGTTTAAGAGGGAAACCACTTTGGCTTTTTCTCTAGTGCTTATGATGTTTAACTTACTAGACATACATTTGCTTTTTGGTTTGTTGATGTATACTGTTTTCTGATCGAAACAAATATTTTGTACTGTTTTTTGATCAAACTAAATAGACCTTTAGTTTTATCTGCTTTTCTCTTGAAGTGAAAGAAGCAGCTTATTTTGAATATGGTATTTTTAATGGCATCTTTTAAAAAGTATCAAAAAAGGAGTATCAATTTTTTAGAAAATATTTGTTTTTTTTTTTTAAATATTATGTCTGCATTATAAAATTACAGCACACATCGCTTTTGAATGTAGACATAGACAAAATAGACACGGGGAAACACTGGCAAGTAAGACAGAGAAATGATTCCATGTATTCATGAAGTTTTTATTCTGAAAGTTATGATTCTTCAGGTGTTCAGTTTTCTACAGATGGTTTAGAGCATATATTAATCTGCAGTGGAGGCACATATATGTGCCTCCTCAACATTTGGAAACAAAATAAACTTTCTTATAATCTGTGCAGAGTTTTAAAAAAAGGATCAAATTCTCTTCCTTGCTGTTCAGTGGAAGGGGCTGTTTGCAACAGAACAACAGCATTTCTAGCTGAACTTTGCCAGATGTGTAGTAATGCTTTTGTTTCAATTTGAGAAGGCTTTAAAATATCTTCTAATTCAGAGTATTTTGAAATTCAGTAAATAATTGTAAAGATTCTTTATTAGGATGAATTCCTTTAATAAATGTATTTTAAATTAAATAGTGGTGGTGGTTTTTTTTTTTTTTTTTTTTTTTTTTTCCTTTCTTTTTTTGCCTAGCTCCAAGTTGTCCATCAAAGCACATTTTTGGTTACCTCCAGATTCTTCCCCATGTAAAGTCACAAGGGTCAGCAGAGTTAATATATGCAAACATTTTTACCCAATGTAATTTTTGGTAACTTAATTTATGCTTAATTGCTCCATATAATTACAAAGAGTACTTTAATGGTAGTTTATGAGAAATAATCTCAATGAACCATTGCTAACGCCGCGGCTCCACAAATGAAACATTGCATCACAGTCTGCTAGCTCTGGTACCAATTTCTGTGTTAAATAAATGAAAGGTGACATGAGTAGCTCAGCTTGTAAAAAAGAGTAATTTCTCCCATACCACATGAAGATTTCTTGCTCCTGGTATAATTTCCCATGCCTGAGTGTAACGGGATTCTGTATAAGCCATCTCTACAGCCGAGGGGTACCTGGTCAGTTAGGCTGGTGTATTCCTGCTGGCTGTCTCTGGGTTATGGATGGGTTAGAATAATGACCCGGTGCTGAGCACTGTGTTACAATTGTACTGGAGACTCTGCTGCTTACAGCTTGCATTTGTCCAGTGCCTGTGTTGCAGGGGGCTGTGTGCTTTAACTTGGGAAACAGCACCTATTACAAAAGATTAGGCTGGCTTAAGTTGATACTGCAACTCAGATCGCTAAGGAGAATGACTCCACCTGCAGCTGTGGAGTAACTTAGACCTACTTTTTAAGTTTTCTAGAAAAAAATCTATTAGTACAAAAACTTTCAGTAGATTTGTAGTCTCTTTTCTTCCGCTAGTCACAATATTTTCCATTATTTCTCTGTGTTGCGTGAAGATTTCCGAGGTTTCTTTCAAGCAATTTCCTTAATTACTCGATTTCATTATTGTTATGTAAATACCAGGAATCTGGGGCAAGATTCTAGTCTGCTTTCATTTGCCAAGGTGTGGAGGAACTGCTCAGCTGAACTATCTAGCTGAACTTGTGTGGCAAGGAAGGTCACGGTCTGGTCCCTACCAGAAAATGTGAATTGTAGCCTCCCACTTGATTCATGTGCATTGTTCTCATTATCCTTAATGGATGTTGTGGACATATATTAGGAGAATAGGTCCTATTAGGAACTGTCTAAGGAGTGAAATGAAAATGATAATCACTTTGTCTTGGATGAGGTAGTGTATTTATTCTATGGGATTTTAAAGGCTATTTTAGTGTTTAAATTATCTGGTGCATTAGAGAATGGTTTAGATAGGCTTTGGTTAATTGACAGTGGTAGGTACGTTTTAGAAAATTATTATACTCATCGGGACTTCAATTTTGCTGTGAATTATATTATTTTTGGAGATGTAAATTGCAGTCTCTCCCAGGAGACAGAAATCATGTGCTGCTTATTTGATTTTTAACAATAATTAAAATGATGTGTTAAATTAGGCACAGATATTGTCATGAAACAGGACAAACCTATTTGTGTGGGGGAGCCCAGAATCCTTGACAAAGCCATGAGTTTTTTGGAGTAAAATAAACTGTGTACCTTGTGGTTTTTATCCTAGAAATCATCCTTCTCCATGTATACCATCGCATAAGAAGGCCAAGTAGTCTGGCAGAGAGACAAAGCAACAGAGCCGTTCACTGAGATGGAGGGTGGATGCACTCCAAATGGGAATTAAACTAATTGAAGTGGACTGGAGCTATTGCCTTGCCTGACACTTAGCTGACACAGAAGACTGTAATTTTGAACGCTGTTGATCCTTTAATTTTCATCCCTTGCCATTCAGATCAGACGAGGCTGTGACTGAAGCAGTAAGTAGCAACGTAGGGGCTTCGAGGGAGGATGCAGTGCTGGCTGCACAGTGCAGAGATCTGCAGGTTACATCTCACTTCTCAGATCACCAGGCTTTGTGGTAGGAGCATAGGAGGGAACGAGGTTAAAAGAAAAATCATTTAGTCTCCTTCTTATTTGGACTTCATGGCTTCTTACCAGCAGCCCCAATTTAGTTAAGGTTGTTTTTCTCTCCCCTAGAGCTGAGAAATAAGTCAGGTTTGTTGCAGCTGATGGGAAGCAAATTGAGTGCAGTGGAGTGGCTGATCTTTATTGAGAACTAGGGGGCAATGTCACATATCGCCCTGTGTGCAGAACCTGCAAGCGTAAAGATCCTCTTTCCTTCCTAACCTGGGTGGGGGGCGTCATGCTAGATGGATGGAGTGAATGTGTGAGGACTTGGAGAGTTCTTTTATGCTGTAATTGAGAAGAATCTTAGATAAACTGGTAGTCTCCAAGGGACAGCAAAGAAAGTTTTATCAGCCAGTTGACAGCTTTGTTACGAGAAAGAAAAAGACTTCAAGGGGGGTACTATCAGTGCAGAGTAAGTTGTTTCTAAATAGGGCTGTGTGTGTCTGTGCAAATCCTGAAATCCTTGTAAGCCTAAGGTGTTTGCCTGGCACAGGTGTGGGATTTGGAATAGCATTCACATCATTTCCTAAGTTCCAGCAAAGACAAACCTACCATATCAGGGATCTATGGAATTAAGACTTAAATTAGTTTCTGTTGTACAGCATGGTCTGCAGATGCTCTATTTATAGTGAAATGCTTTGCAATTTAACCATGCCACTTCTTAATGAGGTCATCCAGTGCTTTGAGACCACTTATTATTCAGGTACTGGAAGGAGCACCAAGAATGATTCTGAATTTTTTCACATTTTTGTCCAGGGCCTTAGCACAGAAGGCTTTTATTTAACTTTAATCACAAACCACTTACGTATTCTTTAAACCTTTAAATGACAATGTGTACTCACAACTTAGGATGTTAAAATTCAGCTGTGCTAGGAATCTACAGTCTCTGGGGTCTCATGTTATAATTCTCAGTATTTGTGTAGTATAAGTTAGCAATGTGGTATTCAAATTCTGTGGAATTAAGGACCATCAACTTAGGCATCTCTCTAGGCAAACTCTGAATGCAACTGTCAGCCAAACACGGGGAGAATGCAAAACTTGCAGGGTTTCATCAAAAGAACTGTGTGACTCCTGTAGTCTCTGCTGCTAGGAAGTACTTGCTTTTTCCAAAGACAGGGATACATAGTGGCCAGTAATCTGTAACTGCCAAATAAATATAAATTTCTGCATTACTGAGGCTTATCATATGTGAACTGAAAAAAGTAAGTAGTATTATGTCCAAAACATTATTTATAACATTAGTGTATTGATTGGATATTCTCTCAACCATTGTTTTTATTGACTTTCTGTTCATAGCTGTTCATCATAGTACTTATTCCTTTCCTCGTTCCTTTTCCTTTTCATACTTAAAGGCAGAAGTGTCATTTCATCTCAATAACAATAGGACTTGATGATTTTCACATTCAAAAAAATAAAAAAGCTGCAGAGGTTCCCCAAATCTTCCACATTGTCAAGTATTTTTCTCTATCACTTTTCGCAGCTTCCTGTGCTTTCATCTTGATGACCACTTCCTTGGCAAATCAAAAAGTCTTCTGCTGTCAGAAAAACTCCTTATTTCTTCTATCCTTTGGAACAATTTTTTTCACATCTCTCCAGCTCATCAATTCACATTATTGACAGTCCTCTGTGTTTCACTTTTTGTCTAAGAGTGCATCTTTCTCCCTTTTCTCTGTACCTTCATTTCTGTGTCATTCTGTTCTCTCTTGGTATTGCAGTCATTAAGTATATATTTTCAAGGTTTAAAAAAAAAAGGAAAAAAAAGGGTAAATTTGTTTGAAAAACTTAAAGTAAGATGAAATTTTGTAATACTTCCCCTGCTCTGTCAATTCCCAAGGCTTTTCCCTGCAAAAATGTTCTGTAAATGTTTCCTATTGCTTCCCAGCTCTGTCATGCAGTTGCATCTTGACGTTGATTTATCTGCATTGTTTATGGCTGTGTAGAAAAGGAGGATGAGCAGCATTATTTTCCTACTGTTTCTGCTAGACCAGTTGAGAATCATTCCTTCTCAAAATCCCAGGTAAATATTATGCAGCCATTTGCTGTGTAGCACATGTAAGGAAAAGCCATCAAGCGAAAATATCTTGACCATGAAATACTGATACCATTTTTCTAGAGCTGAAACTGTAAGATAGAATCACAGAATCATTTAGTTTGGAAAGAGAAAATATCTGAGATCACAGAGTCCAACCTTTGACTGATCACCACCTTGCCAACTAAACCATGGCACAGCATGCCACATCCTGTTGTTTCTTGGACACCCCCAGAGACGGTGATTCCACCACCTCCCTGGATATCCATTCCAATGTTTAGCAACTCTTTTCCATGAAGAAATTCCTCTTGATGTCCAGTCTGAACATCTCCTGGCACAGCTTGAGGCTATACCTCTTGTCCTGTCAACAGTTGCCTGGGAGAAGAGACCAATTCTCACCTGGCTACAACCTCCTTTCAGGTAGTTGTAAAGAGCAATGAGGTCTCCCCTGAGCCTCTTTTTCTCCAGACTAAACACCCCCAGCTCCCTCAGCCACTCCTTGCAGAACTTGTGCTCCAGACCCTTCACCAACTCTGTTTCCCTTTTCTGGACTCACTCCAGCACCTCAGTGTCTTTCTTGCAGTGAAGCGGCCCAGAATTGGACACAAAACTTGAGGTGTGGCCTCACCACTGCTGAGTACAAGGGTAGAATAGCTTCCCTGGTCCTGCTGGACATGCTGTTCCAGATCCAAGCCAGGTGCCATTGGCCTTCTTGGCTACCTGGGCACACACTGGCTCGTGTTCAGTCACTGTCAGCCTGCACCCCCAGGTCCTTTCCCACCAGACCGCTTTCCAGCTACTCTGCCCCAGCCTGTATTGCAGCCTAGGGTAGTTGTGAGCAAAGGGCCTTGTTGAGCCTCCTGCCATTGGCCTCACCCCATCAATCCAGCCTGTCCAGATCCCCCTGCAGAGCCTTCCTGCCCTCCAGCCTGATTTGCTGTAGTCCTCAAATTTGCTGAGGGTACACTCAATGCCCTCATCCAGTTCATCAGAACAGGACTGAGCCCAACACTGATCCCTGGGGAACATGCCTACTGATAGGATGCTCACTGGATGTTTTGCCAAAAGAGCAAATTAAGAGCTGAAGGGAAATTAGGGCAGGAATAAACCCTGTTGATGAAAATGTGTTTTTACCATGGTGAGAAGTGTTTTGTACATTGTAACAGTAAATGGCTAAAGAGACCAGGGTTTGCTTCAACCACACCTGAGCTTGCTTTGTCTGTTGGCACCATCATCTCTCCTAACTGCTCTGTAAACAAGCAGCATTACTTGTCTGTCACCTCAAATGGCTTTGTGTTAAGGAGCTGTGCTGTCCTGTAGGCAGGCTGCATTTCAGGCAGTCTTGGCACAGAGGAACTGTCTGATCTTGGGGAGTGATGTTTTCCTCTGCTTTTGAGTGTATCATATGTTTTTCACAACTGAATTTCTCAGTCTGAATGTGATGCCGTGGCACGTGGATCGATAGTGTTCCTCTGTGGCAAGGTGCACTGAATGCCAAATGCCTTTGGCCGTCTGTTACTCTAAGACAACTTAGCAGAGCCAAGAAGCCTGCACCACCACTTTCATTAGGGGTAATTATCCTTGAGCAGCTGGGATAGGAGCTGGAGCCTGAATGGTAATTAGCTGCCATTGCTAGGAGATGCATTTGCAGGTTTCTGTACCATTTTACTCTCTGTTTAAAGAACAGACAGGGAATTGTGATAAATCTTCAGTCCTTGCTGTTGGAGAAGAGCTGCCTGCCTACAGATCAGCTTAAATGAGGATGCTCTTTGCATGCCCATCCATGTGGTCTTGCTGCAGTGAGAAATCATCCTGCACTTGGATGGTTTGGGTCTTTGCAGCAGCATGAACATTTTCCTCTATGTTTTCTCAACAAATGTGCTGCTTTATCAGGTTTTTTTTTATGTTGTAGTAAAGTGACAACTAGTGCATATCTGTTTCAGTTTTGTTAAAGAGGCAAAGGTATGTATCCATGTCACCTGTGAACAGAATCAACTGACTGGTAGAACAAAACCTCAGTCCAAAGTAAGATTGATGTGTCTTTATCCATCAGTATTTTCAAATTGTGCATTTTCAGTAGAAGTTTTGTACAAGACTTAAATACAGAAATAATTTTTAAAACATTTTCTTCCCCACAACCCTATTTGGTATTATATTTTGGTATCAGTAAATAGCATTGAAAGAGCTTGACAAGTAGTATGTCCTTCCTGCAATATCTTTACATGATATGGGAGAATTTTTAGAGAGATGGGAAAGAAATTCTAAAGCTTTTTCCATGCAGACAAAAATCTGCTTGACACTTGACACTGATGACCTCTGCTTTGTCCTTTGGTAATAACAATAGTCATCCCTATCTACTAATGTTCATCTTCAAAACTTTTTACAAGTATTAGTTAATGAACTTTTGGAGCACTATTTAACAAGTAAAAAGAGGAGCTGCATGATGGAAAACTGAAGTAAAGATGTTAGGCAATCATACTTGTCCTGTATTGTATTTCTGTGTAGGTAACACTTCTTGTTAGAATGGAAGGAAAAAAAGCAATCGAAGGATTGCTCCTGTGCTTTGCTAAGGACCCCTGAAGAATTGTGTCAGTGAGATCAAGGGCATTCAGCATGGCACTGTAGATGCTGGGTCTGGTAGGATTTGTCTTAAATGTACAGTTGTGTTTTCTTGGTTGCCAAATTAAATTTTCAATGACTGGCATTTTTAGTGTACTATATAATTATTGGTTTCTGTTCACATTGCATATAAGAATAAACAATAATAATCTCTGTCTATTACAGATTTTTCTATATTCCCTAAGAAATATCTGCTATCCTGTAACTTCAAACATTTGAGTTAAGGTTTTTCTGCTTTCTGTGGGATGTCTAAGGCCAGGTTCATTTCCTCCTCCAGTAATAGCAGAATTTCAATATACAGTATTTATGACAGTATTGAGAATCAGTAATGCATTGCATTGGTGGGCATGGAGAAGACTTCAGCAGAGACTGAAATGTTTGAGGGGATAGACACAGGTTTGATTTTTGCTGTGTGCCTTGAGGTGTGTTTTTCAGCTTTCTGAAAGCCTTTGTGGAAATCTGCTGATCTCTGGAGGGGAGGCTGTGCTTGTCTATCTGTTAATCAGTAGCAGCAGTATTCATTGCCAGGTACATTTCTCCCTTTGATATTTTTGCTCTGCAAACCACAAAGTCCAGCAGTTCACATTCTGCTGTAAATGTGCTTTGTTACTGCTGGTATTTGGCTGCTGCCTTTTTGTATAGAAAAGAATGTGGTATGAAGGCTTGGTTATAGTGAAGGCTAGAAGAGCTCAGAGGATGGAGTAGAGACGTCCTGACTTTAAAATAATGATCCATTTATGAATGACAAAATATTTTCACATACCCTCCCTTGCCGAAAATCTTCTTCCTGTCTTCTTGCTTTTTTTTTGGCTGGTCTTTGTGTCCAGAACCTTATTGCTGTAGGTTCTGTGAAGTTACAACTTAATAATTGAAATTTCCCTATTGTCGGCTACACATGGCCCCCCTACTGCCTTGTTAAGTGCTCTGTTACCACTGAATGTTCTTAATTATGTTAGGGAAGATGTTGTTCGAGTCACAAGTCATTTGCTCAAGGTTTGGGCCCAGCAGGTTAAACATTTTCAAATTAATTTCAGTTGATAAACAGAAACAACATAGATCTCCAGAATGCTGATAACTTCCACTTTCTACTGAATTCTGTGGGAGATTATTTTCTGTATTTTAAAATCAGGCTAATTGCTGGTTAAATGACAGGATAGGCTCTAATCTCCCACTTTAGAATATGCAGAGTATGATTTTGCCAGGGAAAGGTGTCTATAAAGTCATAAAATCTATGATTTGCATATTTAGAAGGAACATTAGTTATCTGCTAATGAAAACAGTCACCTATAAAGTTCTAGGAAGAACTTCTGGTAACAGATGACTAAACACAAAGATTTGGTGTTCTCTCTGACCAGTCTTACATGAAGTAAAACAGTAAAGCTGTCTAAGAATTTTGATCATTCCTTTTTGCATGCATATATGTACTATAGCAAATGCTCTAAATGTAGATACTAAAGGTATTTGTGGGTGAATGGGGTTTTATTTTAGATAATTTTATCTAAGGACATATCTGTTTTTATGGATCTTCACTTATATGTAATTTCTTTTTCCTTTCATTGGAAGTCATAGAATCTTTCTAATTTCTTTGATGTCATTATCATCATCAGCTTTGTCCTCTGCCCTTTTTAATTGATGAATGACAGCCACTAGAAACTCAGACTCAGAAGAATTGATACAGAATTGTACAGTGTGTAGCATGTAGGGTAGGGCTGCACGGCTGATAGACATGGAGCTTTGCAACAGCAGACTTATATCTGGCCAAAACTAGATCCTGACAAATAATAGGGGAAAGTGTTCCCCTGCCTCCCATATCCAAATATAAACAAATCAATAAATAATGATAGCAAACAAGTAAACTAAAAGCCTCTAAATAGATGTAGATCTTTAGCCAAGCTTAAATAATGTCATTAATTTTTAGTAGAGAAGAGCATTACCATGTCCTGCTGACCAGGAAGGGAATGTAAGGTTGGGAGTTTTTCATGAACATGGCCTCAGTTTATGATGGAAACATGCAACAATTAGGATTATACCTGAATTTCCATAATCATAATTTCAACACACTTTGTTAGTAGAAGCACAGCTTGTATCAAATGTTGTCATGGGTTTATGTAACAAACTTCAGCCTGGGCATATTACTATTTTTGTCCCTGGGATTGGGGATTCCCGTCACTGTATCTTGAACTACATGCAGTTTTTTTATTCAGTCTTGCTGTTGATAGCCTGTCCATCTTTGGAAGAACAAACCTGTTCACCTCTGGGAAAGCATGTTAGCTATTTTAATCTGAGCTGTCAGTGTTGGATATCAATACTTTTTAGTGCTATACTTCAGTTTCATTCGGTGACTTTGTTAGTATAGAACTTCTGACTTCCTATGACTAAGATCATAGGAAGCATTGAGTTCACAGAAAAACTGTCAGCCACAGAATTTAATTTTATAAATAGCTGTAATGCTATGCTGTTAAGATTACTTTGTGAAAATACCACTTCAACACATGTCCGCATCCACCCACAGTAAGAAAAGATTATCTTGGATTTTTTGTGGGTTTTTTGGCTAGGTAAAGCTGTCAAATACTATTCAGGTTGTTCTGTCTGGGTTTATGAAGTAAAATCTCTCCATATATAAGTGAGTTTATAATAAAAATGTAGATTTTCATCAGTGACTCTTGCTTGAGGTATTGTACATGTAGGGCAGGGATGGGAGACATCAGACCCTGTGAAGTGTACAAGAAGTACGGCCCCTGACTGACCTCTCCTGCAAACAAGTGGGAGAGCTGAAATGCATCTGACAGGAAATGTATATGTGGATGGAGTGCTTAGTCAGTGGGAGGTGGGTGGCTCTAAAATTGGGCTTGTGAGACTGGTTGGATGTATTGAGTTCATACAGCTTGTGTGGGTGTTTGACAGCTGGGTGTTGGTGGAAACTTGGGGGCTCCTATTGGAAGAACACATAAATAATGGGGATTTGGGCTACTTTGGACAGAAAAGCAAGTAAGTGCTTAGACAAAAGGGGTACTGGGTGCTTGAGGAGTATAAGGTACAGCTGGATTTGGAAGAACATGAGACTGCTAAATCAGCAGCAGGCCCTTGAGCTGATGGTCATGCTGCCAAACCCTCGTGGTCTCTGCTTGGACAAAACAGCTGGAGGAGAGGTCTCTGACTGCCCTTTCTCCAGAGGTGGCTGTGGCTTGAAGCTCTGACTGTGCACTTGCTGTGTTCAGCAGGACTTGAGCTATGGGTCAGAAGTGGTCTGAGGTGTGGTGAGGACCTTGGGTCAGTGGGCAGTGCACCAGATTTCCCCAAGTAAGTGGGCCAGAAGGACAGGAGTCCCTGCTTCAGTACCTATAGGCATTTGGATACGTGGTTAAAATGAAAAAATACCTCAGTAGAGCTGGCAGGAAAAGCAAAAGCTGCAGACACTGTGGATATAGTAGTTAAAACAGTTACCAGAGTGGAAACTGATTGCTTGATCCTTGTAATCGAGACTTCAGCCTCTTAGTTTTTAACATATGGGCCATTCTCCTTAGCTCTCTTTCCTCTGAGAACAGAGAGATGTCTCAGTCAGGTTCTTCTGCCCTGCCTTCCTCCCAGGTCAGTACAGATAAGAACTTCTTTCTTCTTTCCCAGACACTGCTGAAATCTGTTTTATAAATAGTTCCCAAAATTGTTGCTTCCATCTGAAGTTCTGTTTGCTTCTGAGCAGCCTGCCATAATGGAGTTATTCCTGTGTGCCAGATGCCTTCCTCAGTTGTTTCGTCCCCAAAGAATTCCCACTCTTCCTTTTTGCTGGGGATGTGAGGTTGTGCCTCTGCCTTTCCTAAGTGACCTAGATCAAAAGGGACAGAGCTGACAAGAGTTATGGTAGCTTTCTCTGCAGCATATTTGTCCTACTTGCCTGCTGATCTACACATGGTTTCCTCTTTTGCCGGTCTTTTTAGTCACTTCAGTGGGACAATGTCTCCTATAATATTCATACATTGATATCAAAGGGTTTATTGGAATTCAAGAAGCAGCCGTTTCTGCTATGTATCAGCAGTAATTAACATTCTTTAACTCCTCATCCATAACAATACAACATCAAAGACCTTGAAGATAAAGGAGCAGTAGCATCTAATGGGGCAGAGACTCTTTTCACCAGTTCATATATCTGCATTTTTAAGTAAGCATTTGAAAGCAAAACTAGAAGTTCTATTATTTTTTATTATTTACACGAATCCAAATGCTTTAGCCTATCACACATGCAGAAAGTGTGTATATCTGCCCACTTGCATGGGAAGAGCAAAGAGATCACGGATAGATTGCAAAAAGCTTCTTGAAGACTTCCATGAGTTGAGGCTCTGAGTTTCTTCTGCCAGTTCTTCATGTCTGGTACCCCACTGCTGTGAATAAAACATGCTGGGGGGGTTACCATACTCTCCTCCCTGTGTTTCTGTGTCATGGTTCATCTCCTTCCTTTCAGAGAAACCTGATTTAGTTTTTGTTGTATGAACTCCTCCATGTTTTTGATCACTAAGAACAATCTAATTACCTTCCACAGAACAACAACACACACCTGGTAGCCGTTACCTGAATAACTGGAGATATATCTGCATGGTGCTCTCCCCCAGAAACCCCTCTACTGTATTATGGAAACTCCCCTGGACTGGGGTGACCTTACTGAGAACACAGTCTTGCAAAACCTGCAATCAGAAGCAAAACTGTTAACTAGATCTGTAGACTGAACTGCTATTGAACTATTCCAGGCTCAGCAGCATTGCTTTCCTTTGGTAGATATATTGATGAGCCAACACTAATTCCTCAGGCTGTTTATACTTCATGTTGTCAGAAAACCGTCTAATGCTTTTTCACTCTCTTCTAGAGGCTGAGAGAATACTAAACTGCACTTTTCTTTCCGAGTTAGTATTACACTGAAAGACGTGTATTCAGCTAGTCTTGGCTGCTCTCCTTGTGTTTCAATCTCTCCTTACTGATCACTTGCATTAGTTTCCCTTGCTCAGCCTTTATCTTTGTCCACCTGGCATCAAAAATTGGTGGAAACAGCAGTCTCAGCTGGAGCTTTTTAGCTTAAAAATGTGCTTCCAGGTTTACTGTAACAATATCCTGAGGGAGAAGACATGATTAGGCTACGTGGAGGTTATATGAACCACCAAAGAAAGCAGTTGATCACCTAGTAAGCAAGCTAAAAAGTCTGAGAATGAAAGGTGACTGCTTTGGAAGGATATCAGGTGGGACCACCTTCAGTGTTATCCAAAAGTAAGTTTGCTCTGTCAGTATGTGATGAAGTCTCATGATGTGGTCATCAAAAGGTGAGATTTATTTTTAGTACAGCAGTATTAGAAATACTGTTTTCAAAGTATGTGTGTATATACAGTGAGCAGAGACTTCTCATTACATCACAAGTAAATTTTTCCTTGTTGCAAAGGCTGGTGATGAATTATGACTATTCTTTAATTTTTGGATAAGTAAAGGAAAAAAAAAATCTCCATTCATAGTTCAGGAGTTTTATCTCATGCATAAAACAGGGGCTTGTATCAGACCACACTGGTTCTCCAGCATCTCAGAATGCTCAGCATCTCCATGTGTCTGTATACCAGATACCAACAGGTATCAGGGCAGCATCTTGTGTAGACTGCTGTACTAAATGCTGCTTGTTACTCTTCTGCATCAGCCACTTCTCAGTTTTCTGGCATGACTTGACTCTGCAGTTCAATCCCTGGTGTTCATTGACTTCATCAAATTGTTACATGTCAGCTGGTTGGGGACGTGCCTTGTAAATGATCTTTCTCATCTGATCCTCACGATACCAGTAACTAACTTGCATATGGACCTTTTCAGGGTTTTTTTATCCACTTTCCTAGCAGTTGTTCCTTGAATTGTTACAGCTGGTGTGAAGTAGTTGCCCTGCGGCTAAGAATTGGAGCTGATATCTTTGGGAAAAACCCGGATTTGGCATCTACTTTATAGGTCTGCACACAACATGGTCTGTGGGTTTGTGCAGTGTGTTTGCATTGCTCACTAGTGTGGTAGGAAGCTCCCTTAGGAGCTGTTTGCAAGCTGACTTTCCACAGACAATGTCTTGTGTTTTACATCTGGGCACAGACCTCTGGCTGAGATGCCCTTGCCAGGCCTGGCACAGATGGCTTCACTTCACTTGAGCTGTCTCTTAAGACAACTGGCACGAGGAAAACTGCATGAACGTATTTGCAGTGCATACAAATAGGCATTCTGAATTACTCCTCCTGTCTGCCTTCTGGCTTGCCATCCTTTCAGTGTTTCAGAAGGGCAGTCTTAAATGCCTTCTCCCCTCCCTAGAAGAGCTTCAAGATTGCACAGCTATCTCTAAGACTCACTGAGAAACAACAAGCAACCGGTTTTGGTATTGCTGTTGAAAATTCTGATAGATGGAATGCAGCTTTTTCTTTAGCATTTTTATATGCAGAAACAACAACTCCAAAATTCGAGTACAGAGATGGTTGCTTTGATCAATATGATCAGTAAGTGTACTCTCATGAAAATGCTTTTGCTGTCTGAATCTGTTGGCAGCACTTACGATTATTTTGAAAGATCAGAAATTTTGAATGCAAAAATCTACAATTTCAGAAGTAGTTAGGATGCATCTATTTGTGATCTACTGTAATAGAGAACCAGTGTCTTGTTATCCAGCTTTAACGCGAAGATGCAGATCTGGAAGGTTTTTTTGGCTGGGTAGGTATAGTTTTACTTGGCAAATGCAGCTGGCTTGCTGTTCTAGCTCACCCAGAAGTGACACAGCAGATGATACTGGTTATCATAGCCAACATGGCAGGGAAAAGGTAAAGAATTTCAGAATGTAAAGGAAATAAGAGGGTAGAATAATTTTTATAAAATCTGGCTGTTTACTTAAAAATGTGATCTGTCTGTATTGCAGAGGTGAAAAGGCAAGGGGCCAAATAATCCTGGTGCTCATGGTAGTACAGTTCTGTGGCAGAATAACTGTATTTCCTCATTATATGAAGAGGTCACAGCCCAGTGGCATCCTTATTATACTATGTACGACCATATAGAATTAGAAATGCTGCACTTTAGGTTCAGGAATGAACAAAATAAATAAGCCAGAAAAGGCAAGGACAGAAATATGTGTGTTGATGGTAACTGCATCATTAGCAGTAATCCCAATCGCCAAGGCCGCGTCTCATGTCAGGCAGATGAGATGCATAAAGCAGTTTTGTAACAAGACACATCGCCTTTTACACTCCTAAAGACAAACTAGCCATGGATGGAATGTTATAGGGTAAAATTGCACCATATGCTCGAGGATTCTACTGAACCCCCAGTGCAAAAAACGAGAAAATCAGAAGGGATTCTGCACCTCAGCAAAAGCAAAGTAAGTGTTTGGAGAAAAGGCTGATGGAGGTAGCGAAATCACTGCAATATTCTGTCAGGTGCCATCATATTGTGGCGTGGTGCCAAGACTGAAGGAGCTTTCTGGCTCCACGTCCCCACACGTAACTGTGGCTCCTGCTGCTTAAGGACCCAGCTTGTGTGCACAGCCTGCCAGCGTCTCACTGCAGCAGTGGGCAGAGGCTGCCAGACAGAGGCTTCCCACAAAACAGTTTAGCCTTGCAAAGCTTCATCCTGCCTACAGGAGCTCAGCTTTGGAGAGCAGAAGGTCTCATTGCTTCGGGATGCGTTGCCAGTGCACATGGCCTTGTGCTTAGCTTAACTTCCTGTCTGTGAGGAAAACACCCTGCAAACCTCATATATTCAGAGAAAATAAAAACCCAAATGTGAGCGTGGTTTCAGCAGTGCACATCTTGGTGCAATCCCTCTGCTCCTAAGCTCAGAAGCCGGTCCCACTTTGAGGGGTTAGCACTGGGGGAAATGTGGGCAGTAGGAATTAGCAGAGGCCCAAACCACACCAATCGCATAGAAACTCTCTCTTGATGTAGTTTGCCAACATCTTCCCAAGGGGACCTGGCTCGTGTTGAGAAAAACACATTGTTGTCCATACCCAGTGATTTACAGTCTCTTGAAATATTCTCTTTAAACAGATCTTTCATGCAAGCAGAGGCCAGTGACTTGAAGCTGTCACAAGCTATGGGAGCATGGGACAGGGGTCCAAAGAGCCTGCTTGTTTACAGACACAAAGGAGATGTTCAGGAATTTTTTTTTTAAAATTTGGGGTTTTTTTTAACTCATCACATGAGTCTTAAATATATTTTTATTCCTTAGGACAATAAACTTAAACACATTTCCTCATATTGCATGGCCACAGAGTAATTTGGTAGTTAAGGTACTTGTAAAGCATGCATAGGAGGAATTGAAAAGATTTTTGTTTTTTCTTTTTACTTATAAGGCTCTCTCTATATATAAACACATGGGTATATGTTTGTATATACACATACAGAAATTTCTGATTGCATTTTATTGATGTGGAACTGTAATATTTGCAAGAACTTAGGTGAAATGGGAAGCTTTGAGAGGCTTTTTGCAAATCTAAAGAGAACTGTTATTCTTTTTTCACTGGTTGGCTGAACAGTGTTTCCTGCACATGCAATGAGGCTTCCTCCTCCTGTTGGTTTTATTTTAAACGCTGAGTGCACTCAGCCTCTACACAGGGGATGGAGATCTTGACTCCTTTGAATGAGAAGTATTGAAATCATACAAACAGCTCGTGCACATTGATCACTCCTATCATCCCAACTGGCCATGATCAAATCTTTCCCAGGAGAGACAGCTTTTCCTGCTGGGCTTCAGTGCTTCTCATTTCACCTGTGAAGTAAGATGCTCTGATGGGAGTATCTTTAATGCACATTCCTCTCAAGACCTTATCAGCAGGAATCAAGGTTATTGGCATCCACTGCCTTTGAGATAAAAAAAACCCCATAATCTCTGGAACTCAAAGAAAATATTCTTGGTTTTCACTTGAGACCAACTAATCCCTCTTTTTAATTGGGAGGCAAAACTCTAACAACAGGATTTTATTAGGCTTCATGTTCCATGAAGTAAAAGAGCATTTTGTACAGAGCAGCTTTGTATTCAATTCGTAGTGAAAGAAATATTTGCGATGGGCATAAAGGTTGAATAGAGATCCAGTTCAAGTTAAACATCTTTTATGAAAATGTTGCTGACATGCTGTATTGTTGATTTTGTGGGGTCTTTAATTATTTTTTTGTGTGTGTGGTTGTGTTTTTGTTATTATTTTTGGTTTGGTTTTGTTTTCAATATACCTTTTCTGGGGAAAAAAATATATATATACCTGATATAGTATGAGGGCTATTTATTCCCTCTCACTGGCTTCTGCACATTTTTACTTAAAGCCATAGAGCTTTCCTATTCAGAATGTATCTGGATAAATTGCCATGCAGATTTTTTTTCTTATACACATGACCCACAACTCCTGAGGATTTTCATGGGCAAAAAGGTTCAGTTGCTGGAAATGAAAGATAGTCATTACAAGGACAAAACAGAGTAACTTTGTCATGTTGCTGCAGAGGAGAACACTCTATTTTGGTTTGAGTTAGTCTTGATCTGCAGGTTGGAAAGGTTGACAGAAACTTCTCAGAGTCCATGCTGTCAATAAGTGTCCTGCTAAGGCTGGCCTTGTTTTCCCCAGTTTCCCTTCTAAATGCAGTTGTAGTGGGATCTTAGCTTTAGAGCTTGCAGTCTTTCTGACAAGCTTGTTGCAAAAGCAGAGAACTTTCAGCTGTGAAATTCTGAATGAAGGGTACTGCAGAGACACAAAACCCTGAGCTAATTTCCCATCCTTTTTCTTCTCCTCCTGAAAAAATGGGATGGAAGTCTTATCTCATCTTTCTAATGACTTCTCCAGATTCTGCATCTCCCACTACACTTGCAATACAGAGTAAGCAGCTGGGACTGATTTTACTGTAATAGGACGTATCTGTGCTTCCAGGGGAAAGGAGAATCTTGAATACTTAAATTCCTTAGCAGCTCCATTCAAGTAATTCAAGACCTACTACATCCCCTGTAGATCTGATAGCTGAACCATGTGTCAGAGAAATGCAATTAAATGTAATAAAATGTTGATTTGAATCACAGTTTGGCCTGAATGTAACCCTGAAGTATGTGCCTTAGAGTAATATTTACAATAGATATAAATCATTGCAATTAGTAATAAAACTAATGAGACAGAAGCAAAATAGTAATGTTACTAAAATTCTCATTTCAGTAATGGAATGTGACTCAGACATTTGAAGTGAAAATGGATGCACGCTGATTAAATTTTAAAAATATTCTTTCAGTTTTTTTCTTAAAAAAAAAAAAATCTTATTGCTTGATTGGTCACTAAGGTTTGCACTTACCTGTAGTGAAAATGCAGAGTTCTGTTCAAGTAAATGGAAGTCATCCCTGGGAATGTTCAAGGTCAGTCTGGATAGGGCTCTCGACAACCAGGTGTAGTGGAAGGGCAGTTGGAATGAGATATCTTCAGGGTCCCTTCCAGCCCAAACCAGTCTGGGATTCTGTGATCAGGGGAAATAATGGCTGGAAGGTCTAGTCTTGTAGCAGGCTCCTGCTGGAACAACTTTGATGATCACTTATCTCTGGGGTTATGTGTCATGCAAGTTAAACACCATTTGCATAACGTAAAGTTCTTAGGGGTTAGGAATATTTATGGGAACCATAAATCATGTGATCATGCTATCAGATGTATTCACAGCAACAGGTGTGGTAAATATGTAGTGATCAAAATACTCGGTTTTCCTTTACTTATCCTGTTTTTACAATCAAAACAGCACTATAAAATTGAAGCACTTAACTTCTTATTGCTCTTACGAATTTTCTGCTAACTCAGACAGTAAAAGGATAAATCCTTCTCACCACATCTTAGCCAAGAAATGCATTTTTTAAAATGGATTCTGAGTACTTTCTGCAGCTTCCTGTGTTCTCCTGCCAGGAATCCTGGGTTCTGATACTGATTGTTATCAAGTTGCAGTTTTGTTAGTCATAATGATAATTAAAGATACTTGGTGGTTTAAGAAAATACCATAAGCAAGAGAGTAGAAAATTATTTCAGTGCTGTCTTGGGTTTTGCAAGCTTAACAATGTGATGTGTCTCATGGCTGCATTTTTTGCAAAAACACTTTTTCACAGATTCTTTTCGAGCTTTTGATCTTAGAGAATCTCTTCATCTTCTGTTTTTCCTCTTCGTTTCAGACTTTCTTAATGGCTACAAAACCTAGCTCACAAAAGTCTCATCTGAATGCATCATGCAAAATCTTCTTGGCAGAAGCTGAAATGTACCCCTTGATTTTGGGGGTTTTGTTTGTTTATTTTAAAAGCCCTGTTATAATAATTAAAGGCTCCCTTCTGTTAATATTACAATGGTTGCATACAAAGAGATTAATCAGCTTCTGTCTGTCAGTTGTAAACCTGTCTTTTCTCTTATTAAAAACCTTTTCTGTAGCAGGAAATGCTGCTGTTGAATGATTCTGTCAGCTTTCTACATTTGGTAAGCATGGAGGAGTACAATTGGCAAAATTGTAGGTAAACTGGGATTTTTGAACCACTTCCTTTTGCTCTTTATGAAGAAGATTCTTCATGAAGAATCACCATTATGCCTTGATTTTGGTGAGATCCTCTCTCTAGCTCCCCATCTCCCCATTCTGATGTTTAGAGTCTTGGAGAATTTTTTTTTTTTTTTTTTTTTTTGGTTCAGTTTTGCACTTTTCTTTGGCTGGTCAAAATTCTGAGAAGGCCTGGTGAATGCTGCTTTTTCATGTCACATCTGGGCTCAATATTCGATTTTGAGATTAGTCTTCTAGAAGGATGCTTTGTTTTGTTCAAACCATTAGCATGCTGGAATAATTGCTCATGGAATGAGGAAGAAGCCTGTCATCAGTCTTTGGTTGTTCCTGTCTCATTTTGCCAATTGGATCCATAGATGTTATTCTCCATGTGGATGTACAGGTGGTGGCTTCCCTGGGCCTGTGCATGTAGTGAACAAGAGCTGCTGTGCCTTTGGTGCCTTTTTCATAGCCAGTATGGAAAGGTTGCCTTGGCATTTCAGCAGAAGTTGTAGTGTCTGAAAAAGGGCGTATTTTGATTTTGCAAAGACTGAGTGATTCAAAGATACTTCTGCACATGTGAAATGAATTTCTTTTCCATGCTGCCTCCATTGATGGGTTAGGCACTCTGGCTCTAGGGTCCTCTAGTGTAGGTAAATCTGCTGTAAATATACTTTATATGGGCTTATCTAGACTTGTAAGTTCTTTGGGTTGGGGATCTTTTGGGTTTGCTGTTTGTGCTTCATCTAGCACTGTGGGTTTACTGAGAGACCTATTGTGCGGTATCATCATGAAAGCTAATGGTCTGGTAGAGCTCAGGAGACAGCTTAAACAGCTTAAACCAAGCTTGTACCAAACTTTAGTAGGTTCACTATCTTCTCAGAAAAACTTTGCCTTTAAATAATTTCACTTAAATCAAGAGCAGAATATATAGAACAACTACAGGGGAGACACAGGGCTCCATACTGCTCATCAGACTAACCACGCTGACTCTTGCCTGGCATTCCTATTTATTTTCACATGCTTTCAGAATGCTTTCATCCTTTCTCACAATTTGAAAATCAGTTATTTCCTTTTTTTCCCGTTTTCACAACACTTCTGAACTCCCAGCATTTTGTTAGAGCCTTGTCATTGTTTTCTGGGATCCAGGGGTATTTTCCTTACCCTTGATAGGACTTTCATTGCTAACTAGGAATTTGACTGACAGGAGAAATTGTATCATTTTCTCACCTCCCTTGCTGGTGGTTTGGAAGAGAAATTTCTGAGACACTGCGCACAGGACATACCTGTATATACCTCTGTCACATGAAAAGGGGTGTTTTCCTTGATCCTTAGTGTGAATGGATTTCTTCAGTCCTTAGTGTTTGGTTTGTCAGTGCCCCAGAAAAGCCGAATTCCTTGAGTCCAACCATTCAGTTGGTGCCCATTATAGAGCCCTTTCACTGGGCAGTGCTGCTGGGTCAGAGGGGACTTCAACCAACTTAGGGACACTGCAACAGCATAAAGGAGACCCCTCAGTGGGTCCTGGTCCTCCACCTTGTTTGACTGTTACCCACTGCTGGTGACTACTGATGCCCATGAAGGACTCACACCAACAGTTTACGGAATAACGCTTTATACATATAAAACTTTATACATATAAAATTGTGACAGGTTAAGTTTTGAGGATTGCTGGTGGTAGTGTCTGAATGCAAAAACATATTCAAAGTACTACACAGACAAACTGTAATCCCCAGTAAGAGTATTCAGCATCCACAGAGCAGGGTTCTTACCCAACAGGTGTCCCTATAAGGGAGAAGAGATTTAGCCCATCTGATCCCGGCAGTAATGATGGAGTCTTCCCTGACTTTTCCCCATTTTTTACGTACTTTTGTACTATTTCTTTGTTTAGGTGGAGCTCCAGTGACTCTAGTCCTGCACACCTTTGCTACTGTTTGGTGTAAAGTTCTCTCACTTTGCTCCTAAAGTCAACAAATTAACTATTGTGCATACTCAGTGAGAGGTGGTTTGTACCTTAGATGTGGGTGACTTTAGGATGGACATGTGTGTTAGTATTACAATTAGTTTTTAATGAACCAAGTTCATCTGGGGAGAGCAATTTCAGCCCTGAGTTGCTGACTCAGCAGCAGGACATCTTCCTCCATCTCCCCTGGCTGACAGGCACTATGTGATTATCAGCTGCAAGGTACCATCGAGTTCCCCTCACTCCAAAGGGTTAAAAAGAGCCTGGCTGTGGTGCTTCACCCTCCATCCCCCTTAGCAGGTGCTGTGGTTGCAGGTTCTCTGTCTGGGGAAGCATCGTGGCAGAAGTTTTGAGCTGCCAAATGCCAAATGCTGCAGGGAGCAGCAGCTGTATTTTATCCTGTGATTTCCATAGTGTTGTAACTTCTGTTAGGATGTGAATATAACTTCTCAGTTTCCTCAGATTTTACCCCAAGCCATCTTTCCACACTCTCCCACTGGAGTTCCATATAAATTTGGTCTTATTACTGCAAGCTTTTGTTTCTTGATAGCTCCTGCAAGTCATTCCCTCATGGGAAATATTTTGGCACTTTACATTTTATTTACATCTGGATATTGTGCCTGCAGACTTACCAAAGTGAGATGCTGACTGATCAGATGCAGTCTTTTTGTATTCCTGTTAAAGAATTCACCATCTGTGATCTGTAATCAGACTTCTTACTAATTAGATGTAACAAAACTGCATAATACCAAGTTTGAGGAAAAATTTATTGAAAATACAATGTACCATATGACTGATTTGTTTAAGTGCTTAACTGTAAATAAATGTTCCTCTAATGTCCCAAGCATCCAGTTTCCCACCCCTGTAGGCTTAAAAAATTCCTTTCAGCCATTCATGATACTATGTTCGTTGCTATAGTGATACCAATTTCCTGTCTCAAATTATTATACTTCAGAGGTGCATGAGGCTTTTTAATCTTCTTTACCCACTCTCCCCACTTCACTCTTTGATTTTACAGATGCTCTTACTCAAGGACTGGAATTCTTATACTGTTGGTATATTTTTCCCACTATGTGATGGAAACCAGAATAAATATGTGCCTATCCCCCATAGGACTAATGAAGATTCCTGCTGCTTTATTGGTACCCTTACTGAATATTGCTCTGTATCAAAGCCTTTCAAAATTTATATTTCTTTTTGTTATGGATCACTAAGCTAGAGAGGCACAGGCTGTTCACCTTGACCAAATCAAGAACAGCTGCACCCAACCAACTGCAATCTAAAAACTTACGAAAAACGGCTCATCAGCCGTGATGCTGCTGAAGACCAGTATGAGAAGTCCAGTTGGGCCAAGCCTCCATAAGATGACTTAAAGGGACTGAAACCTGACTGACACAGTGATACATGTAACAGAAAGAAACCCTAACACAGCATTAGCTGATTAATATTCCCTTTATCTACCTATGACAAAGTTTGTGTGATGGTTGAATTTAGGTAAGGTTTAGGGTCTTTTGGGGGGATTGCCACTGTGCTGCTCTATATTGCTTCCCCTTCTCTGTGTAAATCCCTGTGAGGGCTGCTCTGATCAGGAATGGGTGTGCATTTGATCTATTAATCTTTTGATGCAACATTCTTGTTGATTACGTCATCTCGGTCCCTCTGAATTTTGTTCTTACCACAGCATGCCATGGCCACTGCAACCTTGATCATCAACATATGCAGAATTTGGTATGTTTTGTGAGATGTGTAGCCCCAGGTAGCCTCAGTTCAAAGGTCTGTAATGGTAAATGCCTTTCTGTTCAGGAATCACCCATACAGATGAATGATGCTGTTTCTGGTGTAGATCACATTCTGAAAAATCTGTGGGATTGGATACACTGCTGGAGTTTCTAAGCAGCAGGAAAAAAAAAAAAATCTTTACTGAATAAATTCCAGATGAGATTACTGAATATCCAAATGGGCAAAAATTGTGTGGGGAAGGTGTGCATAGAAAATATTTAGGAAAGTCAGGAAGGGATCCATGTGGCTGGGAAGCAAGTGATGTATTTGTATTTTAGGAGGTAATACATGCTAAAACTGAAGGAGAAATAGGAAATGAAGAAGATGGATGTGTGTGAATCCGAGGATGAATTACAGTCCCACAGGATTGTGGGATTTAAGCAGGTTGGTAATGGTGATTGTATAACAGAGAAGGAAGGTATAATATGCTCTTTATGAATGCCTTTCTCATTTCTATATATGCTATTCTACCCTATTTTCTTTCTAATTTAGGCTCTCTTCTGATTTTTTGTCCCTTGAGCGGCTCTCTAGTATGGTGGATTTATGCTGTTTGTTCAGTAACATTCCTACTCTTCTGAATTCTGTCCCATGTGCATTTAACATAATCTTCGTTTGCATTTCCACTTGCCTGCTTGTTTAGCTTTTTCTCCCAGGCCATTAGTTCAGTTCTGTTTTCTTGTGGGGGAAAAAAAAAAAAAATTCTTTATGTGATAGAAGTAATTAAGTCTCCTATGCTAAAACCATCTTCTCCAGGCTACTCCAGATTTATTCTATTATCATTCCCTTGAAATCCATATATAATGTTTTGGATTGGTGATAGAAAAAAACTTGGCTTCTCCTGCTCCTTATGATGGAAGTTTCTGTGGCTGAGCTGGTTGGCAGCAGGTGGGTCGCAAAGCAGTATCTGCACCACACCATTAACAGCTATTTGCTGTGGCTCCAGAAGCTTAGCCTGTGGTGTTGTCCTCTTTTTAGTTGTGCTACAGTTAGCACAACTGCTAACATCACTATCTGTTAGCAGCTGCTCACATCACTATCTGTTTTCAGCTGCCTGTGTGTGGGCATAAAACCCATACAAGGATCTGTCCTGTGGTTGTAATAGCAGAAAATAGATATATTTTCATCTCTCAAAAGATCTTTAGATCTTTCAAAGAGAAGTGAACTGTGATTGTGCAGGGTGAAAGGGGTCTTGTGCTTTTTAACTTCTGTATGGTGACACAAGGGACAACTGCATTTCTTTCTTCTTTTTCCGCTCTTTTTATTGATGCTGGGAATTCGAGGCTTGTTTGACTCAGGGGAATCCACAGGATTTATCTTTTCTCTCTCTTTTGTACTTATTTGACTTTTTGCCAATGAGTGGTTTAAAAGTATTTCTATTAGCTTTTTAACATTAATTGAATGATGGTGGTATTTCTCCACCTCAGCTGCCAGTGTGTGCTGTAACCACCCCTCTGAAACTGGAAGAATATTGTAAAACAAAATAGAAAGAGCATGTCAACCAGGGTCTGAAAATTTGTAAACTTTTAATTTTTTCTTGCTTTTTAAGTTTGATCTGGATTAAAAATTACGTACAATGAGTATTTCTCTAGTTGCAGGAAAGGTTTCAAGTCAGGTCCATAGTCAAGCCGGGAGATCTTAGGATGGTTCAGGAAGCTCAGGGACTGGGATGGGGAGCAGGCACACCCATGACATAGCCCAGGCCAGGACTCTGGCAGAGCTGAAATAAAGATGGCAGGCTCTGCACAAGAAAGTGCATGGGTTGGGGTCCAACGTGAGACTGACCATGGAAAATAAAGCCTGCTGGTGCTCTCAGGACTCAGACAAATACAACTTGCTGAAAGCATTTACTGGGAGAATCTTACGGCCAAAGTCACTGTGACAATTTAAATGTGCCCAGTAGAGCTGAAAGGTGGATGATGCTGACTGTGTTAAGAACGAGCAAGATAATCTCATGCGGAGTGAATGCTGGCTTTCAAATGGAACAATTACAAGGAGACGTGGAGAGAAGATGATATCACTGCAACATCAGGCTGGATGAAGCCTCCACGGACCTGTGATTCCAGTCCATGCTCTTTTATAACTAGACTTCTCGTACAGTAGAGGAAGAGGGAAGAGGACAATTACATTTTTTAGAAAAGATGAAAAAGATGATAATTGTAACTGATTTACTCTGAAAATAGTCAATGGACTTACATGACACTTGCTACAAAAGCATATCTCTCAAAAATCTTTTTGTGCTTTTGATCTGTGGAAGGATCTGCAGGGGATATTCAGGTCATGTTCATATCAAAATACCTCATTTCAGAAAAAAATCCAGTATTTAAAATAGAAAATAATTCAGACTGTGGTAGTATCATTTCTGTAAAATATATGAATGTAGAAAGAGATGACAGTGGAGAACCAAGGTAAAAAATCAGACTCTTAATATTATCTGACTAAGATTTGGTTTCCCAAGGCATTTGTCTTTTAAGTACAAGACTCTTGTGGTAGGGGTATTTTCTACACAATGCATTTGGCCTTCTGCCAACAAATGAGCACTCCAGATGGATACTAATGAAAGAAATATTAATGCACCATAGCATGTCAATTATCTTGAAAAAGTCTCCAGCAACGATTTATCACCTAAATTTCACATCTTATAGCTTGGGACCAAATTGTGTTACATGTTAGAATAGTTCTGCCAAATTTGATCCATCATTAACTTTCATTTGTTGATAATTCGAACATGAATTTTTATTTAAGTTATGCATCTTTGTCAACTTGATGGAAACACCCGGAGTTATCATGCTGTCATAAATGAGTGATGCTTTTCCCCAGCATCAGAGAATGGACTCAGATTTGACTGTATTCTGAAAGGACCTTAAGGGTATAGCCTGCTGGCAAAAATTCTGAGGCCAGGGACTTTTTGTTGTATTTGAGAGGGATGGGGTAGGGAGGGAAGGAAAAGAAAAACAAGAAAACAGGAGAAAAATAGTTTTATGACTTAAATTGTATTCTCAGTTGCTGAATCATGCCCTGAAACTTATCTGTTTGGGGTTTTTTTTGGGGGGGTGGGGGGGGTTTTAACCTTATCAGAATGGTGGCTTTCTTTGCTAGGGTTACCAGCCTACCAAGCAAGACAGGATAGTTACAAAGCAGAAAGGTAACAGCAGAGTAAGCATTATTTATCTAGGTGGGTTTCCTGGATTGAGTGATTCATCTCAGGTGCAAGGAAGCAAATGAACTCATTGAAGAGGATGTGATGCAGTTACAAGTTTAAGCAATAAGGAATATTAACATCAGTAGTCTCTGACTTAAGATGAAGGCAACAACCCAGAGGGGTCAATTCAAAAACATCACTCCAAATTACATTAGGGAAAATCCTTTGTCTGAAGGAGACTGTTGGACCTGTGCAGTTTGAGATACTACCTTTGAGATATCCCATACTACCTTCTAGTAGGGTAGGCTGTGGACATTTGTATCTTTTTGTGTAATAT
Organism: Hirundo rustica; assembly: GCF_015227805.2. Taxonomy (NCBI): domain Eukaryota; kingdom Metazoa; phylum Chordata; class Aves; order Passeriformes; family Hirundinidae; genus Hirundo; species Hirundo rustica. Next base: position 10,839,377 of record NC_053454.1, on the reverse strand, counting down.
TTCTGTGCAATATAGAGCACTGCAAAGCTCATCAATTTATTTTGCCTATACCAGGCATGCTTCATCTGCTTGCCTTTTAGAAAGCAAACACCAAGCAGGTTAGACTTGTACTGTTTTATTAAAGCTCTTAAAATTTTTGGTGGCATTAAGTATTCTGGCCAAATGAAATCTTGGAGAACGTTACATAGTAGTTTTTAATTGAGTATACTTCTGTGATGTGCTCAGATACTGTTCTCAGGAGTGTGGCCTCTGTTGAACAAACAGAATGGAAATCAAAGAAAAAGTGCTTAAGTAGCCAGTAAATAATTTAATAAGCTCAGGTGACACTATCAGATGACATAAATTAAAATCAGCAACAAAGGGATGTCAGAAGTTTAAACAGAGACTGTAGCTGTATGCAGCACCTTGGCAATGGAAGCAAATCCTTGGCATTGGGAATGCACGTGGTTTTTTTTCCCTTGAAATTGCTGTATCTGATCAGTATTTTTGCCTGTGTCTAAATGGATAATGGAAATGAATTCTTCATGCAAAGCTCAGGATTGCTGCAGTGTTGTGTTTGTGCCTGTGTTTGATCTAGTTTTCTCTTCTGACAAACTGTAGCACTGTGAAGGCCTCGGGTGGCTTTTCTCATAATTTGGTATAGTGATTAGATCCTTGCATTTTAAGTCAAGAGATCATGGTTGTAGCTATTTCTCTATTATCCAGGGTATGGGGAGGTTGGTGTAGGCTTTGGATAATATGTATTATCCAGAATATACTTGGGAGTGTAGTTTGAAGTGCACTGTTCTAAGCCCTGAGGATTTTAGGAAGTCTAATTAGCTCAGGTTGTGAACATGAAATACCTCTGCTCTGCTTCTAGACAAAACCTAGGCCACAGAAGCCACAAAAATGAGTTGTTGCTGCACCTGAGCTGATAAACCTTAGTTGAGTGTGTGCTCTGTGTGGAGCTGCATGCATAGCCCAGGGCACTTAACTGACAGCTTAAATAGTCTGGCCATGGCTGGGCACAAGTGCCAGAGTTGCTAACATTTTGCATCTTTGTCACGCTGACCTGACTGCAGTGAGCAGCAGCTGGGTGTCACTGGATGAATTGTTCTGAGCCCTCTGCAGCAGCCCTTGTGTGTAGGGTTGGGTTTTGCTTCAGTGTGTAAAGTCCTGGTGTCTGTCAAAAACCATTGGGCAGGGTAGAGGAGGGAGAAGTCACATTTCACCAGAATGGAAACCTGAATGGTTTTGTGGGGATTATGATGATGTCTCTTTAGGGAATTGTCATACTTCATGGAGGAGTTTTTTTCTGCTTCCAGTAGCTTCTAAAGCAGAGGGCAGCGTTGTTAGGGCAGGCTGGCTTCAGAGGGAGCGCTGCTGAGACATAGGGTCAGTTATGGGGCTGTCACAAATGCACAAATGTCAGGTCTCCTACATTACCTCCTGTTAACATCCCCTGAACACTTAATATATCTGGTTTTAATTTTATGTTGCTTTAAAAGCACCATGATTCCTTAGTGGTACATGAAGAAAATAACTCAAATTTGCTTGTTTTGAAGCAACTTGGATAATGCTCTGACAGTGAGAACTCTTCTTTATCTAACAGTAAGGCAAAGATATCTGATATGGATCTTTCTTATTATAAGAAAAGCTTTCAAATTTTCCTAATAGTTTGTCATTTTCTGGTTTGTCTACATTATTCTAGAGCTTGCCTTATAATTTTTTTAATGTATTATGTGTGTATTTGGTACATCTTTTTGGGTCTCTTGATATTTACAGTTTTACTTCTTGGTGTTAGTATCTCATCTTACTTAATAGTTTCATCTCATCCACATAATAACATTCTTGTTTAGGTTTCTTGGGGGGGAAGACCAAATATGGACTATCAGAAGAATGATAACACACCAATCCTGGTAAAAACATTTCCTCCCCCTCACTGAAGAAATTAAAAAGAAAAAAATAAGACTGTATACTAGAGGTTTCTGCAATAGTGTATATTGTATAAAGAACAGAGATGCTTCAGTTCCTGTATGTCTCAGAAACAGGGAGGATTTGAGTCTGGCAGTCACAAGAATGACATTGGGGATTTTTTTTTTTTTTTTTTTTTTTCCCAGTGATAATGCATATATTTCCTTTAAAGCAAGTAGGGAAGATTTTGGTGAAGCTTATTTACTTGCTACCAAAAACCTGTAGTCCTAAGGTGAAAAACTATTGAAAGTTGGGGTAGGTCTTTATAATAACAAGCTACTTCGCTCATCACTGCATTAAATGATATTCCTTGGTCACCCTTCTTGCTGTACCAGGGGAAGCAGGTGGATGCAGAAACTTCTTGGAGGACAAATCATGGGCAGTCACCTTAGCAGTGTGATGTAGGGGAATTGTGGAATTGATTTTACACAAAATACTCTGAAAAAAGGGATAACTGAAATTTCAGTTGTTACAAACTTTCTGCTTGTTCTAATGTTAATAGATTTTGCAACGGAATTGGTCCCTAGAGAAAGCAAGAGTGACAACAATCACAGTTACAACAAACTTCTGCGTCTGAAATCCCCCATGGAGTTTCTCCTCACTTCCATTACACACATTCATGGTTCATATAAGTTTGTTATTGATTCAGTGTTGCTTTTCCTGCCCAGGAGGCTTTTAGAAAAAAAGAAATTTAAATGTTGGGGATCTTTGTTATCAGCATATAATACCATTAAATTGGATTCAGGAATGAGGGTCCAGACTGACAGTGTCTCAGCGTTTTCCACTGAATGGCATATAACCTGGATGGCTTCTGAAATACGCCTGCGTTTTGCAGCACTGTGTGACCCAGACTGTTCTGGTCAGAATTACACCTGTACACCTCTGCTCAGCATGGTTGGGGAGCAATTCACCCACACCTGGGGCTGTGCAGTTTGTGCACAGCTGTGAGGCTGTTTCTTTGTCCCTGTGCACACTTTAGGTAAGAGAAACCCGACTGCTGGAGTTACAAAGCAGTGAATGAGCTCTGACAGCCTTCAGGTCCTCGTGACAGGGTTGTCTTGCTGCACGGCTGTGGGGGAAGGTTTTCCTGTGGGCTCTGCACGGCTGTGTGTGCTCTTTTCCCTTTGGTCCTGGGCTGTGCGATCCCACAGGCAGGGAGGTGCTGGTTCTCATGCTGTTCCTCTGTCCTCCCCAGGAGACTGTTGCTTCTCCCAGGCTGCTGTGAATCAGAAATAGGAGTCCAGCGCCATGATAGTTAACCCCAGACCAGGTGCTCCTTTATCATCCAGCAGACCAAGTGTGATCTGGAGCACTGCTGTCAAATTAGCCAGGCAGCACAGCGTGAAATCCATGCTGGCTCTGTGCCTGATGCTGGAAGACAGATGTTACCTGATCCATAGGGGTGATTGGAGTGGTGCAGGCAGATAATACCTGAGCCAACATAAAGCTCAACAATAGCAAATTAACTTTTCAGCATTTGCTTGTCAGATTTGAACTGTCAGGCTGAGTTAATACTGAAGCAGTGCTTTGGTGGTTTTTTTTTAGGAGTCCAAGGGGTAGCTCTGCAGTAGTGTCAAACAACAGCCTAACTCTGACTCAACAGCTATTTGTGTAAAACTGCTGGTGAAATGTTGAAAGAAAATGAGTGGTTAGCTTTCCTCAACCGCTTTAGAAACCTTACTGTGAGAGAGGTTTGAACACAGTGAGTGCCTCAGCTCTTCCCAACCAGCAGATTTTGCACATCTTTTACATGTACAATAAGCAGTCTGAGCCTGGCTACCCATGTGCTGCCTGTGTGCAAAGGCACTACGTGAAACCAACTGCACATGAAGCACAATCAAGCATAGTGCTGAATACTTTTTATTTCTTAGCTTCAAGTTTTTAAGGACATTTGACTATTATTTTGGATTCTTCCTATTTTTTTTTCCTCAGCAGGAGAAGAGGATTACAGTAAGATGAGTTTTTCCCTTCACATTATTAGCAACAGATTTTTCTGTTTTAATGGCAATGTGGTCTAGCAGTGTGCTAGATATATTACATAGGTTTCTGTATGTTTCTGTGAAAGAAAGGAATGCTTTGAAATAAGTCTTTCCAGCAAAATAAATATCAGGAGTGCCTAATATACTGATTTATGAGGAAAATTTGATTGTAAATTCATGCAACTTATTTGTGCAATTTTAAGAGCTGTTTAATAGTTCACAGCTAGTTAATACTCTCACTTTGAATTCCTGATCAGCTGCCATGAAGCATCACTTCAACAGATGATAATTTTGTCGTCTGAAGGAGAAGTTGCTGAAAAACCTTCTCTGTGAGATTGATGTTCTTAGCAGGATCTTACTGGTGCAGATAATTTGTGTAAATTTGAAGACTTACTCTTTGCAAAATTAGTTAATTTTCCAGAATGAAACTACACCAATTATCAGGGCATTGTCTTAAGGAAATAAATTTGACTTAAAGGATGAATGGAGGAAGGCTTCCTTTTCATGGTGCTGTGTACTATTGCAAAGTTGTCCTAAGGGGAGAACTCTTGCTTTAACATATCTGGAATTATCCTGTTGGAAACAGGCTATTGTTCACCTTCTTCCTAGTGTAACCTACAGTGTCTTGTAGTTACCAGATGTTACAACAGTAAAATAAATCATATTATTTAAGATTATTTTAAAATATAATCTATAAGTATCCTGAATGACTTTTTAAAGGTTTTATTTTCAAACCATCAACATTTTCTTTTTCAAGTGAAATGATTTGGTTCAGAAAAAGAAATGCATCTTTAACGAGATATAGGGTTTTTTATATATTCATGTAAGATCTAAGGAAACTTATTCTGATACATCACAGTGGGCTGTATAAGTGATCACATTCATGTAACAGGAGTTATTCATATAACACTGAATCTGTAGAGAATGAAAAAAATAAGAATCGGACCAGACAATTCTGATTTTGTGTGGAGAATTTTATCCTAACTGAAAGTCTTATCTTTCACACTGACACATTCTTGAAAGCAGAATTTCATTGGTCATGTGCAGACAGTCATCCTTGTGGCATGAGAATTAGATGCCGAAATGAAGTGTTTGGTTTTGTCGGGTTGTTTTGTTTTGTTTTTTTAAAATACAGGCCCATGACACCACTGATATTTACAGAAACAGTATCGCAGCTTATCCAATTATGTTAGTACTATAAATAGATTTGAAATATTGGGGGCTTCCAAGGTACTACACGTACCTATGAGATCATCATAAAAATTCTTGTGTTGTACAAAGCAAATCTTACTCTAACATCAATAGAATGGAAATATTCTTTATTACAATAAAGTTCAGTCACTTTCAAAGAATTGGCTCTTAACAGGAGAAACATCAGAATTTAAAAATAAAATACTAAAACCTCCACTTTTTGCAAAGCATTTTTTCTTTAATTCTAAATTGCATCTGGTCAATGATATTCTCTATCCCGTTGTATGAATGGAATAAAAGTTGGGTTGGAACAAATTGCTTCTTTTTAGGTCAGCAACACAGTTGTCCTTTAGAAAATGAGTGTTAGAAAGTTGGGGCCTAATTTGATGAATACTCGGTATGTGCCCAGGTACGTTGCTGAATCATGGTTCCTGTGCTGGAAGTACAGGCTTGGCTCCTCCTAATTGAGTCTCCTTTGGGCTGTCTCAGAGTGTTGGCTGGCAGGGATTTGGATTCTGGGAATCCTGCACACTTAGAGCTTTTTTAGTTGAGGGAACGTCTTGTGCAGTAGGGAGCTATGTGAACTTGTCCCTTCTGTGGGACAACTAATATATTAATTTCCTCTTGTTAAATAGAACTTTGTGTTTCTGTGCTTCCTAAGGTCATGATTTCTGTCCCTTTTCAGCACCCTGCACAGGGTGGTGGGGAAGGGTCATTTTAAGTTTATGATGAGTATTTGAGAAAGTCACCATTCAGGCTTGGAAATTGTTGCTCACACAACTGAACAAGTCCACACTTGTTGCACTCAGTTGTGGCCACTTGCTGCAGCTGCACTGCTCTTATTTTTTTCCTTAAGCTATGGGTCTTTTTGCTCTGAAAGGTTCTGAGTTCTTTTCTGCATGTTTGTGTGCAGTTTAACAATGAAAAGTACTTTTGCAGTGGCTTTTAAAATTTTATTTTATTTTATTTTTATTAGCAGCATTGATTAAGATAGCCATTCATGACAATTTGGCCGTTAGCCCCCTTTGTGGTTTTCACAATACACCATTATTTTCTTTCTTCTTCATTGTGGGCTACTAGCCCAGAATCCTTGCACTTCTGCTGCAGTAACAGGATGGGCTTAACAGAAATCTGTGGGCTTGAAAAAAAAAGTGACTCATCTCCCCTTGCTCATCTGCTCATGTACATCTTATTAAAAAGAAGTTTGTGCCATCGTTTTGTTACGAATGTCAGGTAGAGATTCAGTCTTCTCTTTGCAGTCTGTTAAATTTTTCACTGAAACAAATGTGTTCGAAGGAGTTAATGTTCCCTTAGAGGCAAGTGAGCGCTCGGGGCAGGTCCTCCTCACTCGCAGCAGCCCTGCTGCCCGTTCCGCCTGCTGCACCTCATTGCAGGAGATGTGAAAGACGTGCTTTGCAGCTACAGCCCTGGTCGCTCCGGGAAACCAGGCACCCCAGCTAAAAATAGGCTCCTCTCAGTTAGCAGCTTTGCTTGTGAATGCACAGCCATGAGAAGCTGATTTGGGTAATAAGCGATTTCCATGGACTGGGAACCAGGGCTGGCTGGGAAGAGATGGGCAGGAGAAAGAGTTGACAAAATGCAGTAGTTTTAATCCTCGGTTTGGCTATTTACAGAGTGCTTGATGTTTCACCCTTTAATTTTGCTAACCACTCTGCATTTCCCTAAGATCTCAGTCAATGTCAGAGTTTGATCCCACTGAATGCTTTACTGACGTGAGAAAAAGTGTTTGTCTTGGAGGCTGCAAAGTTTTAGCAAATCGGGAACTGTGTGAGGAAAAGAAAGAATTATTCTATCTATTTGCTGTACAAGGGGAGTTAAGGGAAGGAGACTTCGTCGAGGCTGAAATTCACCATCAGAGGAGCTTGATCTGAATTGTCTGCGTTCAGGATGTGCACTTCCAGAGTAGTGTCCTTCTTCTCCTTATTCCTGTTTGGCTTGGCTTCATCCCTCCCTCTGCAAAGCTCTCTGTAACCCCACTCCTTTTCAGTGGTGCAGCTGGACTAAACTTGCCCCGCTGCCAGGGTGATTCCTCTGCTGCGGGGTGAAGCTGTACACATCTGTGTGGTGGTGTAAATGACTCATTTTATCAGCTATGGAAGATTTTCAGATAGCTAGTTCGTGCTACAAGGAGGAAAATAAAAAAGGAGGTTGGGAAATGCAATAGATAAAGTCTTGAGTGGTCACAATTTAAATCTTAAATTGCCAGTTGCATGACTGGCTAGAAAAAGGAAATGTGAGCAGAAAAAGAAGGCAGTAAACATGATGATTAAGTGGATCTTACTCAGAGTAAATTATAGCATTCCCAAATGGAAGTCCTCTCCTTTACAGGGAAATCATTAAATGTTAAACCCACACTATTATTTGCGTTTCATTGGGTTGACTTGCATGTGCAATGCACATTGGAAATATCCATTTTAATTAGTGTTGAAAAGAAGTCTCGTGTACAGAGCACTGCCTGTTAGGTATTTTTATACTCTCTCTCTGCGAACTCATTTTATATGATGATGATTCCTTCTAATTTTTAATTAACATGTCTAAGTTAGAGTTGGGGAAAATGATCAGTATTTCATTAACTGCCTCACACTTGGAGATCTATGCAAACCTAATTGATGTGGTTGCTACAGGGTACTTTGTCAAAATGAACCATCCTGCCACTACTTTTCTCCCCTTGCTTTTCAGTTCTATGAATTTGAGTGAAAGGTATACTGCAACAGCATATAGTTTTACCTTCAAAATGAGAGTATATGATGTGGCGTTATATTTCAGGGCAATGTTTCAGCAAGAATATTTTGAAACCTTTTATAGAATGTGTATTGGAAGATCTTTTGTGTATCACTGGTATATAGTGCCCTCCCCCCTTTGCAAAGAGTGTATATAGCAGTGTTTTTGAAAATCAGTGGGAATTTGTCTTGTTCCTTCTCTGGGGAAAATTATTAGCTCAATTCTGAGCATCACAATTTAAAACATACTTGCTCATGTACAACAAATACCCCTGAATTCATGTTTAATATCACAAAATATTAAAGCTTGTTGTTGTTATTTATTGATTTATTCAGCCATATATAAAAATGAGTTATTGTACCTCAATGAAAAAAAAAATTGAGATGTATGAAGGCTGAATGGTCTAGTGGTGAAGGAGGTGTCCTTGGCTCTGGTCCCAGCTCTGTCACCAACTTGTCCAATGACTGGCACCAAATCAGAGAATCTCAGAAGGGCTAAGGTTGGAAGGAACCCCAGTGGGAACATCTGGTCCAGCCTTAACGGAGTACAACTATTGCTGTTCTAGAGAAAATATTTTTTGTGGAGGAAGAGACTGGTTTTAATCATATTCATTAGTAAGTGAGTATATTCGTACTTAGTGTTATTCAATAGGTTTAGGTTATTGTAGCTGTAGTGTTACTGTTGCCATAATGTGATAATGAAAAAGGATGGGAAAACAGCAAAGGCAAAGAAGAGCTGAAACTCAGTGATGTACTCTGTATGCTGACCATGAACTATGCCTTGAAACTGAGTTAGAAATTGTAAAGTCTGAGGAGCAATCCTGTGTCTGAACTTTCTTTATCTGAGAAAACCAATAATTTTTACTATGTTCTTATCATAGTGATAACAGCTAACTGCAACAGCAGGGAGAAAGTTGGTAAGTCATAAATTATTCAAATATTTTTTTATTAAGGCATTATTAAAACAATAGAAGAAATTGTTTTCTTCACAAAGTGGTGAAAGTGGTAATGATATTAAAATATACTTGGCTTTCTATAAAATTTTGGACTTAGGAATTTGATCATCAGATCGTTTAAAATATGATATTCACATAAGATATTAAGGCACATGAGATTAATTCAAGCCATCCATGTGAAATGGAATTGCAGAGTAATTGAGGTTGGGTGGAACATCTGTAGGTCATCTGGCCCACCTCCCTGCTCAAAGTAAAGCTCATATCAGAAGTGAGATGAAGCTGTTAAGGATCTCTCTGGTTCAGGCAATAATTTGAGGGCACCAAGGTTAGAGATTCCTCAGCTTCACTGGGTGACCTAGTACCTAACTACTCTCAGGGTGAAATTATTTTTCTTTTTATATCCCCTTGGAATTTACCCTTCAGCTTGTGGTTTTATTTCTCTTGTTCTCAGACCCTGGGAAGAGTCTGTCTCTCTCTTCTCTTTAGGTAGTGGAAGGTGCTGCCTTAGTCTTCTCTTCACTGGACAAATGGAGCCACTTTTCTGAAACGTGCTTCAGCTCTCTAATCATGGTCCTCTACTGGAGTTGCTTCAGGCTGCCAGGAGCAGCAGGATCCCAGAGATGGACACAGTATTCTAGATTGTGTATCTTGCTGTTGTAGGGAGTTACTGAATGATAGATATCATTGAGGATCCCCACTCCTACCTGGATGTGAGGGGACATAGTTTATATGCCAGACTTGTCATGAGAGGCTGAATGCAAACAGGAAGGATGAGTTACATAGATCTTTGTCTCCACATTGTGTGTTCCATTTCAGAGGGGAAAATTCAACCAAAACAGGTAGGGAAGAAGCCCAGTTTGAAAGAAGAGAGTGCTCTGTTACATTGGGGATATTAAGTACAAATTCTAAAGCTTAATTTTCCTGGAGAGGTGACAAAGAGGCAAGTTGCACAGAGATGAGTGAGAATGTCTTTTGGCACATTGCTCATTGAAACACTGGAGCCACTTTAGTGCTAAGCATGATGTAATGCAGTGAACAGTTTCCGTTTTTGACTGTTTCCAGTTCTGCAATTAGGAATGTAACCCATTGCATTATGAGAATAAAATTTATTTTTCCTGGTAGGCTTTTTATTGTTGGGTAAATATGACAGTTGAAACACATGGTGTTTCCTTAAAAGCTGTGAATTCAAATGATGGCTTAGTGCTGAAAAAGGATATTGGGTGTTTACGATCCTAGGCAGGTCTGTCAGCTACAGAAGTCAGAGCATGTTTTCCACAAGCTGGGATAGTCCATTCGGGGCAAGTGCCAGGAAAAAGGGAAAATCTCCCTTGGGGAAGCAGCGGGGATGTAATTCATGATTTTGTGAAAACTCATTAACTTAGTTTCTAAGCATTAGTTCTGAATCCAGAGCCAGTCAGTATTTCCATATTTTCAATCACCAATATGGATAGTGACAGGAATTTGCTGATAAGTTTTTAGATAGCACAAAAATTGCTAAAATAATGAAGGCTGTTGCAAGCATAATCTGAAATGGTTGATTAGATGAAAATTCAAAAATTCACTTTTATGCAGACAGATGGAGGGTTGTACATGCAAAGGTATAAGGCTTTCAAGATGCTTTGGGAATTAGCAACCTTGAAGTCAGTGTAAGGTTTTTGGGGGTAGCTTCCTCAACGAGTACATCAACTGAATTGAAAGAGAAGGTCTTTCAAAGAGAGCTCAAGAAGTCTGTTCTTGATGCTGATATTCTCCTATATATGTATTTGTGAACTGAAACTGGAAGTTGTTCTTGCCTTTTTTTTTTTTTTTTTTTTTTTTTTTTTTTTTTTTTTTTTTTTTTTTTGTCTCCAGCTGCCAATTTTTTTTTTTTGACAAATTTGCTTGCTCTTCTACAGAAAATCAGTTGAATACTGCTGGCAATTAGCCCAGGGAAGCAGAGATTAGTTAGAATAATTTTTGCTAGAGGTATAGGTGTAGGTCTACAAAGCCTAAGGCGAAACAAGAGGAGACAGATTAAAAACAGCTTTTTGGAGTCTGAGAGATTAATAATGTCTGGGCTTAGAAAGTTTTTGAATTCTCAGGGAGAACCTGGTAGGATGGTTGAAAAAAATGCCAATTATTTTTGTACGTATATGCATTCATTTAGTCCCTCCTGTGCATGGCCTGATTTTATTAGGCATACTTGCCAAGTGATCTTTCATTTTTAGGGAAAGAAGAACAAAATGTTTTAAGTTAGTTTTCCAATAGCAGCACTATGCTGGCTTATCCCAGAATCGCTGTTCCTGGAAACCTGTGGTGAGGTTCCTGTAAGCTGTTTGTGGGCTGGCCATAAAGGGTATATCAAGAACTAAGAAAATTGTCTTGGCTTTGCCTTTGGTAGCTGCTGCTGCTCAGATCTGGTATCCTCACCTCAGAAATGTCCTCAGTTCTGGAGAATATATTCTGAAGACAAGGGGTGAAGGGTAGGGAGAGGACCCAAAAAAAGTCATCAAGATGCTGAAAAGTCAACTTTATGAGGTGAATTGTAGGGAAGCCAGTCATTAATCTTATCAAAGAGAAAAAGTCAAAAAGCAATGTGATTACTGTGTGTAAGTACTTATTTGTGGAGAATGTATTTGTCAGCAGAGGTCTTTTAATCTTCTATAAAAGCACATGGCAAGATCCCGTAGATAAACATCGAAGGTAGATAAATCTACTTAAGAAATAAGTCATCATTACTTGCTTGGCTGCTTAAATAAATGTGGAACTCATTGCTAGAGGAAGAGGTAGGAGCAGTGTATTTTTTTGAAATGCAGATAGCTGCATTTTGTGCGATGTGCTTTAAGTATGTTTCTGAGTTATATGGATTTGGGTCTGGAGGTGTAGGAGAAGAGGAAAACGGACAGAGAAGACCAGGTGATCCTTTCTAGCTTTGGATTTAGCATCATACCTTCAGTTTACTTCTTTCCCCGGCGGGTTATTTAGGTTTATAACGTCTATAAATATAAAGCAACATGATAATTACCTGACACTCCAGAGTACCAGTCTACAGGAGGTGATAAAAGATCCCTTTTTCTCCTGAGCATGTTCTTGCCTCCAGTTGCAGTCAGACCTGCCCACATGCACCCCTCAACAAATTTATGTTCCTTCAGGGAGCTGAGGACAGCCACAGCTTGAGGGGAGGCAGTGCCCGAGGTCATGCACACAAAGATCTAGATCTCTGGCTTCCCACCTCTTTATAAAGAGAACCTTTTTAGGAAATGAAATTGTGTTTTATGCTTTTTGAGGGCCATTTCCACTGTTCAGAACTGTTCCTGCCTCGTTGCTTTATTGAGAGACCATCTTCTCCTTATGCCTGTGTCATGGCAATCTTGGGATTGGGAATTAACTATGGGAATTTTGTCCCTGTCTTCCCATAAGAGCAAAATACCAAATGAATCAGTTAGAATAGATCAGAATGTTTGTGACACAAAAACCTTCGGGAACAATCACCAGATCTTGCACAAAATACAAACAGTATTAGGGTAAGTTAGACTACAGGTACATCTTAGGAGCTAGAACCTACAGTTTAGAGAATATAAAAGCTAGACTATAAAATGCCTTACAAGCTCTCTGAGATGCCTAAGTACGGAAATCCTTCACTTTACAGTAAAAAGGAACCACTGCCAGAAAGCAAAAATACTTTTTTTAGTTCAGGAAAGATTTGCTTTCTCTGCCACCCTAGTAAACACTTATTTCGTAGCCTTTATCGTCTTGGATTCATTATGAATTTAGCCAGAAAACATTTGGCTTTCTGATCATTATCTGCCATTACCTCCTATGAGACTGTTACATTTCACTGTATCAAACACTATTGGAATTAAGGTTATAGATGCAGAAATATCTTTTTCCACAGCTTTGCAGCTCAATTCTAAGCATTCTGAGTAGGAAACATTTAGCTCCAGGCTGTTATTTATTTTTTTATTTCTGTCTTTTTCCTTTGGTGTTGAAAATAAAATTTTCATAATCTTTGAAACTAAAATAAACAGTCATGGTAGCTTGCCAATTCCCACCCTCACCCTCCTTTTTGCTTTTGTCCACCCTCCTACCTCTCTTCTTGCTGCAGTGGGATGGACCCTTTTCTCTGGTCTATCAGTGTGAAATAACCATGAGAGTCACAGCAGAGCTGAAAGGTAATTAATAATTAAAGATGGATCCAGAGAAATGTATCTATAATGCATTGATTTGTGGGGAGAGGAGTAAGTTGCTTTTTTCCTTTTAAGTTAAAAAAAAAAAAAAAGGAATTAGCAACTAGTCTTTGTTTTGGACACAAATCCACTTTGCAAAATTCAAATTACGCTTCTTACTATCCATAATGTTGTTTCTGGGTCTGTGGAATTGGGACTTAAGTTTGCAGGTCTCTGACTGTCTTTGTATTAGCCAATCCTGCACAGCCACAGACTGTTAATATTCTTTGCTCTGAGAAAATAAAAAAATAAAATTAAAAAAAAGGGAAAGAAGGACAACCTTTGGTTGGTTGGTACCAGGATACTAAAACCAAAACAAAAACTTGCCTGAGCTGTGATCAGAGACCCTGCATGTTTCTCTAAGCTATTTTTCTTAAGGCACTGAGAAGTAAAAATTTCTTAGGGACTGACAGATCTCCAAATAGTTTAAGTCACTGAGAAAATAGGCACTGCTGTAGTTAAGATAAAAACCAAGAAACTGAACTGAGGTGTTTGAGTATCCGTTCCCCCCTCCCTGGCTGATGCATTTCTCTGATAGCACATTTACTGCCTTTTTATTTTATTCATGGAGAACTTGCATTATTTCCGGATATTGGGTAATTCCTACTTCTTCACTGTTGTTCCTTGACCTTTATGTCCATGCACTGTATCTCTTCTTTCTTTTGTTAAAATTTTTTTTGAGCATCATCTATTGGTACCTTAGTTAATAAGCACAACTGATTAAGAGCTGTATGTGTTATGTGTCCTTCCTGAGAAATGCACTTCTGGCTGCTTGTGTTGTGATTTGGGGAAGGGATAGATAAGCTGCAGAAAATACCATTTCAGGTAAATTGCTGTCAATTTGTTGTCACAGAGATTAAAGAATGCTTTCACCTTCTCCAGACCAGGGAATATGGAGTGGACTTGATTTCTTTCCCTGCTGATATGGAATCAATGCCTCTGAAATTGCTTAGGTGTTTGTGGGTAGTGCTCTGAGCTGGATAGTTTGTGAACATAGGTCGAAAATCCCTGGATTGAACTAAAATCTCCCAGCAATGAACTTTAACATTGTAATTTCTCTCTTCACATAGCAGTAATAAGGATGCTGTATTAATTAACTAATGTGATGTGTTATCCTGGCTCATTTTAAGTCTCAGAAAGAAAGCCTGAGCCACTTTGCTCTTTCCATTGGGTTACCATTCATACAACTCACTATCAGAAGTCAAATTTTAGCTTAAATAAAATTTTATTTCCTTATTTTTAACATTCTGTTTCCTGAAGAAATGTCACTGGTCTCCTCTTTGGAAGAAGACAATTCAGTGAATTGTCATTGGCATGGAAGATAGAAGGTCTTTTGGGATTTTTTTTTTCTAAAACTTGGTCAGTTTTGACATGCTTCTGTCTTCAGGAGGTGGATGAGTAGCCTTGAGTGGATGTTTTATTCATTATAGTGTGTCTACGAAACAATCTTCTACAGCTATTTCTTGGGCTGCATTGAAAGCTTCTTTTTCCTATTATTTGCTTTTGGAAAATACAGGCCTACTGCCTTGTCTAAGATGATGATGGGCTTGGGAGAGGTTGGAAAATAATTTCTGCTGATGAAAAGATATTTCTTGTTCCAAAGTGGGGAAAATGAAGGAACTGAATGTTGTTTTAGACATATGGGTGATGCATTTTTCCTGTGGCCTCTAATCTTGTAAAATTCTTGCAAAATACAGTATTTAAAAAAATAACAACAAATGTATGTAGTTGATCAGGGATCGACGTAATAGGTCTGAGGTAATTTCCAGTAGTTACTTCGGCTTTCTTTCTGTTGTACATTGTGAGTTTGCTTCAAGAAATGTCTGTTTAGAGATACCTTTGGCAGTTCATGCTGTCTGGTGAAAAAGCTTGCATCGTTAAGTTTAGCTCTAGCTATTCTCTTTCAGTAGTCTCATGTCCATTATAGCTTGACATTTCAAGTCATAGATTTGTACCATTACATGCATTTTGTTGAAAATACAGTGTAGCTGTTTTTCCTGTGCATAGAATGTGTGAGACTTATAAATACTGGTTTCATCAAACTGGATCCTTCTCTTCATGTAAGAAATTTCAAGATCTGATTTATTTTTCCTGTATTTAGAATGGGCATAATCCAGATTCTAATTGGTTTAGACTTTGGATCAGACTGAGTAAATGCATGAGTATGGAAGGGGGAGGAGGGAGCAACAAAAACATCCATTTGCTAGACAACACTGAGCTGAAAAGCTGCCGTTGGTTTTGGGCTATAGCTTCTGAGCTCTGGTTATTACTGTCTTTCTGTCATGGCATCAGTTAAACCCCTAACTTGAGAAAAACAATTTTCAAGTATTTAAAGGTTCAGATTTTTTTCTTTGTTTTGGGATGAGTTAATTTCCATAAGAAAAAGGCTGTTGACTGGTAAACAGAGAAGACTATTCTCTAAGTTTCAGAAATAAAATACAAATAGAGACAGGCATTTACAATTCAAATATACAAAAAAACTCATTAGGAAAAATGATTGGAAAATAAATAGCAGTTCCAGAGAGATGCTCAATATAATGGAGGACAACAGTAAATGTCATGTACACTGTACAGAAGCTTTAACTGTCTGCTAGTAGAAAGTTCTGTTGTAACGAACCTTGGAATGAAGAATGTCATGATCATACCTACCATTTTGAAGAAATGAAATACAGGGTTTTTTAGTAGCTAAAAAATTTAGTCTGCTGCACCTTCTGAGATTACATATATCATTTTACAAATTTCTTCAACACTTTCCTTAGTTTGTGTTTTATTCCTTGGTGGAAAGGGAGGTAAGGGAAAAATTAATTTTTCCTATATTGAAGATGTTGCCTCTTCGGCACAATTTCTGTTACATGCCAGGACATTGGTGGTAGAGAAGCACATAACTACTGCAGACCACCTGGCTCACAGTGTGGGTGTGTTGCCATGTGTTGTGGGTAGCAATGACAGGGAAGGGTCTTTGGGACTCTGAAAACTTTTGGGAGATGTGGGAATTGGGTCTGGGAACATGGATCAGAAAAGAAGATCCTTGGGGATAGCCACATGGGATTTAGACATGTCTGTTTATCCTACTTCTCAGTTTGTTCTCACTTTATATGATGGTTTCTGCTCCGCCCAGGCCTCCCCTGCAGCTTATTTAGATAGGGATTCATCCGGGCTTTCTGAGAGGGTCAAGCTGGAAGTTTAGGTCCTCAGTATGATAAATCGCTAGGAAACAAATTACTTTCAAAGAACTGTTCAAATCTAGACAGGAGAATTGATCTCTAGGGGTGTTGCTCTCTTTTCCTATCCTGAAGTTGGGATAAACCAGGGTGATACACATTTCCATTTCTCAGCTGTAAAACAGACATTATGTTAAGGGGGTGCAAGAAGACTGAAATTGCCACAATTCTACAGAAGAGAGCCATGAGAAGGTGTATGTGTAGAGATAACTGTTCAGAAGAGTTCTAGGCATGAATTAAAAATATTTTTCTTCCACTTCTTGTGCTGCTTAACTGTGGTACTTATCCTTAAATCCATGAAGACAGAAAAGAGTGGTGCTCATAACATGAAGAAAGAAGCACTTAGCATATTTCTAAAACAATCTGTGATCATGGGGAGAGACCAACCATGAAAAACATCCGTCTTTAAGGGAGAGAACTTCACATTAAGAGTTTGTTACTGGAACTGCTTTGCAGCTCTAGCTACAGCCAATTAAATGCTGACATGCAAAACTGTCTCTAAAGAATCTGTTGAATACTTAAGTCTTTACTAGAGTAAAATAAAGAAATATAGATCTCATTTATCAGGACCTACAATCTTTTCCTGCTTGTATCTATTTGATCTGAGGGTCATTTAAAATGTATTAGAGGTTTAAGATTGGAATGCAAGGCTAATTTGAAACCTGGCTCTAAGATGACTGATTATGTTATTATACTTCATACTGGTTAAACTAAAGCATAGTGTCTGGATGACAAGAGGGATCCGAAATGATGTGGCATTGCCTGGTGAAAGAGCTGTTCCTTTTCACAGGTAATGCTATATAATTCCACTTTTTTATGTCCCCATGGCTGTTAAAGTAATGGACACCTAGGGCAGAGGCTGGGTGAAGAAACACAAAAAGCTGGCGAAAACTCAGTGCTCACAGATTGGAAATCTCCTGGTTTGGCTTCAGAATGAATGTGGAGAACTTTCCAGCACTCCCTCAGTTGCTTCCAATGTTTTCTTTGACGTATCTGGCCCTTAACCAATTTTCCCAACTGCTCCCAAGGCCTTTCTCATAGTCTCCTAACCCACTTGGATGTTCCCTCGGCTCCTTTACGCCCTTTCCATTGGCACGGATATGAAGTTCTGCTGCTTCAAGAATAATGCTGAAGATAAATGTGCTTTCATCTTTCTTCTCAAAGGGGTTAATTTCCCAGTGTTTTACAGTAGCTGAATTCTGTTAATGTCATTTGAGGTCCAAATTTATTGTGAATGGGGCCACGGGGAGCAGGCAGGCTTGGCATTTGAGTGGGAATGGTTCCCTCTCACATTACGCAGTGATGGGACTTCTGAAATTATTTTAGCAAGATAAGTAGAGGTGAAACAGTTAAAATGAAAGGCAGCCCTAGAGACTCCAACTTCCACCCAGGAAAAGTGGGTGGTATGGGGCCATGTCCGTCCCTGTATGAAACTGCAGAGAGTATGGTACTTGTTTGGAGAGGCACCTGGGCACTCCTCACTGGGAAGGTGATCAAGCTGGGGGACTAGAGGACTTTTGTTAGACAGCACCTGGAATATCAGCCCCAGGTCTGTTTTGGGTTATTCCTGTAGTGCTAGGCAACCTTTTTTCTTTTTTTTTAATACTCTTTACTCTCTTTTTTGTGTCATTTTCCAGGCCTGATTTTGACTTTGGAATAAGCAGAGTTAAAGTATTCCTGACCATGTAAATGCTGATTAGTGCAACATACACGCTCCACATCACAAAAGGTGTGAAACAAGTTTTGCATCTGCCTCTGGTTTGCCTCTGGTCTTCTGACTGAAATATTAATCAGCACACTCTGTCACTGTAATAGAACTGCCTTGGTCTTTAGCATGTTTGTCCTGGCAGAATTCCTTTCAGGTAGGAGTGTGCCCATGTTCCACTCTGTAGACCATGTTCCCATGTTCCCATGTTTAACTTTCTCATTCATACAGAACAAACTCAGGCACCTACAATATTCAATTAATATAAATTTCAGCCCTTATTCATGATAAAGAAGGATATTAAACACTGTGGTTCTTTGACTGATATTTGTGAAGCATCAAAGTCCTTGCTTCCACGTACAGTCTTTATAAAGCCTTTTTATGATAGACAATTAGATCCCATTTGAACACCATTAGCTATTTCAGAGATAATTAAATGTTATTTTGAGGTTGATAAAACCTCTGGTAAATATGATGTCATTTGGTACAATGATACTTAATCCTGTGGCTCTGGTGAAGACAGAGCAGCTGAGAGGGAGAGTAACCAATGTGAACATGTCTGCCAACAGCCCTGCGTCAAAGGAATGCTCTGCCCAGCTTGCAGTATCCTCCTTTACAGCTATTTCCATATGTCTTCATTTTTGAAATAAAACGCATAGTTATTTTTTTATGTAAATATTTTTATTTTTTAAAAAAGGGCTCTGGCCTTGAGAAAGGATTCAGTGATGCAGATTAGAAGCTCACTTTCAGTTTTTATATTTTACTATCGGGCAGCAACACTACATGAGAGACCGGGAATATTTTACAAACTCAAAATCCGACTTTTCTTTTCTGGTAGTGAATAGCTATATAATAGTGATGATCGAGGTAAACAGCTTATCCATAATATTGGATTCCTGAAATAATTGGAAGAGACTAAAGGTGTTTTACATATGCCATCTTTCGATGTTAGCTCTGCTTCCTCTTGAATTTTCATGGGAATGAAAAAGAATATTCACATAATAAGTTTGGTTCTGCAGGAAGGATTGTTAATTCAATTTAGAATACATTAGTAGGGAAGATAAGTAAAGCTAGTCTGTATTTAAAAAAGAATCACAATTAGGAGCCTAGAGAGACAGGAAAAAATATTCTTGCTTCATGCTTTAGAAATTTATTCTCTTGGCATGTTTGCAGATGTGGTTTTAAGAACTTATCAAATGCTATGTTAAATATTTAAACCTAAAAATTGCTCTGGTTGTCTAGTAAAAGGCAATGACAGAAAACTGGAGATTTTTGTGTCAGAGGTGACATTGTTTGGGGATGTTTGAAAAAGAACAGGAAGTTTAATTGAACAAGTAGTTAAAATGTTAGACAGTTTCCAAAGCTGCAGATTTGAGTCTAAATATTCTGTGGCCTTCAGACTGAGTTCCCTCCTATTTGCTCAAGCAAGCTCTTCGTCTGCAGCATGCCCAGAAATCTAATGGCTCTAGAAAGGAGCAGCAATGTGAATATGTTGAAGTAGCAGCAGGCCAGATTGGCTAACCGGTTCTACATATGCTGAGATTTTTGGGGACTGACCATGAACAGTTCCATAACAGTAGTCTCTGTTCTTGTTTGGGTAGGTCAGGCAGTGCCACATAGAAACCTGTGCTTATCCAAGCAGCCAGCTGCTAACAACTGCAATTCAGCCCAGCTGCCTGAATTGCAAATTACTGAAGATGGGAAAATATATTTGGGAAGCATCTTTATTTATATACCTTCTCTCTCTCTTTTTTTTTTTTTTTTTTTTTTTTTTTTTTTTTTTTTTTTTTTTACTTTTTTGTTTACTGCTGTTATAGATGCATCTTTGCTATGGACTTGTGTTATAAATTGATATGGCTACTCAGTCATATGGCTATCTACTTCTCTGTTAAATATGACTGAAATCAGTCAGTGGATTTGGAATTAAAAGGTAGGGATGAGGAGCCAAGCCCATACATATACAGTGTCACATATATGGAGTGGCATCACGTAAACATAATTTTCTTAGGAGCTTGCACTGAAAATGTGGCATGAGTTGGTAATGGTTGATGGTGATGGTGTATAAGACTTGTGTTCTGTACTTGAACTGTAGGCTCCTGAAGGCATTAGGTTGCCTTTTTGTTCTGTGTTTGTACAGAGCTAACAGAGTATAATCCTGTTCTGTGCTAGATAGTGGATTAAACATATTTGATATCTTAAAGTTACTTTTCTGTATGAATGTTTTCAGGGTCGATGTGTGCAGAACTATGTTTAGAATGGTTTTGAATCTGGAAGCAATCACAACCACTGCTTTCAAGACTATGCACTTATTCATCTCTTGTGGATGGAAATACCTCTTAGAGAACAGGAATTGAGCCATTATTGTGTCTTACTTTGAATTATGAATTAATTCACTGTATGGAATTATTACTGATGTTTAAGACAAGTGCACTGGTACAGTCAGTGACTTAATACACAGTAAGTCCTCTCTTCTCCCAATGCAATTTAGTTGGAAGAAATAGAAATCTAATTCTTTAAGTATTTCATATTAAATCATGCATTGCTTTTATGAACTTTATTACCAGAGAAGAGTAGAAGCCTATACAGTGAATTCTTAATAGCTTAAGTAATGGTTTAAATGTTTGCTTTTTTTAACCTTTCATCATAGTGCTGCAACAGAGTAAACCTAAATGCTTGTTTTCTCTTTAGGTTTCCCAAATTATGATCTAATTATTGATAGTAGTATGGTAGTTTATCTGTATAACAGTCTTGTAGTAATGTACCTTCATATTAATAATTTCCTGAATTTTATTTTTCTCGTAAGAATCTTTGTTTTAAATAAGAAAAGTGAAAATTAACATTGCTCTTAATGTGATGATTGAAGAGCCTGCTGCTGCAAAAGTGGAAATGGCTTGAGGGATTGGAGCAGTAGGTGGTTGCCTATAATTTGTTAGGGGGCTTTTTGATTACTAGTTGTCAAAAAAGTTTTGGAATTACAGGGGATGGTAGTGGAAAATTAATAGGATGTACTTAGAACGTCTTGATCTCCCCAAAATAGTTGGTGTACAGTGGAATAGTTAAATAGCTGAAAAGGTGAGTGAGGCTGTGTTCTCGAGCAATACAGCAGCTTTTGTTCCAGTCACACAGAGTATTAAGTGCCGGTTCAAGTGACTCTCATAAACGCTTCTTTGGATTTCAGTGGGTTCATTCACATGAATTAAATTAAGCAGATGCTAAAAAGTTTGCAGAAACTTGAATCTGTCTGAGAAGTTTATTTTCCTGATAGGCTCTGGCTACCGAGAAGTACTTAGAGCATGCTCTCACTTTCTAAAAACTTGAGAAAAGACAAAAACTTGCAATCATACTTGTAATTGTGAGTTTGAAAGTATGAGACTTTTGCTATGAAACTTCTGAATAGATGCCGAAAAACCCCCAAAAACCTAAAATCACAAATTTCAGGGGTCAAATAAAACTTTTTCTGTAAGAATCTTCATGTAGCTAGAAAAAGAGAGATTTCTGTTACGAATGGTCCATGAAAGAAAACATCATGGAGGGAGCATGGGGAAAAAATAAAATAGTTTTCCAAAAGTTGATGTTTATCAAAAAGAGAAGGATCTTAGCAAATCCCCCACAGAAAGATAAAATATAAACACCAGGAAAAGTGATTGATCTAGAATTCGTTCCTTTTTCCTTTCTCAGCTCTCTTAGCTGACATGGTGAAGAAAAGAGAGGATTAAAATGGGCTTCTTAAGGCCAAAATTTTATTAGGAAATGATTAAAAGCACACTGTGTCTTGTAAAGTGAAGTTGTGCTCTTTTCAGCCCGGCCTTGCTGCAAAGCATTTTTAGAGGAGAGCAACAGAAAATAAGAGGGGATGAACATAGATCATTCTAACTTCCATTATTCACGGGTAATAATATCTGTGGAATTTTCCATTTGTTTTCTTGGTTTGTCATTCACTGAAAACTCAGTGCACTCCTGAAAACAGGTCTATCTCCAGAAAGGATTTTGGATCAAAACTGCTTCAACTCCTTTATTTGGAGAACAGTTTTGAGCTGTGACTGCTGTAGTGGTGAGAATTCACACAAGCAGGAACAAAGTAATGGAAGCAGGAAAATGATGTGGGAGAATCAAAATTCCATCTGTGCACCCCACTGTCCCTCTCCCGCCTAAAAAAGGAGGGGGAGGATGAGGTCAAGAAATTTCTGACGGCCCAACACAGAAAAATTGAGTAGAGCTAGTTATTTCTTCCATGGAAAACTAACTTCTAATTCACATTGTGTTTGATTCTTAGAATCCTAAGGGATTTATCTTCCATAGTGTGGCACATAGAGAGAAATACTGGCTTTATGGAGAGGCCTTTACCAAAGGCTTTGGTAAAGAGCAGGTAATAGAGTACCAATTTTGTGATAAAAGCTGGAAGTTTTCACTTTCTTTTTCCCTTTCAGTAATTTTGTCCAGAAGCACCATCAGGTGTTCACAGGTCCCTAGCACACAACAGTAATCACTGTTGTCACCTCCATTGTCATACTCTGGGAAGGAGCTCAAAGAATTGTGGGTGAATTTAAGATTAAATGGTTTAAAATGGTTTCACAAGTCTCTGGAAGTCTGGATGGAATGGAGATTTCTACATAATCCTATAAATCCACCTTAAAGTAAAAAATGTGAAAAATCTAATTCTCCTTCACTGCCTAAATTTATTTTAGCTGTAAAATAATAACAGAAAAATGTTAAATTTATTTTAGCTGTCCATGACTGGTGGCAGTATGAGCTAGTTAAGAATCATATCCTTGATCATTGTTCAGTTGCTGCCGTGCCTCTCCCGAGCCACAGGCCACCTAAGCACTTTCACTAGGAGAACCATGTGTACGAACCACTGGCTTCAATCCAGCCTGTAAAATGCTCGTAATTATGGAGTCTCATTAAAATGAAATCAGTGAAACAGGCTTCTGCTCTTAAAAACGATGGGTAGAATCCAGAGATCCTGAAGACCTTTATGCTTTCATTGTGAAATAATTCCTTCTGTTCTTTGGATCTATCTATTAATTTAGAAAAAGTACCATTATGGTTAGCAGGATCGCCTGAAAAGATGGTCACAGCCTAAAGGACTATGCCATAAAATCTGTTAAATAGCTGGCCCCCATTATTCAGATACTGGATGAAATCCACTGGCATACTTGGAATGATGGTTGGCCCCTCAGCTGCTTCATACTTCTAAAGTCGTGACAGGAATCTAATGGTGTTCGAGAGTTCAAAGATGGCTTCTTGTGGCTTTGTTTTTCCTAGTAAGTCATTCTCTCTACTTCCAAAGTGTAAAATAAGGTATTTTAATTTTTACACGAATTGACCAGTCAGATCGGAAAATACTGACATCTGTTTTTCAGAGCTCTGACTCAGCTTAAAGCACCAGTCCTGCAGCATTGAGAAGATGTTGTACGGCTTATGGCTGCTCCCCATGCAGTTTGCAGTATCTGAAAGCCTTTCAGCTGAGGTCTGTGGAGCAGCAGTGGCTTTCTGGCTGGGTGTGTGCAGGCCCAGATGAGCTGCAGCAGTACCAGGAGCCTGACAGTCCTTAACATTTCTGACAGGTGCTGAGTTACAGAAATGGCTCATCTGGAAGGTTCTTTGTTGGTGCATCCATACAGGTTGTGCTCAAAGCAGGTGGGCTGAGGGTGACCCAAAATAGGATTTTCCAATTTCAATCCCAAAATCCCAAAATAGGGTTTGCAATTTCAATCAGTCTAATTCAGGAATGGAACATTAGGCTTAGCCTGTGGTAGTATGGCTCCAACCCGTGTTGCTGAAAATGATCTGAATTTTAAAATTTCAAATTCTAGCATGTACAGGGAGGAAGAAAGTTGGCTTACCAAGTTCAGGATTCAGCCTCCATTTTTTGCATAAATGGAAGGAAACAAAGTATAATCTCTTATATTTTTAGGTATTTTTTATTATTATTATTATTTTCATGTACCAACTATGCATTCTTGTATCTCTTAAAAAAATAAATTGCAGATCAGTTTTTGTGACTGTTTGGAAGAGCACAGTCTGAAACTTTTTCCTTAATGATTGGAGCCAATAGATGCTCCCAGTAGTGAAGTTTCTTTCTTTTTCTTCTTAATTGGAAGCAGCAGAAAAAGCTGTAGTTAAGATACTGACAATACACTAAATAGCTGACCTGGTGGAATGTGCTTGGGCTGTAGCCAGGAATCTCATCCATAGATACACTCTCCTTTGGGAAATGGTTCTTTCTCTTTGCTTTGTAAGTCTTGTAGTAACCGATTTTTTTTTTTTTTTTTTTCTTAAGGCAAACCTTTATTTTTATAAATAATCCAATTCCAAAAAAGTGACCTGGTAGATTGTGACTCTTTTGAGAATAGGGGTGAATAAAACTACTTGTGAATTATGGATTGTTTCCACTTTTGCTTATATCAATATACATCCAGGAATATGTGTTGTGAATTTATTAGATTTGGCTAACTTGAGTGAGACTGGTATTATACCTCAGTTCTGTAAAACACTGCATTATTTCCATGTATTAACATCTTTGGTCTGGAATTCTGTTCTCTCACAAGCTCCAGCACAAAAGGAGTGCAAGCATAAATGTATCATGGGCATATTAATTGCCTGAATAATCAAATGGAATGCCTACAGTTGCTGTTTGCTGGAGATTTCATCTGGTGGTCAGGAACAGAGCAGTGCCAGTTAAAGAACAGCTTGCTCCAAACTGTTGGAGACTGGCATTGACTCACATTAAAGAAAGCCTCCAGCTGTGCAGGGAACCAGCCTGTTCTGCCTCTCTGGGGTTGCTGTGGGCATGTGGCTCTAAGAGCCACTAATACGGACTGGCAGCAAGTCAAAGAAACCTGTAAAAGATCCAAACATAAACCATAGTACTGAGCTTGATACACTGGTTGTGGACTAGTGATTTACATCATTTGACCAGTGAATTTGTCACATGTTGAGCAAATAGAAAGTTTTTCTTGCTGACTCTTTTCACAGGGTGAAGATGCTTTGTGGATAAAATTTGCTTGTATATTTTGTTGACTGTTGCTGATGTAGATAAGTCATTTACTGAGCACAGAGCTGGTTCATTAAGGGGAAAAAGCAAGAAATGAAAAGTGATAGCTAAGAAAGTTGCATTGCTGATCTTGTAAGAAAGGCCAGAGCTCACTGATATTTTTTTTCCCCTGGATAATCAAAATTAATCTCCATTGTTTAACATTTTGGATTAAAAAAATAATTGCGTCTATAGAGTTGCCTCCTAAATTTAAACTAGCAACCAGATTGGTTTTTCCTAATCAGAAAGTCATAAAGATTGCTTGGGGAATGTCATGTGGTGGTGGTGGTATTTGTGACAATTCCAGTTCCATTGCTTATGTGGAATGGGCAATCTTTCACAGCCACCAGGTTTGCAGAAAACTTCGAGTGCTGAAATCACTCTTCCCAGAAAAAGAAATGAAAAAGCCAGGCTAAAAAGCAAAACTCTTAAGAGTTAAAAATGAGGTGAGATGCTGTTCAAATTTTTAGAAGCCTCACTTTTGTATTTCCCAAAATCATCCTGCCCATGTCCGTTTCTGTTTCTTACATCAGTTTACATATTTAAATCTATTTATTCTCATTTTCTTTTAGGTGATCTTGATCCTTACCAAGTATTATCATACTGACATGGGGAAAGTTCTGGAGAGTTCTCTGTGGAGGTAAGTTCTCTGCTTTTTCTATAACCTTCCCTCCTGCTGTTCTTGGAATAGATGTATCACTTCTTGTTCCAAACTGCTGCTGAGTTGAGTTGGTAGCTGACTGATGCTCTTGTAGTAGGATTATCCAGATTGTCATCAGCTCTTACTCCTTCTCTTCCTTGAATTCCTGTAGTTGAATTAGGGTTTTTAATGAGTTTTAACAGTAGAAACAAAGAATGATAGAGAATATAAGGTACTTTCTTGATGCCACTTAGCAAGTTGCCATGTTTTTCCTTTTCCTAGAAATTCTGTATCAAATTTACTTTAAAAGTTTGAAATGTTTACTGTGTTGGGTTGTGTCTTTTGGGAATTCTTGCTGCTTGAGTAGTGTACTGATGTTAGAAAATAATCCTGCTTTGGACGTAGTTAGAATTGTCTACATGAATTATACCAGCAGCGTAGGTTATATTGTGCTTTATGACAACAGGTAATAAATAGTAATCCAAATAAATTGATTCTAAACTGATTCTCATTCCCATAATATTTGTGAATTAAGATACCAATATGCTTGTTGCCTGTTTGTGCACAGATTGCACTTTCAGGTGTACATCAGCACAAAAGCAGGGCTAAGGTAAGTCTATGTTATACTGGTCACACTGGTTATCTTCTCAGGTCTTAGTCGTCTTTTGCTAAAGAGGCTTTTTGTGGTCTAATTTTTTTTTTTTTTTTTTTTTTTTGGTATGTGTGTGAGTCTATATAAATTTTCCACAACAAATTTTTGCTAGACCCATTATGTACATTTGAAAAGCATAAGTATTTCACTGTTATCAATAAATGTGATACTGCACCATTATTTGCTCTGATAGTTTTTCTGGTTATCTCTAGCAGTAGAAATAAATGACAGGAGACTTAAGCAGTCATATGTGAAATTCAAATGTAGCTCGTAAACTTCAGGTCTAGAAACAAATAGTTTATCTAAAACCTTGTGGCTTGGGTACTTGTAATCTTCATGCTGTCCCAAGAGCTTGTATGTGGACCTGACCTTCAGCTGTGAGTGTAAGGACCTTTACAGAGACAATCCAAGAAAAGGACTGGTAAGGGAATAGGGAGTGGGAAAAGTCTGTTTCCAGGGCATGCTGCAAAACAACCTTGTTATTTATTTTGAAAGAGGTGGCATTGTTTTAACTGTGTGGGGTTTCTCAGTGACACTGCTTCTGCAATAACTTGTCATACCGGTGTCTGACTAGTGCTCACTCTGGCCTGGGCCAGTGGTCCATGCACAATGAGGGTATTTCTAGAAATTTCTAGTTGTAAGAAGGAGGTATTCAGGAAAGAGAGCAAGATCAAATGGAGATTGCTTAGCATTGGCTCAAGATTGGCCTTTTTAGGGCTATTACAGTTCATTTGTAACTATCCTTTAAACTTACAAGATTTAAAATTTATTGCACATTTGTTTCTGTTTTAATTTTTGTCCAGTATCTTGTGCAATTAAGAAAACCAAATGACAGTTTGGATAATCCCGACTGCGTAAGCACACACTGCTTTCCTATATTTGTCAGTGGCCAATACAACATGTGCAATATATTTCAAGTTTTCCAGTCCATTCCTCAGGGTATCTATCATAGTCTTTTAAGCATTTTCAGTTGGATTCTTCAAAATAAACTCTTTGGTCTTCTAAAATAAACATAAACCAGGCTTCAGATAATGTTTTTTTCTTTGGAGAAGATAAACACTTAAAAACAAGGTCATCCAGACCTTGCTGACAGCTGGTGTAAAGAATTGTGTGAACTGCATTCAAATAAAATCGATACTAGCGTGCATCATCTGGAAATCGTGCCTTTTTACTTACGAGTAACAGATGTACCAGATGCTTTGGTACTGGCACAGGTCATGGTCCTGCCCCAAGGGCTGGGCACAGATGTCCTCAGGGCTCTCAGTGGTGTCAGGCTTTGGGACAGTGCTGGGTGCCTGTGGCTGCAGTTCAGTGTGTGGCAGGGATGGGGCCTTGGCCTTGGGGGACACCCCTTGGGTATGTCTTGCAATTTCACAGGGCACAGCCCAGCCGGGGTCTGGACATCAGGGTGCCTTGGGCTGCCCACTTTGTCAAGAGCCCCTGGGAGTTCACTCCTTGATGTGATGATGCCCAGAACCTTCTGAGCCAGGGATGGGGATGAAGGCTGGGGCTTGTTGACCAGACAGGCTGGATGGGTTCTGAGTCTCCTGGTCTAGTGGAAGGTTCCCTGACCAAGGCATCAGGGTTGGGACTAGATGGTCTTTACGGTCCCTTCCAACCCAACCCATTCTATGATTCTGTGGTTTCTAAAACCAGGATGGAAAAGCTGATAGGAAGGTAATGTTTGAGATGGCTCCTTGGGCCAGGGGTTGCTGCCTAGGTGATCCATGCCTGTGTATGTTCTGGCTCACCTCCTTCCTCCACCTTTGCCCAGTGTGACATGGAAGAGAAACACACATTTGTCAAACTAGAAGAGCTAAAAAGTGCTTGGATCTGGAAAAGTACAAATCAGACCAACTATTGCAAAAGTATCAAATAGTGCCCCTCTTTGTTCTGATGTAACTCACTATTTGTACTAAACAACTGAATGAAGCTGAAGTCCCTTTACAGTCAAGGGACTTCTGTGTTTCCCCCTGTGTAAAATGGTTGGAGCTTCACCATTTTTTACTCATGTCTGCTGATGGAACTGGGGTGATGTATTCACATTGGCAGCCTGCCTGGAATGCATAGTGCATATATTTTTCAACTTTAAAAAAAAAATCTCTTTTGCATTCTTCTTATTGGTATCAAAGAAATATGCTGTAAAACAGGTGTGGAAAATGATACAGGTTTTTTGTTGTTGTTGTTGTTTGCAAAGAAATGACATTAATCTATTTCTGTGCCCTAGTGGGAATAGACCCTCTCCTGAATTTCCTGAATTGGCCCAATGTTTTTTGTTCCTATCTTGCCTGGATAGAAAATAGCAGAAATCATATTGTCTAAGACACTAAGTGAAAATAAACTATTTTTATAAACTGATCTGTTCTGACTAGGGTAATTTTTTAATGTTAATATCTCAACTGATCTTTCTGGCCTGTATATATTAACCTACCTTGGTGTTTATCAGTTATTTTGTTCCTTGAAATGGTATCTTTCATTTTCTAAAACATATTTCCACTTTATCTTTTTCCTTTTCTCCCATCACTCAAAAGAAATTTTTTCTCCTTGTTTAGCGGAACAAAGGATGAGAAAGGATGGTCTAGTGATACTTGTTTGTTCTTAGTGACCTTGGAGCTGCAGTCAGACTTCTAAGAGTGATGCAAATGGTGATGAAAAACACCATTCAGAGGTACATGCCTAAGTGAGGGTCTCTGTGTGAAGAAGATTTCTGGGTGGATCTTGGAGATGCAGTTTTGTACCTCTGCAGAGCATTATCAGTTTGTGTAGGTAACTTATGCCTGCCCACATAAGTCAGGTTGCAGGCTTGGGAGACCTAAATTTGAATTACCTTAGAATTTTTCATTGTGAATAAATACGGAAAATAGTGCTATGTAATGAAATTCTTAACAAGGCTTTTACTTGTAACAGCCATGTCTGGTTACACTGAAGAGGTGAAGACAAAATCTTGATGAACTATGCAGTTAAAAAATACCAGACTGTGCTTCCTTAGTCAGCTATTCCTGATGCTTTGCTGATTTGCTTATTAAGTAATTGTCAAGATGTCAATTGTATAATTATTTTACTCAAAATAAGGTAGTGAAATAAATAGAAATAACATTGGTTGCCTCTTGAATATAAATTAAAATAACTTCTTGAGAAGGAACAGAGGGTTGTTTTCAGGTCCACTTTTAGAGTTTCTAAACTGTGGTACATGTTGGGAATGCAGGTTGGTTGTCATGTTAGAGCTCATTAGCATAATGGAAAACTGAGAATTCAAATGCTGATGTTATTGTCTCAATTTGTGCATGCATAGAAGATATTTTTCATACTCGAGCTTTTTGTGTCAGAGTTCACACACATATTTATCCAGCATATTTACAGTATGAAGGAGTTGAAACCAACTGACCATTTAGTTGACTGTGTGTTTTCATATGCTTTATGGACCCATTTGTGCACAAATATATAGGTGCACATATTTTACAGCCTCAGGTACCTGCTTGCATCTGTTGAATGCCTGCAACTTTAGATGTAAGTATTAAATTTTACAATCAAATAGTTCAAGTTTGAATTAGTAACCACTATGAAATTAGTGATAGTACTTATCTGAGTTATTTATTCCTAATAATATTGGAAATAGGGATGATTTTTAAATTGCACGTTTGAAAATCTTAACCCACCAATTGTGCGCCATTTCAGAGAAAACTGCCAACTGCAGCTGAAAGCAAAGCCTCTGGTAATGGTAAAGGATCCAGCAACCCGGGAAACAGAGGGTCCTCATGATCTGATCACCTGGGGTCGTGGGTACGCCTGCGTGTCCACTCCCTCAGGTCCCAAGTGGGTGCCAGCCAAGTGGGTGAAACCTTTCATCCCTAAAACTGCAAAGCCACCTGCAGAGGCCCCACAAGTGGCCAGTGCTGCCTGGAGGAGGAGAAAGCGCCGAACCTCCTCCTTCTAACTATCATTTTTCCTTAACAGTGTTTTTCTAGACAGTTTTGTTTGCACTAAAGGTCATTTTTCTTTTGCAACTTTAAAGGTACTCAAGGTCCGAACTCCGAGAATCTCCCACAAACCAAGCCTTCCTCCTTCTTAATTTAATAAGAAAAGGGGAAATGTTGTAATGCATTAATTGGGTTTATATTTCATCGGATTGGTAATGTTTTTTCTATGTATCACGTGATCTGTCCTTGCCCATCAGTGCCCATCCCCCACACTGAAATGTAACCTAACTCTCTTCCACTCCCACTTCTCCCTGATTGGGTGGTGTCTTGTCCCTGCCCCCCGGGGAAAAAGCCTCAACACAGGGGGGGCTGGGTCCCTCTGGCACCGGAAAGCGATTGGGGAAGATCTCCAGCCAAGGCAGGGCAGGACTGGAGAATAAAGCAATATTTTCCCCCCAGACAAAGAGCAGGTTCTTTCTTTTGCCATCGGCGGTCGTCTAGTCTCGTGGAGAGTTCCCACAATTATTAATATTCAATTTTATACATGGAACAACTGGGATGGTAATAATTGCTGAAGATTATGCAGGGGTGACTCAGCTCTATATGACCATGGAATTACCTTCTAACCCTGTGCTTGGACTGGCTCAGTCCTGTTACTGGCAGGCATGTAGCCTTCCCTTTCTTAGCTTGATCTAAGCAATGAATAATAGATGCTGCTGCTGATTGCTAATAAAGTTTTGATTGTATATTATCAAGCTGTAATGATACAGTAATGCTAAAGTGGCTTGCTGTGTAATTGCCATTGTTCCCAGTGGCATCAACCATGTTGTTAGTGCTTCACCACAGCAAAACAAACGACATTACTTGATGTTAACTGCACTGTTGGATCCTCTTAGCATTGCCTGCTGAAACAGGTAGCCCTGTTTTTAGAGATGTTGGGTTATTTTGCCCCATGTTATTGGTAAAGAAATACTAAATGAAGAAAAAGACCTCCCCACCTCCTTAAATAGTTTTGGATATCCCAGCTGAGCTTTCTGGGACTCCTTACTCCAAAAGCAGCCTGAGGGGGAAGAAGAGTCAAGTCTCTGTGGGGTGCTCAAA
Source organism: Hirundo rustica (assembly GCF_015227805.2). Lineage (NCBI taxonomy): Eukaryota > Metazoa > Chordata > Aves > Passeriformes > Hirundinidae > Hirundo > Hirundo rustica. The sequence goes on along the minus strand of NC_053454.1, from coordinate 10,808,080 downwards.
GTCCAGATCTGGGCAGGTGGAGTTGAGAACAGTCAGGAGAGACTCACAGACAGCATCGTGCTTGCCAAATCCAAGGAGTCAGGAATATCCTGTCTGGTGGCGCAGCTCTTTCTCTCTGCACTCACAACAAGCTACCTATTCAAGGACAAGTCTCTCTTGTGCAAGCCCGCTGGCTGTCAGGAGCGATCGGGGCACAGCGACTGCAGGGGGCTTTGGCCATTTCCACAGTGCAGGGCCTACACTACAGCCGAAATCCAGAATACAAAGAGCCAGAGAGTCTTTTAAGGTGGATACAGTGAACAACATATGGCTCAGGAAAGTAAAATTTCCAGGTGGCTCACAGAATGTGTGAAAATTAATATGGACATTTGTTTCAAAAATCTTTGGACTTGTAGGTGAAACTCATTTCGGCTGTTTCCTGAAATTAATTTAAAAAGGAAAACAAACCCCCCCCCAAAATGCAGTTCAGTGCCCCAGTGAAATTTTTGGTATTACGTACTGCTTAATAAATGAGCAATTGTATTCTGTAACAACTTGCACTTCCAGATGGCCTTATATTGTGGCTCTGCTTAGAAAAGTGACTTTGTAGAAATTGCCCCAAGGCGATGGAGTTACTGAGTCTGTGATTTTCATATCAAATTTTCTCCTTCCAAGTTAAAAAAAAAAAAAGGCTTTCTAATTATTAGCCCAGTGAACTCAGCTTGGGATCTAATGTCTAGCTATGCTTTCTCTAGCTAATGCATCATCATGAGTAATGCAAGTTCTGCAATCAAAATAGTGTCCTCAATTACACCTGTGCAGATCTTTTGTGCTCCTATTGTTTCCTTATTTACACCTGTTCAACTGAGCAAAGGCTTTGGGCAGTAGGGTTGAAAAGGCAGTCTTGAGTTTTATTTCTCTTACTGAACAACAGAATTTTTTATGCTGTCTTTGATCATATTTCCATGTTCATCTAATAGTATTACAGAAGCTTTCATTGTCTTTGCTGCAACTTGCATTGTCTCGCTAATACTCAAGAGTGGGCTATTATAAGTTGAATTGTGTAGGAAAGTCTTTATTTTAAATTTATTTTGGACATTTAAAATGTGCTATAAAACTACAGTTAAAGAGTGGATGTAGTGCATTTCGGCATATCAGCAATGTTTTATCATGGGTGTCTGGAAGATAAATATGTAGAAGGTAAAGGAAATTGAATAAACATATCTTGACAAACCTTGGAACGTGCAAGGTATTGAGGGAGTGATTATTGATGGTTTTAATGGGTAGTGGAATTGATTCAGGAGCACAGAGGTGACGATGTGGCAGTGTGTGCTCTAATGAGCACGTGACCTGCCATCGACTTTCTGAGACCAAGGCCCAGCACGATGGGTTGGCAGTAACCTTGCTATTACCTTGGTGTTGCACTCAACCTGCCACATGTTTTGACTGTAGCTTTTGGCCATTCAACAGAGGAATGAAATTTGGCTGTGGATATTTGGGACTGTTCTCTGAGTTGTGACCTGTAGCCTCTTCTGAAGGAGATGTCTTTTAAAAGGCTTTCCAGTGCATGGGATTTAGCTTAAGCAGGTGCTTTTATGTCTGTGTTGCCATAATAGAATTTAAAGATTATTTTGATGTCTTAGTATGTATGAAGGTCCGAACAGAAAATGTATAAATCCTACAAGCAAGTAAAAGCTACCAAATAAGTCTATCCAAATTTCTTTACTGATTATCTGTTGGTCACAGATGAGAGTCCTGTGTTGTAACTACTTTTCCATGTCTTCAACAACTTGGAATAGTGATGGTGATTTTGGATGTTTTTCTGCACTAGCTTGTGATCACACAGAGAATATCTGACATTCGAATTACGATCCAGTTAGAAAGCTGTGATTTATGTAGTTAGGAAGGAGCTCTTGCAGTACACTTGTGCTTATTGTAGCCGATTGCAGCATGGCTGCTGAACATGTTAAAAACTTCTTGGAGCGTGAGAATTTTGCTACTTTACAGGCTGATTTTTTTTCCCCCCACTTAATCCTCCTTCTGGAAAACAAATTAAGTCATTGCAAGATATAACTCATAATGACTGAGTCAATTTATTGAGGAAGAGTAACCATTTATTTTAAATGGCTTAAGAATCCTTTTCTCTTGTTTGAGTAACTTGAGCCTAAGTAATAGAATTTCTGATTGATTTAACTAGTGCTGCAGACTCTGAATTGCACCACAGGTTCTTGTTTTAAGTAGACTCTGGTTGGCCAGAACTGATGGTAATGGAATTGACCTTTCCTTCCCAAGACCCATGCAGGTTGGTAACAGTAGGATGTTTAGGAAAGTTGCTTCACCGGTGTTTCGCCAGTTTTGTCATGGTATTTCATTTAATAAGCTTCCCTACAAGAAATTATGCTCTTTCTTGCCAGCCTCGGCAGATAGGTTTAAGGTGTGAAACAGGAAATGCTGTCTTTCTATGCATTAGTCATCCATGGGGCTTGTAATTTGCTTTTGCCCTCCTTCCCTGAATAAAAGAGGGAAGTTTTGCCCATGATCCCCACTTCTATGTGAGCTAACTGAGAACAGCAATCTTGGAGCTTTTATTGTGTCATGATTCCTGATGATTTTTGGAGGAGGTGGTTTGCTGCATTGTCATCCATTAACTCCCACTGTCAGCAGGCTGGCACAGAAGGCAGGTGCAGGGCCCATAACCTGGGGCAAGATGACACTACTTCTCTCTCTCTGTATCAATGTTTCCTTTACCACTCTGCAAAATGAAATAAATAAGAAACCACAATCAAAGCAGATAGTTTCATTGCTCATCACATTTTTATGATGATGAATGAGGTATAAAATCTGGGATACGATATTTTTTAAAATCTGAAAAGGGTGAAGTCGTGGTGTTGGGGAACTTGTGATAAGCTACATGTGACATTCCATTCTGCAGCTAGTGATGCTGCTGGTTCTACCTTCAACCTATTGTGTGACCTTTTCTGAGAACCTGCCATAACCCTGCTTTCCTCAGTTGGTCATTCGTTTCTTGGTAATTTTGGATAATTTGGGGAATGGATTGTGGGATTCCCATCAGTGCTGAGGCTG